>NC_092350.1:42654954-43026204 GCF_963676685.1 Mytilus edulis
TAAACACATAAATCATAGTAAGAACGTAGCCAATGAAAAACAAAATGTATGTACAAATCATAGTATCTTACGAAATAAAAAAAGAAATATGAAAATAGGATTTCAATTCGTTATTATGCAGTTTATTTTATTTAGTTCGGATATAATTAACATAAAATTTAACATTTTCAGTAAAGGCAATGCCTTTTGATTCATAAAAAGATACATAACATTATTTTTGTTTATACAACTATGACATCAATGTATTTAACTGTTTTTATGACAATGTTGCATATATCTGTGCTCTAATACGGATTATATCTATGTTTTTACATAGAAATACACCATTTCAATTGTATGTAGGCTCATGCTATTCATTCATATTATTACTCTAAACCGTGAATATATACCAAGATCAAAGTTCACATGTTTGCCGAATAGTACATGTATTGTAAAGTTTAAGTCTAATTTTTGGCTTTAAGGCAGATCAGCCATGGGTAATATTGTTCGAATCAGACGAAAATAAAGAGACTAGTTAAACAGATAAATATTACAATTTGTTCTTTTGTTTATCAGCCATGGGTAATATTGTTTAAATCGGACGAAAATATAGAGACTAGTTAAACAGATAAATATTAGAATTTGTTCTGTTGTTGATCACCCATGGGTAATATTGTTAAAATCAGACGAAAATATAGAGACTAGGTAAACAGATAAATATTACAATTTGTTCTTTTGTTTATCAGCCATGGGTAATTTTGTTTAAATCAGACGAAAATATAGAGACTAGTTAAATAGATAAATATTACAATTTGTTCTTTTGTTTATCAGCAATGGGTAATATTATTTAAATCAGACGATAATATAGAGACTAGTTAAATAGATAAATATTACAATTTGTTCTACTGTTTATCCGCCATGGGGAATATTGTTTAAATCAGATGAAAATATAGAGACGAGTTAAACAGATAAATATTACAATTTGTTTTATTGTTGACCAGCCATGGGGAATATTGTTTAAATGAGACGAAAATATAGAGACTAGTTAAATAGATAATTATTACAATTTGTTCTTTTGTTTATCAGCCATGGGTAATATTGTTTAAATCAGACGAAAATATAGAGACTTGTTAAACAGATAAATATTACAATTTGTTTTATTGTTGATCAGCCATGGGTAATATTGTTTAAATCAGACGAAAATATAGAGACTAGTTAAATAGATAAATATTACAATTTGTTCTACTGTTTATCAGCCATGGGGAATATTGTTTAAATCAGATGAAAATATAGAGACGAGTTAAACAGATAAATATTACAATTTGTTATATTGTTGATGAAAAAATTATTGATACCACATTACGAATTTAATTTCCGATTTGATCATCATCCTCACTGAATACTATCAATCCATATTTTTCAAATGATATCTCGCAAAATATTAATATTTTGTTGACATTTGTTTTTTTTTTTTTTTAGTTTGTTTAATTGTAGCTGTTAAGGTTACTCACTCATTGGAAAACACTTTCAAAAATGGAGAATTGTTCGGCAAAGGAAGAGCTATTAGAAGTGGATGGAAATCCTCAGTTGATATTACCGACATGTCACAACTTTGTCCTATAGCCATATCTAGGTATGTCCGTTCTCCAATAAATGCATAGTTACCACCTCTAACTTTACGTATCTGTTCAGCAGGATCACTACTTAATACTGATGGGTCACTCTTATTAAATTTATATATACCATTCCATAACTTTCTTCGTTCTGGCAGCTCTGAATTCTGTAAAAAAAAAAAACACCAGGGTAAAATAAGATGCTGTGTATATTGCATGGCTGTGGTTTCCAGCTGATCTGTAAGTCTTAACTTGACAAATGCTTAGCAAAAGATAAATCATTAGCCGACTATCTATTTGATGTAATTGTCAGCATGAAATTTCAAACTTTATAAATACTAATACGAATTAACAATTAACCTAAACTCCTGACAAATATAATTAATGAAACTAGTTTTTTCATAAGCTCTTTTGACAAAACATGGTTTTAGTTGTCGATTCTTCCTTTCTTTGTGTTTGTTTTTATTACCTTTTAAATATTAAGATGTGCTATATTGAATGTAGTACATGTGTTGTCTTAACCAGAATAAAGCTAGTGTGTCTATTAAAATGTATAACAACATCCCACACAATTGCCTACATCATTTTGAAAACTAAAATAATATTGCGTTTGTTTTCACCTGTAACTGTACATGCTCTTAAATAATAATTTTGTACGGCAGACGCGCGTTTCGTCTGCGTAAGACTCATCAGTGACGCTCATATTAAAATATTATGAAGCCAACCAAGTACAAAGTTAAAGAGCATTAACCCCTTTCGTAAAAAAGTATGCTTTAAAATGTTTCTATAAAATATTAATACCTTCATGTTAAAAACGTAATTTGCGTAACAACTTTCAGTTCGCTTCAATATTTTCCCTTTCTTTGCCCGAAATTCAGATAAGTATATTGAATAAAATTAAGTTAACTCTTTTAGTTGTGAAAGGTACTATCTTTCTATGAAGAAGTTTAAAAAAAATTTACATGCTACATTAGAAAGAAACAGTTACAATCCATTGAAAACAATAGACGTATGCCCTTACCGTCCTCAACTGATTTAATCCAAAAGCAAACTTTGGTTAACTACTGTTTTGAATTTATGTAAACACTTAAAAAAATCTTTGAATCGTCTAAATAAATAAACGTAAGCTGAAGGACGTCTCCGGGTGTGGGAGTTGCTCGCTGCATTGAAGACCTATTGGTGACATTCTGGTGTTGTCTGTTCTATGGTCGGGTTGTTGTCTCTTTGACACATTCTCCATTTCAATTATCAATTTTACTAATATAAATGTCACCTTCAAAATTGTTTCAAATACTGTTGCACCAGCTGTACCCCATTTATAAGTTTTTTGAGCAACAAGTCCTTCTACGTCATTGAAAGGCAATATTTCCTTTGTGACGGTCAGGAAAGCCACAAAATTACCACTGTAAGTGGTCACTATAACAATGCAGAATATCCACCAACAACTAAGAAGTGTCCTTCCTGCTGACGACGCTGCCACATGCTCTCCTCCTGAAATTATTTTGAACATCAACATGCATTTTATTGCTTTATTTTGTTAATTGACTATGATTGTCAGTTTTCCTATCGACGGTCGGTTTAATACTGGCACTTCGGCTTTCTCCACCACTAAATATTGGCCGCCACGAAATAGCTTAAATGTGTTGCTTAAAAGTAGCATTAGAACACAGAAAATCAAATGAAATAAAACAAATAGCTATATTTTAAAGATATTTATTTAAAAAAAGAAGATGTGGTATGATTACCAATAAGAGACCAAATGACACTAAAATTAACAACTATACGTAACTTCACGGCTTTCAACAATGAGCAAGCCAGTACCGAAAAGTCAGCTATAAAAGGCTCTGAAATCACAAATGCAAAACAATTCAAATGAGAAAACTAACGACTAAATTTGTGTACAAAAATTGAACGAAAAACAAATATGTAACACATAAACAAACGACAACCACTGAATTACAGGCTTCTGATTTGGGACAGGCACATATATACAGAATGTGGTGGGGTTAAACATGTAAGCGGGATCCCAACCCTCCACTAATCTGGGACAGTGGTGTAACAGTACAACATAAGAACGAACTACTAGTATAAAAATCTGTTGAAAAAGGCTTAACTCATCAGATGGACACAAATACAAATACTATACAGAGTGGACGTGGCCGGGTTCTTGTGAATTCCAACAACAAAACGACACTAAGTACAGATCTGAGAGTACTCGCAGTTACTGACAGCTAGTTCAAAGCCACTAACAACTAGTAAAAAATCATGCATCTTAGACTAAATATGTTTAAAAAGATAGTATGTATAAAAAGGGAAGATGTAAACAATAATCTAAAGAAACTTTTTTTTTTTATAATTAACAAATATTTCTTGTGAAGCTGTGAAAAAGAAACCTACCTTGGCAAAGTAATGCTCCATAGAGGTACCAGAACGAATCAGAGAAATGGTGCAGTCCCCTGATCTTCATTCTACCTGGTACTTGTCTGTAAAACGGATTATACTTTTCAAAAAGGAACAGAAGCAATGTTATTACTGGCAGAGAAATTCCAACACAGAGATAAACCATTGGATTCAATGGGTCAACTAATTTTGTAGAATGTGATTGAACTGGTTTCTTTATGATAATTCCTGATTTTTCGTGAAAATATGGCTGAGTAAAATCTGCTACAGTTTCTCTGTGTGCATCTATGATAAGTGGCGCTGCAACCAAATCTACTTCCTGAAACAAACATGGATGCTGTTTAAGCTGGTATCGACTTAACTTATTAAACAACTTAACTAAAAGTAAAATAACTTGATACCGAACTCCTCCGAGTAAAATTTTATACGGAAAAACCAATGACAAAATCCAAAAGGTCAAACACAACAAACGAAACGATATCAATTCCTTTTCAGTCGAGTTTCATAACATTTTGAATTATTTTGTTTGTGTCCTTTCAATTCAAGTAATCGTTAAGCTTTGTCTTTTTTTTTATCTGTGAAAGCTTACTGGATCTTGGTGCACTTATTTTATAACTTTAGGAGGCAAGCTCTAATTTGAACGAACCGTTACTTTACATTTGTAAAGATTAATAACTGCCTCATTGATCGCTGCAGAATATGTTGATCATATATGACCCTACAAAGTGATTAAAAAGTTTGATTGTGGTTGTGTTTTGATTTTAATTCTGTTGCTTGTATACTATGATATTTATACGATTAACTCAATTTAACTTTTACGTACATAATATGTGATAGTAATAAAGATAAGGATATTGGCTAGTGCATCTTTTATTCTGGGCAATGATCGAGATACGATATATTCCTGTTAATGTTTTTGTAATTGGCTGTCACATAATAAGTGTGTGTTGCTATTTGATAAAGAAGTATGCACCTTTGTATGATAGTAGACTACAAATTTAATCAACCTTTCTTGTCCCTGAAAATTAACAAACATAAAATACCACGACAAAAAAAAAACCCACCAACTTCTAATATCTTGAAATTGTAAAGTGGTATAACAACCTACGAACTAGAAACATAATGCAATACGCAAATTATTGAACATTATTGCTATTCATTTGTAGGACATACATTACAATAATGAAAAGTTTGTGACTTTATTCAGTTATACAACTGCTTTAAAAAAAAATAATGTTTGGTTTCTTTCCATCTTACCCATATAGAGGGATATAAATCTGATATTCTATAAAAGAATCAATAGAAACATTTACTTATTTTAGTTTTGTATCAACAGGACACGGCCCAACATTTTAAATTTATGAAAGCAAATGACAAGAGCTATGTCTCGTATTTCACTGTTTCACTATAACATTATGTTTCATTTCTAATCCTTTAAACTTGGGTTAATAACTCAGTCCCAGTAGGCCACGATCGCACTACGATCTGTGAAAAAAAATGAAAATTTTGACAATCGTAGTGCGATCGTGCAGATCAAAGTAAGGTCATAGTACGTTCGTGGTGAGTTCTTCATGATCGTGATAAGCGTGACCAACTTGAAACATGTTCAAAACAATCGGCGTACGGTGTCGAAATCAGGTCGTAGTAGAAGCGTAGTGAGAGCAGAGTAAGGTTGTGATAAGATCGCAAAATGGTTGTACAATCTTAACTACAGCGTAGTGAAAGCGCGATTCTAGCCGGGGAGACCGCGCTATGATATAACAGCGACTTTATTACGACCTCAGTACGACCATAACGTTCTTACCGCGACCAAAACACGCTTCCACTACGACTATACCACGTTCATATCACGCTGTTCAAGACCATAGTACAATTTAAGCACGCCCATGCTATCCCCATCACGCTGTTCTTACGACCCTACTACGTTCATACTACGATCATCATGCTCATTGTCATTGTCATAAACATTTATAAAAGCTTCTGTTTGTCTGTATGTAATTTGGAGCTCTTGTCTTTTATCTCCAACTGCTAAATCATTCTTGACACATATGTGTCATCACTTCTATCGTTCACTAAAGCATCGTCATTTGATCTTGATGAACCAGTAATAAGTTGTTATTTAGGTTGGAGTGGTCGGTTTGACATATATATTCTAGATCATGATTCGTTACTATCAAATCTCCCTCTATCTCGACCTCTACCGTTATCTTTACGTATATTTTGATTGCATGACTGTGTTGTTTCCTAGAAACTCTACGTATCAATGAAAAATAGAAGGAATGGTACAGTATTTATATGGAACACGATGTTGACGTAATTGCTTGGAGCGTAGTAAGATCGCAGTATGAACGTGGTATGATCGTAGTATGGTAGTGGTAAGAGCGTGCTATAATCGCAGTAGAGGCGTGTTAAGATCGTGTTGCAATCGGATGATTCGTGGTATTGTCCTAAATAGCTGTTATTGCTTCCGTTAGTGATATTATTCTTCATTATTGTTCTCTTCATATACATTTGCATTATGAAAATAATCAAGGAGTGGTATGACTGTCAATACGTCAAATATCAATTTAAAACTCACTCTTCGTTGCAACTGTCCTAACATACCATTCCAAATGTTATCGTTCGATGCCACTCCCCATTTTCCATCTGGTGGGTGTATTAGTTCATATCTACAAAACACAAATAAAACACGACAGTAATCCTAGTAAAAGTGCACCGGTGATGTGGGAGTTGTCTTCTAAAACCGGAATATTTTACACTATTGTCAAAAACTTCAACAAACTATTGTTTTATATTTAATTTCATTGCTATGAAATTTGATTACTAAATTTACTAAAATATCATAAATAGTTTATTGAAATCAACTGATGGAAAATAGGGATTATTTTTCCCTTTTAAAAAAAGTTATCTAATTTCTAATGACATATCTAAAGAGTTCGCTTTAGATCAAATAAATTTTAACAATAACTTCTATTTAAACTTTCAGTCAAATAAGCATCCTCCTTTCTTAACTACCAGAAGAGAGATCAAATTAGACAAAATCGACTATGTTATATTTCGGTACATACGTGAAATTAAGTCTGTGTGATAGTTCTTTAAGTAGTTCAATTGTCATTCCTTTATACTCTTGTGTAACTTCGTCGATCTCAACATATGGCTTCCACTTAAAAATACATAAGAATCACGTTCGTGTTAATACACTATAATACATTATAAGTTTATTTTTGATATGATTTGAAGTGTTTTGTTTTACCATTTATTTACATCAGATTTTTTTTAAGAATAAGTGAAGAAGATTTTCAGAGGTTTCACCTGATTTGTACTTGCATTAGCACCTCGTCGTGTGCTCCTAGCGGAGAAAGAACTGGTCACCCTTCAAGAGCATATGAGTTCACCCCGGTTTTTAGTGGGGTTCGTTCAGATCAATCTTTTTATCAAGTGTTGTGTGGATTTGTTTTTTACTTACTGGCAATAAACTGGTCAAAAATTTCCTCTGATTAAATCCAAATCTTATGTTTGGAAATATAACGTTCTCTAGGCGAAGACTTCCATTGAAATACACATATCCTACAGTTGTAAATTTACGTCTTCTGTCATCACTCCACAGCATAGTTTCAATAGACAGACAATTGTTATCCATGCATTGCTAAAACATTAGTGAAATGAGATTTTATTTTTTTACACATATGGTTATCGCAGTAGTTTTTGTTAATATCTGTTAATGTTCAAAACTTATTTCTTGAACATGCAAAAAAAGAGAATTATGTTTTGGATGTTTTGTATTTTTTTATTTTGATACTAAATTAGACTTGAATTAACCTATAAAGCCGAATACGCGGCTTAAATTTGAACCCAACAGTGATCTTAAAATATTTTTCCTTTACAAATGTATGCGACTGTCAAACAAATTAGAGGGTTTGGATAGCTATTAATTTTCTACATAAGGGAATGCCTGTACCAAGTCAAGAATACGACTTTTTTTTATTTGTTTGATATGTTAGAGCTCTTAATTTTGACATTTGATAAGGAACTTTCGATTTGAATTTTCCTAGGTGTTTTGTTTTCTTATTTAACTTTTTGATCTCCTTTAGATAGTCTCATTAGAAATCATTGTTCTTCTTTCTTGTACAAAAAGCATATAAGTGATCTCTGGAAACTTAAGTTTATTTGTCATTGTAAGTTAAAAAAAAATGTACAGTTTCTTCAAATATATATCGTACAAATCGACATACAAATTAAAGGTGAAAGTATTAACTGGATGCTCAAATCTCTATCAATGGACCAAAAAGAGATAAGTAAAAGCAAAATAGGAGAGCATTACATTATCACACCAAAGTGAAAATAAATACTGACAGCTAGCCAAGATAATGATTGTTACAAACGTCAATCCGTAGATTTTAACTTTGGATTTCATTTTCTGTATTCGCTGATCATTTAAACAATAAATATTCTTCATTTGTTTTTATAAAATGTTTCATAAGATGTATGCAACTGATCGCATTTCAACGATGAACTCTTTTTGAAATACAACCTAAATATCAAGGATTTAATCATGTCTAATGATTTGAATTATGTTAGTAGATTATAATTCTTACTGTATATTTCTGGTTTTGGACATCCCCAGTAGATACGTTATAATGCATTAAGGCTACATTGTCAAACTCAATAGAAGTATTAACTGTCCAGGATGTCACATCAGTCGAAGTATGGAAAATACCAACTAACCATCTTGAATACTGTAGCAAGGAATTTCTCCAGACATTTTTGCGACCAAAATCAAATGGCTAAAATTGAAAATATTTGATATCAAAACGGAAGGTATGTCATTTAGGGATGTGGTTATGTAATTTTATGACTTTCTAGTACATACTTTACCTTATTGATATAATGTCGTTTTCCATAATTTATTTTCTCTAATTCGTACATCATGTAAACTTTACCAACCCTTTCATTATATTTTATCATCATAGTTTGATCGTTTGATCTTTGTTCTTCATTAATCAAAAATCAATAAGAAAGTCAAAGTTTTGTGTTTCGTTTGCTTTGGTTTGTCAGTTATTTTTTTTTATTTCTTTCTTAGTCATGGCATAGACTTTTTCCGAATTAAGAGTTTGAATGCCCTTCTATATACATGATATATGTCGCCTCTATCTTGCTTTCCCCTGAATTATATATCTTGATAAGAAAAAGGGGACCATATCTCACTTCGTGACAAAAGATCTTTTGAAGATCATCGGAAAAAAAAGTTTAAAAGCCAACCAAACCTCGCGTTTTAAACATAAAAATTTTACAGTCTCGAGTGGAGAAATATTTTACCAAACTCGCTAAAATAATGAAATATATGTGACTTTGCAAGTATAAATGTTACCTTAATGATTTGGTTTCGATATTTGGATGCAGTTCTTTGTAGCCGTAAATGCTTACAAAGTGTCATAAAAATTCAAAGTTGCTGCTTCATCATTTTGCATTGTATTCTATTCATCTTAGACATTGTGCAAGATTGTTGCGTCATTGCCTAAATCGGAGTTGTAATCAAATTAAGTTTTCAGCTGATTTCGATTTAAAACTTTTTGAATAAAGATATATCACTTAGCATTTGTAATTAATTTATTTGTGTGTGTTGTTATCAGGGCTTTTTTCAAAACTCAATTATAGCTAATAAGTTGAATAAAGGTGCTACCATGAAAATAACTACATAAGGAAATGCCTGTACCAACTAAGTTACGAATATTATAGTTGTTTTCCATTTATTTGATGTGTTTGAGCTTTTGATTTGCCATTTGATAAGGGATTTTCCGTTTTGAGTTTTGAGTTTGGTATATTCGTTGTCTTACTTTTAGTTTTATAAGATAGTGAAATCAAATACCTGTTTTAAAAATTGTTGACTGATTTCCCATCGGCAAAGAACTACAAATGTGATTATGTCGGGGGCATCATGAAATGAAGTGTTTGCTAAACGATCAATTTGTGATGACGTCACTTCTTCCATACGATAAATGACATTAAAGGTTCCAATTTTTGACAAACTTTCATGCAACTGTACTGCTTCGTGTTCTGATAAAAAAAAATCAAATCACTTGTTATTCTTTTGCTTAAAGCAGAGCATACGTAAACAATATGACAAAAAGTAACGCGATCATATTTTGATGAACGTCAAAAACTTGTTGAAATTCGCATATAACATTTCGAGTAGGTAATACGTTCATCTCTAGGATTAAATACAAAATGCAGGTACTTATAAAGCGTGTTGTGCTCGTAACGACCGACAAACCAGTCAACAATGTGGTGATGCTATGACACCAGTCCATCAGACTGAAATATACATTCATCTACACTGAAGGTAGTGTGCTCCAGAGAGTGTCAAATAGTAAAAAATCAATGCATTACCAAAAGTCAGTTTAATGCATTCTCTAGAAATTTGTTAGTCCCTGCTATGTATAAGCGGTTATATAAATTACATAAAAAAAAACGTTTAATTTCATTTCTTCGAAGCTTCTACATTGTAGTAAGATTCAAATGTCTAGTCTTTCTGGACAGTTAACCAGTTGTCTAGAACTAGTTATCAATTTGTGTAACACAGCACATGAACATTACGGAATTGACTATCTTTGGATGTTATGGAATATGGATAAATTACGTGCTTTTGATGGTCAAATATATGCGATTGCCATTTATGACTCTCGACCATATACACTACACTGCCAAAAAATCAAACAAAAAGTGATGTCAATAATGGTTCTTTGAATGTAGTTGCAGTTTCATATGCTGCAACCCAAAACAAAGCCTGTTTCTGTATTTAAAAAAAGGAAATTTACTTGTCTTATTGGCAACGAAACCACGTCTCGGTATTTTTATATTAATAAACATACTGGAACGGCGATGAGATTATTACGGCTATAATTTGTCTTCTTTTCAATATTTAAGAACGTTTTTGGCAATAAATGTTATCGACAGGTTACAGGTATTTCTATGATCACCAATTGCCCCCGATCAAACGCAGACTTGATCCTGTATTGTTATATATCACATTTTTTTTTTAACAAACTCAGTAGATTACATTTAATTGATCAATTTGAAAATACTTACAGTAACATTGATAAAATATTCAAGCGGAAGTTAAAATTATTTTTTAAATAAATCAAATACAAACAGAAAAAATTGTCCTTTTCCAGTTTGTTTTGATATTTCAGATTCACCAGGGAATTTCTTAACAAAAAATTAAGATAAAAGAGGAATTTCGTTACCGATTGTTATTTTTCTGTTTTAGACTGTGATGCTTCTTTGGCCCCTTCTACCGATGTATTTATTTCACAATTTGTTCGTTATACTCGTGTATATAATCGCGCTTTATATTTCAATGGATAAGTTGTAAATTAAGGAATTTCGATATCACAAAAAACTATATATTTTACCAAATTCTTTCATAGATACAATTATTGGGTTATGAGGTTTACTGGTATCTGTAGAGTTCTTATAATAAATGGAATATCATGCTCGTTTTAATTTTTGCTGTTGTTGGTAATAAATCTCGTAAATTTAGAATGAAAACAAAATATCAAGATCAGTTTAATTGAGGTCTGGGGCTGGCATGTCAGTAACTGTTTAAAAAGTCCTTTGTTAATTTATGTTGAACATTGTCAGTTTGCATAGTTTCTTCTGTTATATATTTTAATGGAACTCGTCGTTTTTTCACTACCAGCATCATATGAACTGAGTTTAATAGGCCTGTTGATGAGTGTTGGTATATTTCACATTGGCTTAGAGTATATGAGGGGTTGAAATATCACAAAATATGTTTCACCCCCTCCCAAATAGTTTGCCTGACCTAAGCCAGGAACCTTTCGCCATTGTTATTATCCATACCAAACACATATTCTGAAGGTAGCTTCAGGAGAAGTCTATCTTTGAATCAACCAGTAGAGTGTTCTTATATCACTGACATGAATTTGAAAACAAATAATGTGTCACAGAATTGATTTTCACAGCATACTCTAAGTGGTGTGCTAGTTGAAAAAATATCACAAAATGTTTAAAATAGCGTCATCGTTTTGTACATTTGTGTAAGCCATAAAACGTTGAGTTGTTTAACGTTTTTCAATTTGCAAACATATTGCACCAAATGATGAAATAAGAATACCAACAACGTATGACTTTTAAAAAGAAAAAATGTATGGGTTTAGAATTTTTCATAGAATAAAATAAATAAATGCATTATTCTTACAACTTTTAGTAAAAGTCCGACGAACCAAAGTTTATTTGCCAATTTTTACTAATATGTGTAATTTTAAGATTGAGCTGCGTCGGATAGAAATCGACCTTATGCAAGTGCATGTACACATATACATATCTATGACTTTGATCGATTGGGGAATAACTAAGATATGAAAGCTGCATTTTGGTCCGTTTAAAAGGGTTGTCTTCTTATGAAAACCTACTTTTGGAACAATCACAGACTTTCCGTAGAAATTATTTTAACCCAAAATAGGTTAACAGAGGTATTGATTTTCGTTTGCATAATGTCGATTTCTATCCGACGCAGCTCATATATTTGTACGACATTTTAAATTAAAAAAAAATCTACATTGCTAATACCGTGTATTGTCTTCCTTGTTTAATTTCATATTTGTTTTAACGTTATTTCTGAAAGTGTAGAGAAAATCTCTTTGTTCTTTCAAATGAATTTGTACAAAATAAGATTGCATATGTATGTCATCGATAAAAGGCTATCCATCTCCTTTGAGTTATCAGTATACATTAAACTTTACATCATTTTAATGAGTTTCAGGAAATATATTGAACTATAATATCAATGTATTAATGTAGTTTATTTTCAAATAAAATATCTAGAAATATCGGTATTAATAAACTCTGATTATCTTATTAATTAAACTGTACAAAAGGGAAAAAATACCTCTAAACTCATGTTATTATCTGCTCAACATGCAAAAATTGCTTGAGCACAACATTTTATCAGACAAACTATTATACTTGAATCCAAAACGCAAGTAAAAGGTTTTACAAATAAATTAATATATGCAAAATATCATACAAAATACATCCTAAAAGAAATAACAAATATAAGCAAATGCATCTGATTTGCAGTGCATCTAATATAATTGAATGTTGATAAGGATGGCTGCTGTTAAACGTCCAGTGGCAAATTACATCTATTTTGAGGATGAGAACACGAAAATGTGATATGAATACTAAAAAAACGGCAGTAGTATACCGGTGTTCAAAAGTCATAAATCGACTGAGATAAAACTAATCCATTTTACAAACTGGAAACGAGGAAAACAAAGGAACACCAGGAACGTTGAAGTACAACAAAAACAAACGCTAACATACATAGAAAAGAACTATTTGATAATATCTGCCATATTCCTGACTTGGTACAGAATATTTTGTGGATTAAAACAACCTTGTTTTGCACTAGATTGATTTTTTACGAACTAGTTTACAAGATAATGGCCCACAGGAAGACATGTCAGCATACCAGAACGTACTTTTCAGATTTCGAGGTGCAGTCTTTAATTTTAATACTGCTAAATGCTAGGTACCTAGTCGATAAACAGCGAACACCTAGTTTTAAAAGAGGGGCGAAAGATACGAGAGGGACAGTCAAACTCATGGATAGAAAATAAACTGACAACTCCATGGCAAAAAACGAAAAGGACAAACAGACAAACAACGTACACAAGATACAACATAGAAAACTGAGCAACACGAACCCTCCAAATCTGAGGGTGATATCAGGTGCACCGAAAGGGTTAGGTTTTAAGTTGTGAGTTTGACCTGGTTAGTGATTGAATTCTTGACCTCCTGAATTCTCCTTACAAGGCAAGGGGATATCTTCACATTTACTAGTTATCCAAAATTTGAAAATTAACAGTATCGCGATAGATTTTAGTTCTAAGCAAACAATTTCATTAAATGAATGAGTATCCTAATAGAAACTTCTGCTAAACATTAATTTATAATCGTAATATGGTATTCAATATAGGAAATGTTAACACAAAATAGATACCTTTTTATCCGCTCGACATATTGAATACTAATAGTGGGATATCCACAAATATTGGTAATCGTTAATAAAATATTAGAAGTCGGTATTATTATTGAGAACCTACCTGTTTCCTGGTCAAAAATAATACACACAGATGTCCAGTTTAGATGAGTAACTACAGAAATTAATGTCACTACCGGTATATCCATGATGTACGCTTCTGATTTCTAGTAGATTAAATAGCTAGGCAGGTACCGTAGACACTGATCACTTACATATGTAATTTATTAGAATTGAAACATCATGTATTTCTCGGATGATTAACAGGTAAAACTTTTTCTTCGACTACCAAAATTCAGTATCTGCAATTTGACATCGTTGAATAAATCAAATTAACCACGATCTTTTACCGGATTATCTGCTCTAAATTTACCTTTTAGTACCGGTTAAAAATTTTAGTCAATAATGTTTCATAATATAAATATATACATAACGTAACGGGTTTTTTTTTTAAATATCTCTTTAAAGAAAAAAAAATCATCCTTTTTCCATCATGACGTTGTTTGATGTCTTAATATTTGAATTGACACGCTTCTTAAAATTGACAAAATGCTATTAGGCTTTAGAAATACTGCCACTAATTGTTTCCATAATTGAAAGACAATATCCAAGTCGGATATCGATATACCATCAGACCTTCTCTCTCAAAACCCGATTTCATGGGACAATGCATTTACAATGTTGATTACGTAAAACGAATTCCATTCGTCTAGATTTACAGCTTGGGAAGTTTCCTTTTATATTTTTCTTGTTTACGCCTCATCTACGATAATAGAAAGGCATTTTTTTTCGTGTGTTCGCTTCCGTCTCTCCGTCCGTTATATTGTCTATTCGTCCGTTCGAATCTCCCCTTCAATCTCGTTCGTCCATCCCGTGTCAGGTTAAAAGTTTTTGGTTATTTTAAAAAGTATTTTACCATCACGTTGGGGTCGCATGAACTTTGATCCAAAATGTCTTTGTCTGCTAAACATGGAAATATGATGATGTGAATTAAGTACGTTAACAGGTTCGAATAATTGGTTAAGACTGTTTACCAGATTGGCATGATGGCATTGAGTCTTTCCTATTTAATATGTTTTAAATTTAGATATTTTAAGTTGATTGTTCGACATTATTTCAATAAAAGCGTCAATTCAGTTATGTTTTCTTTTCATATTGAATATCCGTGCAAATTATTTTTCATCCATAAATGCAATATTTTAACAATATCCAAAAATGGTCAATATCAGAACAATGATAAAAGGTCATGTTTTATTTCAATACATCCTGGTAGCAGTTGTAGAGAAGTACAGGTTCTCGCGACTTTTTGTTAAGTTGAACCCCTGACGTCATCATTAGGTATTATGACACTAATTAATTAAATCAATTAATTTCTTTGGAGTATAAGCTAATTATAGAGAAGTATGTTATTTTATATATGTGTGTTAAATATGGATAAGTATATGGTGTTTATTTAGGTCCTCTGCGTTGAGAAAGACCTTATTGTTTTTCTAATTTAAAAGACAAATTCTAAGATCTGTTTGACATGGCCTCCTATTAAAGTTATCATTACCAACTTTGGACCATCGATAGACCTCATCACGAAGTATAAACAGATGATTCTGTGTGGGATTTCATAATTCCCTTTAGAAGTTATCTTCCTTTATTTTTCTCTCGACATGGCCCTCATGGTTGTTTTGAAAGATATATTGACCTTATTTGGACAACAGTTAGATCTCATCATGGAACTTCGTGGGATTTCATCATCCACTTTTAGAGTTGTGTCCCCTTAACACAATTTCTTGTTTTTGCATACATCTTTAAAATTGTTCCTGATAAAATCGATCTTCAAATGGCAACATTTACAGGAACAGATGGCAATGGTAATAAGCATAAACAATTATTTTGTTATCAACCATTATAAGAGTAGTTACCCTTCAAATATTATCATAACCTTTTAATTTTTTTTTATTGTAGAGACATTTGGCCTTCACCAATGATCTTTAGTTCATGTGACCTTTCATTTGCAAACACGGTCAAAGGTCATAGAGTGCAAAAAGTTTTTACGCTTTAAATTCAAGCTTGAATGTTAAGAAAACGGTAAGAGATAGCTACATTCACACACCGTATACAATGTAACCCTCGAAGAGCTCTGCGTTTTCTACATTAGACTAAAACTGTACGACCATCCGTTCAAAAGCAGCGACGAGATCATTCTTAAAAGTATTGTTTTGTGTGTACATATTTGAAATGGTAAAATATATCAACCTAGTACAAACTGACTACAAAAATGATCAGTATTGTAATACCTCCTGATGCCAAGGTCATGAGAAAACTTTACCTTGACATTCAAACGGCACTATTACCTTTAGCTTGACCTTGTGACCTTTTGAAATTTAATTAGTAAATAGAAATCTATAGAAACACAAGGTTTATGACCACATACGAAAGGTTTGGATTGATTTTGGGGGTTATGGTCTTAACAGTTTAGGAATGAGGGTCCAAAAAGGGGCCCAAATAAGCATTTTTTCTAGTTTCCAGACAATAACTTGTGGAATGGTGTATGGATCTGTCTGAAATTATACCACAAGTTTCCATACCACAAAGGGATGATAAAAATTGGCTTTGCGGGGTTATGGCTCAAACCGTTTAGGAATTAGGGGCAAAAAAGGCTGAAAACCAAGGGTGTCCTGGTTAATGGACAATTACTTAAATACAAAACATTATTTTAAAGCAGTGTAAGGGAGGTAATTCAAACACAACATTGACAATTACCTCCCTTACACTGCTTTTAAATTATGTATAAAGAAACTACGTTTATGCTACATGCATGTTCTACCCGAATGATTTTTTTTATCTATGATACGACCCCTCTATTTCGCCAGTAAACTGTGGGTGTAAATAGTTGGTGTCGTGAGTTGTTGAAAAAGGTCTAATAGTAAGTGTTTTTTGTTATTGATTACCTACCTGTTTCGTGGTCAAAAATGATACACACAGATGTCCAGTTAAGATGAGTAACTACAGAAATTAATGTCAGTACTGATATATCCATCTTATACACAAATGTATTACATTCTCATCAGGTATATACACCGGTCACTTACAGATGTAAGTTATTGCGATTGAACTAACATAAATTTCTCGGGTGATTTAAAGCTCAAACGTTTTCTCCGATCGCTAACATTTCATATCTGAAATTTGACTTCGTTGAATACAACCAAGCCATGAACTTTAAACAGGCTAACTGTATTTTAATTAACCTTTTAGTTACGGTTCAATATAATAATCAATAACGTTTCATAATATAAATGTATACTTAAATTAAGTGCCTGTCTTTGTAAGAATCATGCAGAGGTTGATTCATGACATGTCACAAAAGTTTTTTGTTTTTTGGCCTTTATCATAAGAACACAGGTAGATGAGTTAAAACTGGCAAGATAAGTTTTATAACAATCCAGGTCAAAAAAGCTTAAACCTATCTATAAATTCTAACTGTAAAAAAACTAAGTCTATCTATCAGAAAAATACTGAAAATGAAAAAAAACAAAATTTACAATTTGCTTCAAACATTCTCTCTTAATCATAAAAAAGCTTCTGCCAAAGCTTATAAATTCTAGGAAGGTTTAACAAAGTAATTTATGTGTAACAAACTTTAACCCCAGACTATATCTACTTGTTAGATGTAAAAAAAAAATAGGTTGCTATCGTGTAAACGCCATTTAACGCGATCGGAGTTATAGCTAAAAATATAGTTAAATATAGGCATGATGACATTTTTTTTTCTCATTTTTTCATTTGAGACAATGTTAAGGGTACAAGACAATACGATAACATGCCTAGCACAAGTACATCTAATCATCAAATCCTTTTTTCTTTTTTTAACAAAAGTCCACATTTTTGACTGTTTCACTGCTAATAACATGTTAAAGTTTCTAAGGAAGAATGAAGAAAAGGAAGCATTATTCATCAACTTTTCTTTCCTATATATAGTGTCTAATAAACCTATCTAGACTGGGTATTTGTCTTATTTCATTATTGTGCAATGTATATTATATAATCTGTATAAAAATCTGTAGACAAATATGTGACACTTTAATAAAATAAATTATTATTATTATTATATACATGTAGATGATGTCCTCTCACTAAATATTTCAAAGTTTTGTGGCTATGTCAACGAACTTGAAATAAAGGATGCAACAGATACAGATAAGCCTGCCTCATATTTTGATTTGACAATGAGGTTCGGTTGAGAATAAAACTTTACGGCAAAATAGATAATTTTACCTTCCCAATTATGAACTTTCCATTTCCATGAAGCAACATGCGAGTAGCGCCGGCATATCAAATATATTTCTCCCAGTTGATACGATATTCTTGAGCTTGCATTTCCTAGTATGATTTTCTTGAGTTCTCAGTGATGAAGTTGAAATCGTCCCTTCGAATGTTTTACGGACGCCATCACGAGGTTGTTGACAGATTGTCGTAACCACAATTCCGTCCTCTTATCCTCGATGGTCAACTACCAAATTTGACCTATTTTTTTATTTTTTTTTATTAATGCTCTTCAAATTCATAAGTGTTTTATTTTTCAACTGTTTTGATTTGAGCGTAACTGACGAGTCTTATGTAGAAAAAACATGCGTTTTGTATACTATTACGATACAATACTTGTATATTTGATGGGTTTTTATTAAATATAAAATTGAGAATGGAAATGGGGAATGTGTCAAAGAGACAACAACTCGACCAAAGAACAGAAAACAGCCCAATGCCACCAATGGATCTTGTATTGTTTAATTACTATCGCAAGTAGGAATATGACATGCTATTAGCAGTGAAACAGTAAAAGTCATAAAGTTAAGATATAAACAGACTAATCTGTATCTGTTGTATCCTTTCTTTCAAGTTCGAAGACATAATCCCAGAATGTGTTTGAATTGTTTTACGTTTGTCATTTCGGGGCCTTTTATAGCTGACTATGCTGTATGGGTTTTGCTCATTGTCGAAGGCCGGACGGTGACCTATAATTATTAATTGCTGTGTCATTTGGTCTCTTGTGGAGAGTTGTCTCATTGGCAATCATACCACATCTTCTTTTTTATATATAGTCGCCAAATCATCACGTCACATTCAACTGCCTCGACTCAATTCAAAACTTTAGCTTTATAATTTGCAGCTTCTTAACTAAATACGCAACGTACAATGACAACGCACAAAAATAGGACGGCTTGGAGTCTGAATAAAGTTTCGAAGTAGGATTTCGTATAGTTAATTAAATTGATGATTAATACTTAACTGGACGAAAAACGATAAATAAAGAATTCAGAACCCGAATCGAAATAAATGCTTTAATCCTACTTGATAACACCTTCCTCTTTGAATATCTTTCTGGACAACTGGATGCATTAAGGTTATTTCTTTCATGTAACTGTCGACTGTATTGCTGTCATTTCATAAGTATTTTATGTGTATTTTTTAACCAAAATAACACCATTGTTTTTACCATAGATCGCTTTGACAAGTAGTTGCACAAGTTCAAGAAATCTTAAGACACGCAAAACCATACTTTCTCGTTAAAAAAAAAAGATTACAAACAAATTGTACGTACTGCGCCTTTCGTTCTTTAAAAAAAAACAATCCGTGAAATGTTATCTTAGCATTTGATCGAAAATAAAGAAAAGTATGCAATTTCTAAAAATGAATACTAAACAGCGTTTGTGTAACAATGTATAAGATTTTCAATTGATTAAATTAATTGATAATTGAATATTGCTGTTTATAAACTTTACACTATTTTCCTCGTGTTATATTTATGTTTAGCATGGAAATTATCATTTGCCACATCACAAACTTATATCCTTACCTATTATTGAAAATATGAAAAGCATAATTTAGATATGGAGTGTTTGATATATTTTGTTGAAAATTTGTATTCAAAAGCTCTTTTCTTTACTTTTTGTTGTTGTTGTTTGTTGGTAGCAGGGGGAAACGGATGCACATTTTGATTTACCTCTCCCATACTTTTCCGCTCTATATCTTGAGAGATCGAGAGATAGAATGACGAAATATTATCCTCATTTACTATTATTTCGGTTTAATGTTTGCAAAAATAATTCTAGAGGATATCATCCCCTTTCTCCATTTTTGCCACTGTACTGACACATAAACAATGCATTGGCGATTGTCCACAACGAGCGCTGAGGATACCTGACGATGCTTAATCTACAAATAGCAGCAATCACTGTGATTTTTCTTTGGTTAGTGTAATAAAGAATTGGTATTAACATATTCATATCTAAAAACAAATGCAGCCATATGACTTAAAATATGCAATTCACTAACTATAAGCTATGTCTTCTCAGTAGTTTATATCTTTGTTAGGTTTATTCTTTGTATTTCGTAAAGTATACGGAATCTGTCGACGAATTGCAAGTTGTATGGGCGTTGCATTGACACCATGAATGTTTGAATAAAATTCGGTGATAGGATTGATATCTTTTACGTAAGTTGTCGTCCGCTGTCCGTTTCGTCTGCTGCAACGTGTTACTGTACATTGGTAAAATTTACTTTTTATGTGTTCATAAATAAGCGATAAAAATGATATTATTACTCCTATCCCAATTAGATAGAATGCAAATTGGAACTCCAAAACACTGATACTTTTTGCGACGGTAACCGACGTATCTTCACATTTCCCCAACTTTGGTAATGCTTTTCTCAACCATATCTGAATCAATCCACCTTCTACGATCGAAACGATTCTGTGAAAAGAAATAAATTATGATCGGTATGTATTAGTTTTGAAATTTTAACCGTAGCAAATGTGTGCTCTCATTCTTGAACAAGCATGGGGATTTTCGTTATGCGATTACTAAGACTTTAAGTTGATTATATGGTTTTACCTCAAATTTATATTTATCATTCAATTAATACATGACTTTGACGCTGCAAGGGCTTTTGACAGCCCGGGCGTCGGGTTGTTAAGAAAAAAAATTAAGTACACAATGACTTAAAAAAAACATGTATGTCTAAAAAGTACACGACAAAAACAAAGTAGTTGTTTGGATTTTGTTTGGCATTAATAGGTGTCATATTTCTAAAAAGAACGAGACTTACAATAGTTTCTCTATGGGTTTAATCTTAAACTTTTATCCTGACAGTCGACTTTTTAGCACTTTATATAGACAATCTCCTCTGTTTTTTTTTTATGTAGGATCATAGTATAATCTTCTACGCAGGATATAAATAAAAACAGCAAATCAATATCTAAGACAAATCTCTTTAAGCAATCAAAAACTTCAGTCTGCTATAATGCTTGAATTTTAGATCTTCAATAAATTATTTAAACTGATTCGTAATTACTAATTCAGTCATTTTGTTATACCTCTTGTGTCGCTAGTTGTCTAAGATTTCAGATTAGCGTCAAAATAACGGTCATTTATAGTGAACGACGATCGTCTTGGTTGATGAGTTGTTTCTGACAAAGAGATCGCTGCAGCTTTTAACTGATCAGAACCGTTTATAATGACAGACTCTTAATATAATATCAGTTTTTGGATATGACAAATCAAGAAATATCAAAGCAAAGTAAGGCACCTGGGGTGTGTCTGAGCTGAGGTAAAACACATACGGCGAGAGGAGGACGCCAAATGATTGAAAAATAAGAAGTTTAGTAACTCACGTATATAATTATGTTTAAGTGGCATTCAACAGTTCAGATGCTTGTTAAACCGAAATCTAAAACTTACTCATCAGAGAAAATTTTCAAAAATGGAGAGTTGCTTGGTAACGGAAACGCTATCAGCAGTGTATGAAAATCGGCAGGTGATATCACTGACATGTCACAACTCTCTCCTATTGCCATATCTAGGTAGGTCCGATCTCCAATATATGCATATTTTCCACCTCTAACTTTTCGTATTTGTTCAGCCGGATCACTACTTAAAACTGATGGGTCACTCAGGTTAAATTTTAATATGCCATTCCAAATCTTTTTGCGTTCAGGTAACTCCGAATTCTGTAAAAATAACACGTAAATTAATAAAATTGAGAATGGCAATGGGGAATGTGTCAAAGAGACAACAATCCGACCAAAGAGCAGAAAACAGCTCCAAGGCCACCAATGGAAACATGTTATTTAGTTTGCTGTTCGGTGTGAGCAAAGGCTCCGTATTTAGGTGTAATACCACCATTGATTTTTCCCTATTAGTCTTTGTTAAATTTGCACTTTTTAAAAAAATGTGCAGAATATATCTTTGTTTCAAATAAAGAAATACTTGGCATGAGTAAAGTTTTATCCTGTCCAATTCTATAGAAAAAAATTCACATAACATTTCATTGCATATAAGAAAATAACCATCATTGGAAGTTAACCAATCAAATTTCTCCCCTTATTTTATCTGTGTACAAGGTTTAGTCACCATGTAACCTCAAGATTACAAAATTTTCTATAGAAATCCCAAATAAAAAATAATGGTGTTTTGAAATACCCAAGACATATGTTTATGACACAGAAATGGTTTTACTTCAATAAAATGTAGGATTAATTACCTACAACTGTCAAATTCAAGGGAATATTTTTTTAGACCTACATACAACCGGATGTGACGTACAATGATTTGGTGGTATTACACCTTTAAGGCTGTACTTTGACCTATATTTTTAATTTTCATCATTATGACTTGACTTGGGTGGGTGGTTGTTTCATTGGCACTCATACCACATCTTCGTATTTATATATATAAGAAGTTGGTATTACTGAAGTCTTCTAGGAATCGTCAAATAATAAGTGTTCAGACAAGGGCTTTGGAAACAATAAATTAGGTGTAATTTTAGGGAGCAACCATTCAACTTCAATCACGAACATTTTTTTTTACTGTTTTGAAACTATAAATCAATTTTTTTTTTTTAAATTTAACACTTTAAGGTATGGAGAAAATCTGGATCCGGAATGAATTTTTTTGGCAACTGCTTGACCACAATATTTTTTTTCATCAAATTGTGGATCAGAATATTTTTAAGGAAAAAATCAAAACACCCCCTCCCTCCCCCCTTTTGAATTTATATGGTCGTTCTCTTATGACATTGAACAAATTATATCATTTCGATACTAAAAGACACATAAGGTCATAAAGTGGATGAAATTGATAGATATCATCATAGATAGTGTTACGTCCAGTGACCAATATTACACCCATATTCAAGTATTCAATTCAATAACATGATAATGAATTATGAATTCACTCTGTTTCTAAGTACTAGATAAACACTTCAAAGTTACAGAACATGCAACCCTACATGGATACATAATTCCGACTCCGAGCCAACATTATTTGCAGGCTAGTTCTTCCAGATTTAATATGTTGTCAACCATGTATTTTAATGTTATTGTTTAGTTTCAATTGTACAGAAATTTATTTTCAAATGTATATAATTTTTGGATTAAAAAATACCTTTAAAAGAGTTTCAAATATAGTGGTGCCAGCAGTGCCCCATTTATAGGTATTTTGTTCAACTAATCCTTCTACATCTTTAAAAGGTAATGTTTCTTTTGTGACAGTCAAGAAAGCCACGAAATTACCACTGTATGTGGCCACCATTATGATGCAAAATATCCACCAGCAGCTCAGAAGTGTTCTCCCTGCTGACGAAGCTGCAACATGTTCTCCACCTGAAATAATATTCTGTTCCTTCTATTAAGATAACAACATACTTCATTCAAAAGTCCATTTGCCAATAACCGATTTGATTCTGATATTACACACTTTTTAAACAAATTACTTCCCTTCGTCAATCGTAGACTGGTTCCATACCGGACAAAATTGGTTTTAGCCAATGCAAAGCAGATGAATTGAAAGTGATGTATCTGCGGTATCTTATATGTCATAAGAGAACGACCATATAATTCGTATTAAGTACGAAAAATAATTGCTAATGTCAAAAGTATTTAGTTAAACAACAAATTAATGTTATTAAAAGATTTGAAAACCATATAAATTGCTGGCATTACGCACAGGTAGATTTCCTCTTTCTGTTACATGTAGCTCTCCATTGTAAATCAAAATTAATGTCCCTCATAAGGGAGACAACTTTTTTAGGGATCTCTAATTACAGGGTCAATTACAGGAATTGGCAAATACAAATAGCCTATTGCTATACATATAATTAATATATTGTCGTTAAAATACTTATTAGATATGTTAAGATAATTGTTGCTACCAAGAAGGTCAATTATTTACTTTTGCATGTTAAAACGTTTTATTTTGAAAATATACAAATAGAAAACTTACCTTGACAAAATAATGCTCCATACATGTAAAAGAACGAATCAGAGAAATGGTGCAGTCCTCTGATCTTCATTCTACCGGCAACATTTCTGTAAAACGGGTTAAACTTTTCAAAAAGAAACAGAAAAAAAGTTGTTACTGATAGAGAAATCGCAATACAGATATAGACCATAGGATTTAATGGATCAAATAATTTCGTGGAATACGATGGATCTGGCTTCTTTATGATAATTCCTGATTTTTCGTAATAATAAGGCAGTGTAAAATCTGATACTGTTTCTCTGTGTGCATCTGTAGCTAGAGGTGCTGCTACTAAATCTACTTCCTGGAACAAATGTTTTAATTAAATTTCTAACTTTGTCAATCCATAAAAAAAAATTAATATAACACAAACAACAATTTCATAACTAGTGGCGCTGCCACTAAATCTACTGCTACAGCAAACAGCAATTAAATGATCGCATCAACTTAATAAAATTTACCAGTACAAAAAAGTGTGTTTTTACATTTACATGCATTTTTTTCAAGCTCCCACGAAGGTTTTACAATTTTGGATCAAAGTCATACATTTCCGGATATGTTCATCTCTCAACTCATGAGCGGCATGTTTTCGATGTCTTAGATCTTTTACGGTCGTCCAATCTATAGTTTTTATCGATTGTGACATTTAGACAATGTGAATTGGCATGGTGGGTGATGTATGCATAGCAGGAGACGCTTATCATGTCGACGCAACTGGTCCCGCTTCTTTTGAAGTTCATGTAATTCCCTCCATTTTTGTTTGTTATCTTGAATACCTCTTCCAAGTGTTTCGGTACGTGAACACCTCGGCTTTTATAGTTGGTTTTGATGGTTCCTGGTGAAGGTAAGTCCATGAAAGCGCTTCGAACGCATACAATTGAAAGAGTTATTTTCACTTTATGAGGGTAGTTTAGCACATGTCGTCTTACTTGCTGATACAAATTCATTATTTCAATTAATCAGATATGCCAGAGATTTTAGAGGAATGACGAAACTAGTATGGTAAATTGCGTTTTAAAATAAAGACTTGAAAATTTGAAAATCACAAGATATGAAATAGTAAATGTTTTATTTAAGACTGCAACTCATTGTCTAACAAACTGTTTTCCTCCCTCAATCTATACTATGTCGCTTATATTGTTTTGATTCTATCAATGTATATTGTGTTTTAATATAAATCTACACAAGCATTTTAAAAATATTCATACTCACTCGACGTTGTAACTGTCCAAACAAACCATTCCAAGTGTTATTGCCAGATGCAACACCCCATTTTCCATCAGGTGGCGATATCAATTCATAACTACAGAATATGAATGGGACTGAGTCAACTTTTAAAAGCTAATGTGTTTTTTTTCAAATTTTTAACTCTTTTCTTTTCATTTTACTTTGTTTTTGAGAATTTTTCAATGCTAAAAATCAAAATGTGTGACAGATTTGTAATAGGCTTTAGTTCTATATTACCTTATCGAATGTAGTGTACATTTTTTCGCCAAAAAACAAAATTCTAGATCAATTCAGTTTATTGAATATTCAATCATATCTATTGTTCTTTTTTCTCCGTCCTTTTCTGAAATGCGTAGAAAAGTGATAAAATAAAACAGAATCGACTATATCGAATTATGGTACATACGTGAAATTAAGCCTGCGTGATAATTCTTTTAGAACGTCAATGGACAGCCCTTTATACTCATTCGTGACTTCATCTATCTCGACATAAGGCTTCCACTTGTAAATATGAATAAAAAAACAACTTTAAATTTAGAATATATGACTAAGCACATGTAGTCTGATCATAATGTTGAGGTTCTATATTATTTTGTTAAACAGTCTTACATTTTAGTAAGTAGGAAAATAAGATGTGACGTCATTACCATGTATTGGGCCTTAAGGTGGTATGGGTGTCTTCCTCCATCTTGGATTGTAAAAAACAGAGAATCAAAGGTCCAGATTTTCCATCAAGTTAGCAAAATTTGATGCAGGAATGCAGATATTTAATGTACATTTTCATTTAAAAGTACCAATTTATAAGAATATAACTTCTAAATATTGATATTTTTGCAAATGTTAATTATTTTTGGTTGTTTTTATTATTTTTTTTAAATTGGCATTTTAAGGGGAGGTAACTCTTAAAAAGTGTATTTTCTGAAGGATTCTGTATGGAATTTTCCTATTTTGTATTTTAGCCGGAAAAAACGTACGGTGACCCTATCTTTTCTTTTGATATTCTCAAAGCAGTGTTTGAAAGCTATCTTTTCCTGAAGTATTTAACAATTCTATCATTTTGTTTAGTTTCTAATCACAAAATGGTGTTTTTTCCTGTATAATCCATACAAAATGTGTCATTTTGTCCCGTCCTGTAGCTTGAGAAAATGCGCGGTGACCTATCATTTTTATTATATTTTTCAACATGTATCAATAGATACAACGTTTTGGCAAAGTATGAACAAATTCTATCATTTTTATTTTAGACTCCCATACCACCTTAAGGGCATACGATACAGTTACAGGGGAGGTAATGACGTTGCTAACGTAAATTGTTATTTTCGCGACGTCAAACGGTGACTTATCGGGAAAAGATGCAGTTTTCGGCTAATTTTTAGCATTCAAACTGATTTAACTTGAAAACGAGTTCATGGACCCCCCTTTTTTAAAATGGCATTTGGTTTGATTACTTAAGAAGATTATGTGTACCAATTTTCAATAAAACGTAAATAGTGCAATTTTTTTAAATTTGATAAATATACAGCCAAAAATTACGTTTTTTTCCTACAATCATGATCATTTGATAAATTTGAGTTATTTGTAAAAATAAAATGTACAAATTTATGCAATATTTATATAACACACAAATTACAAATAATTTAACAAAAAACAGATCGTGTTTATCTTTTAAAACAAAAAAGTTATGTTTTTCTATCGAAAGGAAAAATATGTCCACAAATCCGTATTTTGAGGAAATATCTGAAATTTGAACCTCAATTTACTCAAAAAGTAGCACATGAAGGTATATTTTTTATAACATATTTGATTTGATCAGATTTAAAATAGCCTATATGCAAATTTTCATCAACTTGTAAATACAGGATCAAAACTGTATCGTATGCCCTTAACACCTCTGTTGGAAGGACTTTTTTCACCGAGGCTAAATCAACTAATTAGTCAGATTTATAACAAACTTTTCTAAAAATGTCCGTTTATGAAATATGAAAATATAAAGAAAATGAGGTTTCAACTCCCTCCGGCAAAGTTTGACTTAGATGCAATTGGCTATTTTGTTTATGTCCTTCTTTAGTCATATAGCTCTTCAACTGTTTCGATTTCTTATAAATCATTGACTTGCAGATATTCGGCTTATATATAAATATATAAAGTATTGTTTTCATTTTTTAGAATACTATCCTTCAGACAAAGAGATGATGAGTAAACTAATGCATTGTAACTCTAAACCTATACCGCAAAGTAAGCATAAAAGGTCTCCCTATAGCAAATGTGAAACGATTTAAAAGACAAAAATAATGGCCTATACAAAAAAACTATGGATAATAATTACTTTTTATCGTTATAGCCTATAAAATAGGTAATTTGTTGTATTTTTGTTTGCAGATCGGAGATCATATACTATAGTTTTTTTTTCTTTCTCATTTGATGAGTTTGCAGAATAAAAAGGAATAATATTGAATATCATTACAACAATGAACTTTTATATTAATGTAAACATATTTTATTAATGATTCATTTTACTTGAATCTAAGGTGTTTCAGTAAATTATGTTTAATTTGTATCAAGTTTCTGTTTAAAGAAATGTTTGTTACGAACGCTACAATTAAGTCTTACTCTTCACTACTTACAGGCAGTATGCTTATCAATAGCCTTCTCTGGTTAAATCCAAACTTTACATTCGGAAATATGTCTTTTTGAAGGTATAAACTTCCATTGAATACATATCCTACAGTTGTTAATTTGCGTTTTCGGTCATTACTCCACATCAATGTCTCAATAGACACACGTGTACAGTTATTATTATCCATCCATGACTACAAAATAGGCACAAAATCATCTTTTAAATTATTTCACAAATATGGATCTCTTAAATATTTTTTTTAGAATTTTAGGTTTTCAAAACTGCTCAACTCAAGCTCACAATCATTAGGTCTGAATTTTTAATTTGATTTTCCAACAATAGTACATGTATTCCTTGTATATGATAAGATATTTTCCTTACATAGTATACAATAGGTTTTTTTAATATGGGTATAGGACTTTTCCAATATTTTCACACGTTTCTAAATCAAAACTTTATCATTTCCCATCATGATATCTTTTTAAAAAGCCAAATGGAAATCAAAACGATGGTAATGAAATCAAACACAGTTGACAACCAATTCTGGGCATGCTAATTGGAAAAAATAGAAAAGGATATAGGGTCAACGACAAAATGAAAATTGTATATCTTTATTTTGAACTATTTAAAAAAGAGTGTTGTTCTTACCTCGGATTTGTTTTTACTTTCACAGATAAACTGTTTGGTTTTAAATTGTCGTTACTCTAATGTTAAACTCATTCTTGTTTTATCCAAATTATTTGATAAACAATATTCGCCCATTTTTACAAGATATTTTTCGCTGGTGTGATGACAATAAGATGGCTGTAAATGTATCTAAAACGAAAGCTATATGCATTGGATCTAAACAAAAGCTTTCCGTTACATCAAATGAAAACATTAATCTTGCTTTAAATGGACAACAAATTATAGAAAGTACATGTGAAAAAGTTCTAGGTGTTTTTATTGATGCATCTCTATCTTGGTCTTCTCATATCGATTATATAATCAAAAAAGTTAACTCTTCTTTAGCTTTACTAAAAAGGATAAAGAAATATCTAAATCATAAAGCTAGACAAATGTACTATAACGCTTACGTTTTACCTCACTTAGATTATTGTTGTTCAATATGGGGAAACTGTAATAACTTTCTATTAGATAGTTTACTAAAACTGCAAAAAAGGGCAGCAAGAATAATTTTAGACGAACATGATTACACCAAACCTTCAAGAGAATTATTTCACGAATGTAACATTGTGCCAATCACACAAAGAATACTTTATCACAAATCATTACTAATGTATAAGGCAAAACATGGCTTAGCTCCAGAATATATGTCCAGTCTTATTGTATCAGCTTCTGCAAACCAAAAATATAATACGAGATTTTCATCCTCAGATAATTTTATTATTCCAAAACCAAATACAGAGTTGTATAAGTCTAGTTTCTCGTACAATGGACCAAAAGTGTGGAATGCTCTTCCTAATTTAATAAAAAAATCAAATACAGTATCCGAATTTAAACATAAATACAAATCTATGTACTTTTAACATTACCATCATATTTTTACTGTAATGCCATATCATAATTGTTTATTGTATTTTAAATTGTACATAATCTTTATTTAATTTATTATTATTGATGCATTGTTTATTTGTAATGTAATTATTATTGTATTAAGAGAGCCTTATTGAAAATTGGTGTAATCCAAATGAGTTACTCTCTCTAAATAAAGATATTATTATTATTATTATTATTATCGCCATGATTTTTATTCACTTTCAAACTGGATATTGATATTGTCCTGAACATGCATAAAATATTTGTCACTGGACGTTGAGCAACTAACAATTAATGAATCAATAAATCAAACTGGTTAAGAATACTTTTTAAATATTTTTAAAACTACATGTTCTTATTGAATATAATTTGAAAAGAAAGTCCTTTATCTTTTCTGTAACTGAATTATTTATTATCTTCGTGTACTCTAATTCGCCGACAGCTTTTCCGTATTCAGTTACCTTTATCATGACACATCTTGTTAGAAACGCAACCAGAGTAAGACCCCGTTTACAATAGTAAAACAGATCAGTTTGATTCTTTCATGAGATCGATCTTATCTTTTTTTAGTCTAATGTAAACGGGAAAGATCGATCTTCAATTGGACTTAAAAAGTCTACCTACAGAGGTGGTTTTTAAAAAGATCGATCTTAGTTGAATCGATCTTTCTTCAAGTGTAAACGCTTAGATCGATCGCGATCAATCTTTCTTCAATTAGACATGAAAATATCTGTGAATGTTCGGCGGGAAAAACACACGTGTTTTAAAACAATGGATGAAATTTGAAAATACATGTATATATAGATTCCGCCATTTTTTTGGATAATTTTTGTTGCAAATTCTCATCCTCAAACGCATTGGCTGTTCATTTTTAAGTAATAGTCTTCTCACATTTTTTTTTAATGACTTGTAACATGTGAACCAAAATGTTAATTGATGACTGCATATCGTATTTATAAAAATTATTTTCAATTGGAAAAATATTTTTCTGTTTTACCTCACAAATTCATTTATACATTATGCAAATATAGATGTGGTAGTCACCACTTGCCGATTGAGTCTGGAAGGTGGCAGGGTTTACCGAGAGAAGACAGAATCTGCTGTCTCTGTGACTGAAACGACATTGGTGACGAGTACCATTATATTATGAATTGTGGATCTTTTATGTTTGAAAGAAAGAAATTTTTACCTACATACTGCTGGTCTAACCCTAATATCTATAAGTTTGATCAACTGTTTAATTCATGTAATATTGTAATATTAGAAAAACTATGTAAATTTATCAAAGTTATAAATGTGAAAGTCAGTCCTCCAAGTTAATTTCATTGTATTGTTCACACATGCTTGTAAAAATTGTACCTTATAGTTATATTTATGTATGTTCTCTATAGCTATGTAATTGTAGTTTTATGAGAAATAAAGTATTCGTATTCGTATTCGCATACGAAATATCAGACACATATATTACAATTATACAATGTATTATATGTCTCTGGAAATATCAATGATCAAACTATTTTCTTCGGAATTATTTTGCCAGTGTGATTGTTCGCGCGAGATGCATACGTTATTATACTATTCTATTTTCACGATTATGTGTTTACAAAATGTAAGGTAATCAGGTCAGACTGGTTATTTTTTATGTTGCAGTGTAAACGCACTAGATTAAATAAGATCGATCTTGATCGATCTTGGCCGTGCAAAAGTAAACGCGAACTTGTCTGTTTTTAAAAGATCGATTCAAATAAAGTTCGGTTTAATTTCGTTCAGTGTAAACGGGTTCTATGTCATAGGAAACATCCGTAATGAAAGAAAATGTAAACGAACGTGGAAGAAAGTCGATAGTAATCGATTCTAAAAAACATTAATACATCAATTGATATTTAACAACTGTTTAATTAACAAACGGAAATGCATGAAAATATTTAAGCAAAAACAACAATAAACATCGCTGTATCATCTCACTTGTTTTTTTAATTTCTACATTGTACAGGATTCTGTGTTGACTATAATCAAGATTACGATCGGTAAAGTTTGGATTTAAAAAAAAAATGAGGAGTTAGTTAGCAGCCAAAATTTTCGATCAACAATCATCGAACGAAATAGTTCTATTGATTAAAAAAAATACATACGTTATAGATTCGATACTAAGTATTTAAAAAAACGTCCTGGGAGATTTTTTGGGCATGTTTTGGTTCACTGATGGCATTAACATTATATTTATCAAAAAGTCGTTTCGTATGACTCTAAGAATCCATGATATTTTGAACTGTAGTTTTAGTTTAATAAAAATTTATAGTTTTTGTTATGTTATCTAACTTGAAACAGATTAAATATACACTAGATTAGCATAATAGCAAAGTAATAGCATCTAACATAAAGTTAGTATGATTCATCAGGTCTAAAAAGCAGAATAATGCTAGTCTAATAATAAGACATAAAATAGATATAATAATATTCTTACTGTATAATTCCGGTGCTGTTCACCCTCAGATGATAAATTAAATTGCATAAAAGCAACATTGTCAAACTCAATACCGGAATCACTTGGCCATGATGTCACATCAGTGGAAGTATGGAAAATACCAACAAGCCATCTTGAATAATGTAGCAAGGAATTTCGGAAGGCATTTTTTCTGTCGTATTCAAATGGCTGAAATACATCGTTAAGAGATATATATATATATATTGAACAATTTTTACAATTTTCTTATCTCCGTTTCATTTCATTTACTGGTGCTTAATCTTCTAAGGATCTTCAAATTGATTAAATCAGTATTGTTAATAATCATTGTCATTTTGCTTAGTTTCTTTTGTTACCTATTCTGACAACGATACAGTTACATAGGGAGTAATGACGTTGCTAGGCACTAACGTAAATTGTTATTTTCGCAACGTCAAACGGTGACTTATCGGGAAAAGATGCATTTCTCGACTGATTTTTATCATTCAAACTGATTTAATTTGAAAACGAGCGCATGGACCCCTATTTTTTAAAACGACATTTTGTTTTATTTTGCAGGGAGATTATGTTGACCAAATTTGATAAAACTGTAAATAGTGCATTTTTTTTAATTTTGATAAATATACAGCAAAAAATGACGTTTTTTCTTCAATTCATGATCATTTGATACATATGAGTTATTTCTGAATAAAAAATGCATACATTTTTATGATACTTATAAAATACAGAAATTAGAAATCATTTAACACACACAAAAAAAATATGTTTATCTTTTTTTTTCGACCTCATTTAACTCAAAAAGTAGCACATGAATGCATATTTTTTAGTTCACATTTGACTTACTCAGGCAAAAAATAGCCTATATGGAAATTTTCTTCAAACTGTAAATAAACTGTATCGTTTGCCCTTAAACTGAGTTTTACTGTGCGATTGCTGTGTGTTTGTTTAATCTACATAGGCTAGATATATAGGGGAAGTGTTGAGATCTCACAAAACATGTTTAACCCCGACTCATTTTTGCGCCTGTCCCAAGACAGGAGCCTCTGGCGTTTCTTAGATTTGTATGCTTTTTAATTTTTACTTCATTTATATGTCTTGGAGTTTAGTGCGACGTCTATTTTCCCTGAGCTAGTACGTATTTTTGTTTAGGGACCAGCTAAAGCCCGCCTCCGGGTGCGGGATTTTCTCGCGGTGTTGAAGACCCATTGGTGGCCTTTGGCTGTTTTCTGTTCTTTGGTCGGGTTGTAGTCTCTTTGACACCTTCCCCATATCTATTATTACCATTAATTGGTGGATATTTTAATGTTTAAATTCAATATCAAACTACAATAATAAAAAGACACATTTCTCAATGTATTTGCTAATCTGAGCTTTGTTTCAACTCAATTATAGAAGATATTTTATTTTAAAGCATGTTCCAATTATGAAATAGAAGTAACCATGTACTGCATACCTGTTTTAAAAATTGTCGACTGGTTTCCAATCTACAAACCACTATGAAATTAAGTGTGTCTGGGGCATCCTTAAAAGAGGTATTTGATAAAACATCAATTTTGAATGAAGTCAATTCTTCTATACGATAAATCACCCCAAATGTTCCAATCTTTGACAAACCTTCCTGCAGCTGTATTGCTTCATGTTCTGAAAAACAAAAAATCAAAACCAAACGTCATAATTTTACTTTTTCGGCTTTCGACCATGAGAAAAAAAATCATACCGTATAGACGGTTATAAAAGGCACCGACATAAAAAATGTTTTACAAATCAAACAACTTACGGTATAGTTTATAACATAACACAAATATGACAGACCTGGATTGACGGCAACCACTTTTCTACAGGCTCCAGAATTGAGCCAGGCACATTAAGATTGTGGCTGGGTTAAACGAGGGGGAGGCAAGGGGGTCCCAATAACAGCAAAACAGCAAATTGATTTGGCTTATAACAGATAACAAGGAATTAAAATGGAAAAAAACAGATAACAGTAAATGTAATATTAAAAGAAGTCGGGTCCTTGACAAATCCAGTATTTCTTATTACGGGTATAATCCTTTGTAATGAATTCCATTCGCTATGAACATGGTATTTAGAATTATGTATCTAAATATGTATTTGGGATATTCTTGTCCGTCTGTCGTCAACATGTCGGACATTAACCCAAACGCTCTTTAACCAATTTACATAAAACTTTGGGAAATTGTTAATATCTATTGACGTGAGCTCCCTATCGTTTTTTTTTATAAATTTTAGATTTTAAGTTTCTGAGTAATGGGGTTTTATTCAATAAAAATTGTGTTTTTTTTTCAGTTTTCTGATAATATCTCAAAAATCCTTTCACAAATTTGCAAGGAATTTTGGTGAATTGTTTATTTCTATTGACATGAGCTCCCTTTCAATTTTTATAAATTTTAGATTTTACGTTTCCGAGTTAAGAGGTTTTATTAATTAAAAAGGGGGATTTTCTAGTTTTCAAACATTAACACAAAAACCTTTTCAGCAGTTCTCATGAAACTTTGCTGAATTGTTTATATCTATTGTTGTAAGCAAACTTTCGATTTTTTTTTTAATTTTTTTTTTCGATTTTATGTTATTCAGTTAAGGGATTGATTCATTGAAAAAGATTGTATTTTCCAGTTTTCGGACAGTAACTCAAAAATGTTTTTAGCAGTTCTCATGAAACTTTTGTGTATTGTTTATATACATGATATATATTGACTGATTTTTGGGGAAAGACGGCTTCAAGCCGTCAGTTCCCTAATGTGGTTGGCCAGAGTTCCATGCACTCACGTCAATCATTTTGTTTTAATAGTTTGGAAACCCCCTTAAAATATCATACTGAAATTGATGACAAGGAGAACAGATTGACTTTAAACACTTATTTTACACATTTTCGTTCTGGTTCTCGTGAAATTATCGTATATTGAGCTTTCCCTTGCACTATATACGTTTTTGTTACAGTCCGGAAAAATCAGTACTACGAAATATTCTAAATATATCTAACCTAGTGACGTCATTGTTGGAAATTGCTACACTACACAGGGAATGAGAATGTGGGATCTGGAATTAAACTTCACACAGCTTATATAAATCATATTGGATTTTATAAGTACATGTATCCCTGTGATGAGAGTTGTAACTGGGAACTTTATTAATGGAAAATTAAAACTGAATAGATTTTTCATTCCTCACTTTCTTGAGAAAAAAATAAAAAATCTTGAGAATACTGTCACAAAAAATTGAGAATGGTCCTAGCCTGCCGTTTAGTGGTACATAATGAAAATTCTAAAATGTATTGTAGTAGTTGTTAAATTTAATTGAGTTTTAGATAACTAACTCCCAACTATAATCGAATGTTTTGATTTAGAAGGTGCAGATCTCATGGGTCCAAATTGTCTCTATGATGAATTCTTGACTAAGGAAATGAAATAACAATAAACAACAATTAGTTTCATTATTGCCAACCTTTCTATATGTTCTATATGTTCTAGCTGTTCTTTTGCTCATTCGTTGTATGTAGACTATCAAAATATACCCCCTCAAAAAATAGAAACAACGGCCGTCTTTTCCCCATAGCTCTTCAGCTCTTTGATTATAAATATCTGATATGACATTGAGAAGTTATTGAATATTTCAAAAAGATGACGGGCGTATCATGCGCTCATGGCGTAGCTGTTTATTTGTTAAAGTATACTTTTTTCAGCATTTTTTTTGTACAGTTATAGAAACTCACACATGCTTGTAATTTAAATAGTGAGTAATAAATTGAGAATGAAAATGAGGAATATGTCAAAGAGACAAAAAAGATATCTAGTAAAAATTCAAGGGCAGTTATGGTATCAAAGTAGGTCCAATTGACATAGTTCTTGTGTTTGTTGCTACTAAAAAATGACCTAAAAGAGTTGAATATATATATATTCCCATTCTGACCTTTTTAAATGCCCATTTAATGAGGTGTGTGATTTTTTCTGAATTAGACTATGGGGCAAAGTTGTATATAGGGTAGAAAAATCAAAAGCCCCAATTATAAGCATGCAATTTATCAAGTACCTTGAACCAATTTTGACACTCCAAAAGTAATTTATTCCACTATTTTCAAAGGCCTTACTTGAACAATTTGTTATCAGGTTTTTGATTGTACCAAGTCTACTAATAAGTAGAATCCATAGTTTAGTAGTGGAACGATGACTTGAAGACGAAATAAATCTTTGTGTGTAATGAGTTATGTGCAGCTTCGGAACCCAGTACATGGTGGGAACTTTCATTGTACAATGTATTTGGTTCTGCTATGAAAAGAGCTGAGTCTATGTACCATATATATAAAAGGTTAACTGGTTGTAAGGACCTAGTCCTTAATTGAGATCCTTGTCAGATATTCCTGGTTATATGTTTTCCTTTTTGTCATATTAAGAATTGTTCTAATTTAATATGTTTGTTCGTGGCTGTCAAAAAATGCTAACATTTCAATTTTCGATAACAGTTAACAGCAAATACATTATCACAATAACAGATAACAAAAAAACTAAAAACCCAATAACAGCTAACAAAGAATAAGACAATAACAGCTAACAGCAAATATATTTTCAGAATAACAGATAACAAAGAATTAAAATGCCCCATAACAGCATAACAGCTAAACCCCTTGCCCCCCCTCTTAAACGTGTTTGTGACTGTTCAACCCTCCCACTGACCAGGGACAGTGGTGTAACAGCACAACATAAGAATAAACTGTAAAAATCAGTTGCAATTGGCTTAAGGATAATAGTATACACCTCTGAGGAGCCAAAAATTTCTAGAATTAAACTTTTTTCTTAACCTGATTTTAGGGTTTGTAAGACTGTAACAAAATAATTGGTGAAGAAAAAATCATATGGTGGTGCACTTCTTTTTTTGCTACGGCCCTTTGGAAATGCCCAGTTTTGATGATTTTTCCATTTTTCATCGATTTTCCCTATTTTTGGGCTATTATCGTGAAACAAAATCACAGTTCCACAATTAATCTTTTTTCATACTTTCTATAAAGATGAAGTGGACCAATCTTAATAAATTTTACTTTAAAAAACTATAGGTAGGTGTTAATATAAGAAAGTTTTATCATATTTTGACGCTTTTTTGTGTAAAATTTACCATGCTGTCAGTTTTGTGTTTTTATACCCCCGCTTTAAAAAAGGGGGGGGGGGTATACTGTTTTATTATACCCCCGCTTTAAAAAAGGGGGGGTATACTGTTTTACCTCTGTCTGTCAGTCCGTCCGTCAGTCCGTCCGTCCGTCCATCAGTCCGTCCGTCAGTCAGTCCGTCCCATGAAACTTTCGTCACATTTTTCTCAGGAACTACACATCCACCCTTTCTGTAATTTGGTATCAACATTTATATATGTCAGCCATACCGTGTGATGCGTTTTCAGATTCATCACTTGACAACTTCCTGTTTACCGAACACTTGTCTGATTTTACACATGATAGCCAAGTTGAAAATTTTCGTCACATTTTTCTCAGGAACTACAATACAAGGATTTCTGAAATTTGGTTTCAGGATTTATATAAGTCAGCTATACCGTGTGATGCGTTTTCAGATTCATCACTCGACAACTTCCTGTTTACCGAACACTTGTATGATTTTACACATGATAACCAAGTTAAAAATTTTCGTCACATTTTTCTCAGGAACTACAATACAAGGATTTCTGAAATTTGGTTTCAGGATTTTTATAAGTCAGCTATACCGTGTGATGCGTTTTCAGATTCATCACTCGACAACTTCCTGTTTACCGAACACTTGCATATTTTTACACTATTAATATTATCCACTTACGGCGGGGGTATCATCAGTGAGCAGTAGCTCGCAGTTTCACTTGTTGTGATTTTTCTGAGTTTTAAGAACAAAATGTATACTATTTCAACTTTTTTGTCATAAATGATTAAAAAAATACATATCTAAGAAATTTGAAAAGACAAAAATGATATGGGATGTACATGATTCTTGTAAAATCATTTTTTGTATCCCTAACCCATTTTCACAAAATTTTTGGCTAAAAAATACTGACTTGATTGGTTGTAAAATTTAAAAACTTGATTACTCAAAAACCATTCATTGTAAATACAAAGTTATGTTGCAGTACAATATTTTTAAAATTCATTGATATTTTCCACTTGTATCACATGTTTTGGAAATAATTCAAGAACGAGATTTAAACGAGACTGAATGAGACTGAAAAGTCAGAAGAATACATCCTTAAGTCAAAAAATCGGTACGAGGCACAAACACAATTAAAATAAAAAAAAATAGACACAAAGCACCGAAATAAGAGTATCCGCAGTTATTGAAAGCATGCGTATTTTGCTGCAGAAAAAAATTCAATTTTTTTCTGAGACATAGAAAATATTTTTGGGTGTTCCAAAGCACAATTTTGTTTATTTTGTGTCTATAAATCATTTTGGAAACTAAAAGATGTAAAAATAAAAGGGACGAAAAGTTGTTTGGTTTACTTCCGGTGATTCTTATTTTCTTATATGCAATGAGATATTGAGTGAAATGTTCACTATAGTATTGGTACTTATTTTACTGCACCATTTCGACTCTTCACGGATGCTAGAGTTAACTTCATATGCATATTCACTGATATACGTCTCTAAATGTTTAAAAGGAATGATAAAAAAAATGAAAACATGTATTTTAGTTTCAAAACTTTCAAAAAATGAATTTAAAATTAAAAGTTGATTAGCTCACACAGAATGGAAGATTTATATGAATATGAATATGCACACAAATACTTCTTCTCGTCACTAAAAGTAAAGAGAACGATACTATTACATATAAATTCAATATATGAAATTGCATTACATGAGTGAATAAAGTAATTATAAAACACTGAAAGATCAAACCGTGAGGAACGCAGGCTATCTCATGGTGAATATTATCAAAAAGTGCACATTTTTATTATATAACTTGGCTGTTTAAAGAAAACAGCAGTTCATTTATCAGTGTTTCTATTTGTGTGACCATTATTAGCCGAGTATTGGTGTTTGTTTCGTGGCTCGTAACGCTCTCAAACGGCAATCGGTGACGGCCACGTCCCTAAGTTTGAGTAAGAAGGTTAATTATGTAAGATGTTAGTGAGGAAAAAGATAGGCGAAAGATATCAAAGGAGCACTCAAACTCGAGTCAAAAATTAATTGACCACGCGATGGCTAGAAAAGAAAAAGAATAACAGACAAACATCTATTTTAGAGAACTCAAAACACATAGAAAACTAAAGACTGAGCAACACGAACCCTCTAAAAACTGGGGGTGAAATCAGGTGATCCGGAATGGTAAGCAGATCCTGCTCCACATGTGACACCCCGTCATGTTATCTGTTGTGCTTATGAAATCAGTTTAAATCAATTAATTCAAAATCTGAGTCCCATACACATTTTAACCCGAAGCCAATATTCCAGTGCCAATAAAATAAATTGCATTTGAATGTCAAATTTCAAAATCAATTGAATTTACTATTTTAATAGTAGTTAATTGTCATAAATGACTGCTTTGGAATTCTCACATAATTACATAAACGCTACCATTGTTACTGCACAAGTAAACTTCAAACCTATTTTAATTCTTTTTGTTTCATTCAAAATCCAAAGTTTATCAGTTTCAATCGTAAATCCTTTCAAGCTGATAAATGTTCTTTAAGACAGTTGTAACTAATTTACAAAAGTTCTTTGTTTTTGACTTGTAAGTAAGCCTTAAAACTAGGATTATCCCTTACTTAGAACATGATAGATATAACTCCATTCTTCGCGATTAATAACATCAAATTCTACAATTTCATTGGTCGAAAGCACTTTTCTATATTATAAACGTTGTGTAACTGTTATCAGATTATATTAATTTTAAGTTCATAATTATAATTCATGAACTCAAAAGATACAGTATTGATTTAATTAAACAAAAGAATAAATGATTAAAATTACCAGAAGGTTGGTGTTATACAGTAATCAAAGGTTGACAAAGTTATATTGAAGCGTAAAAATCAAATTCATCTTGAAAGAGTTCGCCTAGTGGATCTCGGTTATTGATTTTGGCGGCAAATCGATGTTGGAAGTATGCCCGTAATACATTACTTTTGTCATGCCAAACATACAATCTACAAGACTGTCAAAATTGATTTCGTTTGAAGCATATTGTTTTTTAAGATTTAATTCAAAAGCATAACGCTTGTATGGTCAAACTTTCTGTGTCATGGTATTGAAATGTATGAATAATAAAAAAGTAATACTAGAACATCACACGTGGTTTAAACGCAATCGTTTTGTTTGATTGCCTGTGAAACAACAGTATACCATCTATTGATATAAACTGTACTGTGCATGTTGCTTCCAGTTTATATTAAATGAGCCCCGTTAGTTATATTCATAGTAGAATTTTATTAGGACCATATTCAACCTACCTTATTGTTTCTATCTTTGCTAATTTTACGTCAGTTTGGTGACCTATAATGTTTTAAAGACATACATGTCTACTTTTTGCCAATGATTACGTGTGTTTCTCGCTTACTTAAAGAGTTAATCATTGTACACACATGTTTTCGCAGTTTTATGTAGTCATGTTTCATAAAATAGCTCAACGACTCAAATATTTTAGTTGCAAATCATAGGCTTTATAATTTCAAAGGCAACATTCCATTAGGTGATAGTGTACGTGTAACCAGGCGTTAATATCTCAAAAAAAAGTAAAATCACAAAAATACTGAACTCAGAGGAAAATCAATTCGGAAAGTCCATAATCATGATAATCACATGGCAAAATCAAATAACAAAACGCATCAAAACGAATGGACAAGAACTGTCATATTCCTGACTTGGTACAGGCATTTTCAAATGTAGAAAATGATGGATTGAACCTGGTTTTATAGCTAGCTAAACCTCTCACTTGTATGACAGTCGCATCAAATTCCATTATATTGTCAGCGATGCGTGAACAAAACAAACAGACATAATAGGTAAAAATGTCAAAAATAGGGGTACAGCAGTCAACATTGTGTTATCATCTTAATCACTATAAAAACAACAAATGTAACGAAGAAACACAAAAAGGCATACATCAAATTAACATTCTAATTTTGATTATATTATACGATTATATTTGTCTATGTAAAATGCACCCATCAAGGAAGGGGGGTTTTGAGTACTTGTGTAAAGTTGCGCGTTTGAAATTCGCACAGGTAGACATGAAATAATTTTGTCGTTCAAAGTATAACGGGATGCATAAATACATTCACGCAAAATAGATATAACAAACACTGACTTAACAGTTAAAGTAATAATAATAAATAAAATAATAGTGTGGTTCAAAGTATGACGGGATACATAAGTACAGAGTCACGTCAAATGTATATCACAAGAAAAGTTGGTTAACAGTAAAAGTAATATTAATAAATAAAATAATTTTGTCATTCAAAGTATGACAAGATACATAGGTACAGAGTCACATCATAAAATAATTTTGTCGTTCAAAGTATGACAAGATACATAGGTACAGAGTCACATCATAAAATAATTTTGTCGTTCAAAGTATGATGGGATGAATAAGCACAGAGTTACGTCAAACGGATATCTAAAAAAACAGACAACAGTAAAAGTAATATTAATAAAGACACATAAAAGAATAATATAACACGTAACCAAGATGATAAACAACGTCAGTACGCAAAATCTACACTTCAAGACCATCGTGTATTATCTGTGAAGTTGACACGGAATACCTATCAACAAGCCCTGGGTACCTTCCGATGAACTTTTTTAGAAAAAGGACGAGACGTTCTTTTACATACCCCTGGTTCATCAACTTTCTGCTCAGACACTGGTGACGTTTTACAAAGTCTGAGTAGGAGCTGCAAGCTCTTGAATACCGAATAAGTTGGGAAATGTATATTCCATATGCAGGTGAAGTTGGTATGTTGCTACCAAGGTGGGGGAAACCGACAATTTCAAAATCAAAATCGTCTCGTTTGTCATAGATTCTGGTACTAAGATGACTGTGTATGTCAAATTCGAGGTATAAGTCTAAAAATGAGGCGGATGAAGCCGTGTCTGTTGTCTCTTTAATTTCTAGTTCTGGTGGATATATTAATGGAACCCAATCAGAAAAGTTGGGATTGTTAATGGAAAGAACATCATCAATATATCTGAAAGTGAAATTAAATAACCTGGCTTCTTTGATCTTCTTGTTTTTGACAAGTGTCTGAAGGAACTCCGATTCATATGAAAACAAGAAGAGGTCAACAAGGAGAGGCGCGCAGTTCGTTCCCATAGGAATGCCGACAATTTGTTGAAAAAGTCTACCTCCAAACTCAACAAATATGTTGTCGATAAGAAACTCTAGCATACTGACCACTTGTTCTTTTGTGTAGCATGTTTTACCTTTTTGTTTGTCACTATTAACGAAATATGCCTTATGAAATCCCAAAGTAATAAATTTATAGCGTTTGCTACCATTTTTATGTTGAAAGGCATTGTGGATTATTTCTTTTAGGCGATTTTTCAATTTCACATGGGGAATGGTGGTATACAGGGTTGAAAAATCAAAAGTTTTGATAGAACTAATTTCAGAAATAGACCGAGATTTAAAATTGTCTAGAAGTTCAAACGAACGTTCCAGTAAATACTTGGATCCAAGTTGTCCACAAACAATACAGCAATACTATAAACTATATATAAGTTATGTACAACGATCTAAAATATACACATTGACTCTTTGTGGATATAAAGTAACAACGGAAATATATATATAATTTATATATATATATAACATATTTAACATTTATATATATATACAACTCGTCTAAACATCAACCCAACAATGTTAGATCTGTAAATTTGCTTTCGCAAATTTTTGGTTCTTCCCTCGCCGGGATTCGAACCCATGCTACTGTGATATCGTGACACCAAATCGCCTGCACTGCAGCCGTCCCGCTAGACCACACGACCACCTGGGCTCTGTATATATATATATTTCCGTTGTCTACTTTTTATATATATATACACACAAATGTAAAACAAACTCACACCCCCTCCTCCAGATGGGACGACCTGTCACTACAAGACAGTATGACTGGTACAGTTTGCCTCTACCAGACAGTACGTGCTGGTACGGCTGTCCTCCGAGTGGAACAAGCTGTCACTACCAATCAGTACGGATTATTGCAGTCTGTCCTCCGTATGGGATAGTCTGCTTTGCCAATTTCCTATGTCAGACCAACTTGTACCCAGTATCACTGACAGCTATGTTACGTGATTACTCACAGATCTTCTTTATAAGAATATCGACAGACAGAACCCAAATATATTCCTAAACCAACTTATATACTCCAGGGCGAATACACTATTTATGGATATGGGTATTCTCTAAATGTTCCTCATACTGAACACAAGAATCCCTCTCAAACACCCCATACCTTTAGACCTAACCACTGACTTTCCCGCCAAAGGTCTAAATCAACGTGCAACGTGTAATGATACAACAAGATTCTTCTTATTTGTATCCTTAGTGACCAATAAACATTACAATATTTGCTTTATGCTTTAAAATATATAGTGTAATTATACTGATATCAAAAATACTTAAGAATATTTTCTAAAAACAGAAAAGTTGTGAAAACATGTTATCCTGCGTTGCTGTCAAAATTCGATTATGTTTTACCATACAAAGCTCTGAGTTGAATACCGTAGAGTAATTTACAAAAATACACACAAAAAAACGAAATTAACCAAGGTAAAGGCCAGATTAGCTGCGGTACCGTAGTTCTTAGGTCCTTTTTATGTTTTTTGATAATTTGCGGACATTGTCAAAAAATATCAGAAGGACTTAAGAGCTACGGTTCCGTAACTAAAGCCAGATACTCTCTCTCAATCCATTCAATAATATACTACATGATTTTGTTTTTAAGTAAACGTGTACCTACCCGTTTCATGGTCAAAAATGATACACACTGATGTCCAGTTAAGATGAGAAATTACAGTTATTAATGTCACTACTTGTATCTCCATCTTATACAGAACAGGTTTCCAGTAGATAAAACTCCCAACAGTTCAAAGATACCACCAGTCAATTATAGCATTGATTTGCTGAATTATTCACTTTGCACCATAATATTACGTTTCATGATTAATATAATTATATAATTTACTTCGGATTTCCGATGTTCCTTATCTTCAATCTAACATCAATAGATCCAATAATTTACTAAGCCATAAACTGTAAAAAAAAAGTTAATTAGTTTAATACCAATCATAATGATGGTCCCTATACAAGAATATTAATTATTTATGTACACTTAAATGTATACGAATTTAGCCATGAATATCTGTTGAAATACAAATTGCAACCTCTTTTTTAATCAACTAGTATCGTTCTATATTTTAATATTTGATCTTGACTTAATTTTAATTAGCTTTACAATAGACAAAGGCTAACATACGTGTTTCATATTGTTAAATGCAGTACGGTTGCCTGCTTACATCAAATTTAGTTGAACTTTGTTGTAAAGTTGTCTTACTGGTAAACATACCACGTCTCCTTGTTTTTACATGACCCTTGCCTTTTTTTATCATATAAATACCATCAATATCTGTCTACATAATTGGAGACAACATTCAATTCGTGTAAACATCTGTCTTCAGCACTTCTCATTACATGGAAATTCTTTTTCTAATTCTTATAGAGCTTACATATCCACAATTGTCTATACACATTTGATTTGTTTTCGATTTTTTTCGTGTTTATATTTGGGGTTGGAATGGAGTCGGGGTGGAAGTTGTATTAATGAAACAATATCTCCTTCTGCTCATAATCTATAATACTAAAATTACGAGGTCCAATTTGTCAGCCGTCATCACGTAAAAACGAGGAATCAAAGAATTCAACTTTGTATACAACTAATATAGTACAAATGTGTAGATTAAAAATTACACCACTCCAGGCTCTTTTGTTTTCCACGTAATTAATATTGCCAATAATTAGGAAGTTCGGTCGAGTCCGATACCGATACCAATAGTATAATCACCTGTTACCTATTACCTTATCTGTACGTTCCGCATCTGACAGGCGCACCACCAAACGGTGTATTCAGGATTAATATGCTATATATACACGGGTCATAATCACAGGGTTGACACTACTAAATTGTCAAATTGTTACGTATTGTAGTATTTTAATCCGTAAGACTTTCTAAGATAACAATACGAATACTAAAAATCTGGACTAAAAATAATTTTCAATTTGTTAGCGGGCATGACGTAAAACAGCGAATCAAAGAATTCAACTTTATATATAACTAATATAGGACAATTATGCTGTTGGCTCCATTCCAGGCCTAGGACCTTTTGTTTTCCAAATAATTAATATTACCAATAATTGATAAGTTCCAGTTCGACGGGTTCAAACAGAAAGATTTGAAAGCAGAGAAAATTGTGTATCTTATAATCGGCATGACTTTATCAGATGACAGTACTTATAATAAGATAAGGCTTGCGCATAGTTATATACTTTAATTCAGTCACGGACCCGCGATATATCACGGGTGTGTTCTAGTACAGTCTAAAATGAACTGGCGTTGCACAGAAAGCAGCATAAAATGATAAAAGATATATGTATAGGAAACCGCCTAAATAAATTTGGGCTATATAGCAAACACCCTAAACTGGACCAAGTTCTATAGCTTGTAGTATTGACGATTACGAGGAAGTGTACAGCAAACAACTACAAATGAGCTAGAGCTTAGTTAATTAGGAATATTTATCGTTCTACAAAAAAACATACACCGGAGCTGTATAACATGTGACAGTCGAAGATAGAGTTACCGTAAAAAATTGCGTAAACAAAACAACAAAAACCTCAAATGGTCAACTTTGATAGATTCTACAGAAGCGTATTAGGGCATTTAATAAATTTACGTTTATATTTTTATTTATTATTAGTATTTCAAAGTTTATAACAAAGTTACTGTGCACTTACCATGGTGCATGGTTAATATAACAAAATACGAGTTCGAGATAATCCAAGATAAAGTTTCCAATAATCACGCAATTGCTATTGTTTATTTTCAGAGAAAATTTTTCAAATGGACGAAAACTTTATATTTACCTAACAATGACGTTCGTTTTCAAGTAATAATTTGCACGGTCAATTGTGGTTTCATTCCTAAGGGAATTCTATTAATCTATGATATATAAATATAGTTATGAAATAATGCATGAAGCTTTTGATACTGACTGTATAGGTGATGACCCGAGGGAACTAACATCCATATCAGAGGTATTGATTTACTAGTGCTACTGACCGTATAGGTGATGACCCGAGGGAACTAACATCCATTAGCAGAGGTATTGATTTACAGGTAATAATCAAACTCAGACAAGGTTCATTTCACATTTGTATCTATCAAGAAAACAATCGATCAAATTGTATGTAAAATTAATATTCTTCAAAATGGATATACTTTAGGCCTTTGTTTGCAACTGTCCACCGTCAGGAACCTGATGATCAGTGGTTGTTGTTGGTTGATATGGTTCTTAAATGTTACTCGTATCTCGTTTATTATACAGATAATTAGATTGTTGGTTTTTCCGGTTCGAATGGTTTTACACTAGTCATTTTTAGAGGCCTTTGTTTAGCTTGCTGTTCGGTGTGAGCCAAGGCTCCATGTTGAAGAACGTACTTTGACCTATAATGGTTTACTTTTATAAGTTGTGACTGGGAGAGTTGTCTCATTTGCACTCATACAAAATATTCTAGTTTCTATTCAAAGATTTCTTTTTCTTTGTTTTCGTATGAAAAAAAGTTTAAAAAATTCTACATTTTATAAGTCGGAACAATTGTTACTGAACTTCTAACAAAGATAAATGTAACAGTATTTTCTTTTTGATAACAGATAAATTTATATAAACAATGTTTATAAATGTAGACAGAGATATACATGTACGTTTGTATGGTTATGTCGTATGGCCAATGATTATTGTCTTTTTTTAGCAATCCTGTAATTTTGGATTGCAAAACAATAAAATAACTTATTTTATCTATCATACTAACACTAACTAAAGTTTTGTTACAAGTTTGTTTATATGAGTTTATATGACAAAGAAGAAAAAAAAAACTCTTTATTTGGCAAATAAATTAGAAAGATCATATGAAAAATGTGTACTAAGTTTCAAGTTAATTGGACTTCAACTTCATCAAAAACTACCTTAACCAAAAACTTTAACCTGAAGCAGGACAGACGGACGAACGAACGAACGAACGAACGAACGAACGGACGGACGCACGGACAGACCAGAAATTACAATAACCCTCTACTATCGTTGTGGGGTACTAATATCCTAATAAAATGTCGTGTATGCAAATTGAATGACGGACTGAGTTGAATTTTATTTGGGTTTATTTTTTTACTCCTCCTTACCACAAAAGTACCTTGTAAAAATTAAAATAAAAGTAATGTAAAACTCTGCATTTGTATGCATATTTTCCAATAAGAATTAAGTTGGCAATACACATAGATTTATAATTACGTTTCATGGAAGATGGGTTTCTTCCGCAGGTACTTACTTAACAATTATTTTCAAATTTTTATCATTTACTTTCCATATCCTAGTTTGATATGAACAATAAAAGGGAGTTATAAAACAAAACTTTTTAATACGAATGTGAACTTCCTACACTCTAAGTATTCAGGAATTCAGCCCTTCTGACCCCATTGTTAATTTAACCGAGGACAATACATATTGATTAATGTTTATTTGAAAGAAAGAAAACACAAAATTGTACATTCAGTGAGCTACTTATATTTAACACAACAGTATGGATGTTAAACCACGACCAAGACCTGTTAATTTCGCAATATATATGAACAATACAGAGAGACATGATGATGATGGAAATATGCCAGATAAAAGTTACCAAAGCCTTGTTAGAATTAAATCACAAAATGCAGACAATACTTATGATGTTCTTCTCCATGAAGAAGCAACTTCAAGAAGTACCGAAAAGAACAAATTGAAAAATGGAAACACTACAACATGGAAAATTTTAGCCTTACTTTTTTGCATGAGTACTGTCATTTTAGGTGGTGCGGTAGCATATTTAAGCGCAAAAATACTGTCTGTAAGAAGTGATTTGCGATTATCTGCTGGTAAAAATCAAACAGGACTCGATCAAGACCTTACATGCAAATGCAACCAAACGTTGATTGATCCGTGCAGACGTTCACCTTGCAAAAACAACGGGGTTTGTACTGAAAATGGTAATGACTATAAATGCGACTGTCCCAAAGGGTTTTCTGCTTCTGACTGTCACGAAACTCCATGCGACAACTTTCCTTGCAAACATCAAGGACGTTGTGAGAACATTGGCAGTGGACGTAATTGTAATTGCAAAGAAGGCTACACAGGAAAAGATTGTGAGGAAACACCTTGTAGTGGTAGTCCCTGTAAAAATGGAGGATTTTGTTCAAATAGGGGAAGTATCTATCATTGCACATGTCCCCTTGGTACATCCGGAATAAACTGTGAAAACATTTCGTGTGGATTTCCGGAGTACAGACGAAATGTTCTGAATCAGAAGACATGCAACATTTCACCGTGCCTAAAGGACTGGATATTTAACATTGCAACATTTTCATGCTATTGGATAGATATCAGAAAAGCAAGATGGAATTCGGCAAATAAAATCTGCCAATCAAAAGGGGCAAGTCTCGCCTTCATTCAAAGTCTGGAAGAGATAAAATGGCTGGAACAATTTATCAATGAAAACGTATGGGTAGGTGGACGTGCGGCTAAAAAGCAGTATCGATGGCAAAGTTCAGAGTATAATTACGCTATCCACAATCAGTCTAATTTATGGACTCAGAATGAACCCGGATCATTCAATAGAAACTATTGCGTACAACTTGGGAAAAGAACCGAAAGTTTTCTCCTGGACGATACAGCATGCTATTACGAGAAGAGATTTATTTGCAAAACTACAAATCTTCCAGGAATCTAAAACTAACGTCCTAAGCTACTTTTTTTTTAAATTGACAATAAAGGGCAATAACTTCTTAAGGGGTCAACTGACCATTGTGGTCATGTTGACTTATTATAATATCTTACTTTGCTGAACATTATTGCTGTTTACAGTTTATCTCTATCTATAATAGTATTCAAGATAATAACCAAAAACTGCAAAATTGTTTTAAAAATTACCAATTCAGGGGCAGCAACCCAACAACCGGTTGTCCGATTGATCTGATAATTTCAGGGCAAATAGATATTGACTTGATAAACAATTTAACCCTGTCAGATTTGCTCTAAATGCTTTGGTTTTAGAGTAGTAAGCCGAAATCTACATTTTACCCCTATATTCTAGCCCTGGTGGCCATCTTTGTTGGTGTGCTGGGTCACCGCACACACTTTTTAAACTAAATAACCTAATAATGATTGTGGCCAAGTTTGGTTAAATTTGACCCAGCAGTTTCAGAGGAGAAAATATTTGTACTGAAAAGATTACAAAAATCTACGAAAAATTGGTAAAAATGTCTATAAAGGGCAATAACTCCTTAAGGGGTCAACTGATCATGTAGATCTTACTTTACTGAACATTATTGCTGTTTACAGTTTATCTCTATCTATAATGATATTCAATATGAAAACAAAAAACGTCAAAATTTCCTTAAAATTACTAATTCAGGGGCAACAACCTAACAACCAGTTGTCTGATTCTTCTGAAAATTTCAGGGCAGATAGATCTTGACCTGATTAACAATTTTACCCTCTGTCAGATTTGCTCTAAATGATTTGGTTTCAGAGTTATAAGCCAAAATCTACATTTTACCCCTGTGTTCTTTTTTTAGACATGGCGGCCATCTTGGTTGGTTGGTCAGGTCACCGGACACATTTTATAAACTAGATACCCCAATAATGATTGTTTAGAGGGCCTTTTTTAACAAACAATTATCATTCCTATGGAAACCAACTGTGCCCTTCTTAATTATTTGCTTCATTATTCAAATGAGGCTGAGTGCAAATAGCAATTCCTTAGGAAAAGAGAAAAGAAATTATCAGTTACCTTTCATTTAATTTTATTTTATTTTACAAGTATATAGATGATTGATTGATTGATGTTTGCTTTACGCCGCATGAGTATACATGTATATATGATGTTCTCTCACTAAATAATTTTAAATTTGGTGACTGTATACTACATTAATCCCATCGTGATATAGGATACAACAGATGAGCGTGCCTCACATCTTGACTTGTATTTAGAAATTGACAATAAGGGTCGGTTGAAAACAAAACTTTTCGACAAATGAGACGATTTCGTCTTCCCGATTGTGAACTTCAAATCTTTATGAAGCAACATTCCAGGGGAACCTGCAAACGAAGTATAAATCTCCCAGTACGATATTCAAGGGCTTGTATTTCAAATAAAGATTCCTTTGATAGATATTTGCTGTTTAAAAAGAAGCTTATAAACCAAGAGTTCCAAGTTGTGAAGTAGAAATAATTCCTTCGTTAATTTTATTGATACCATCTCGAATTGGTTGACCGTTATGGAATATCAGTTTCACAGATGATACGGATATGTTCTGTAATCGTAACTACAGTCCACCTTTTTCGGCCGAATATTACCTACCGAATCAAAATTATTACCGGGTTTTTACTAACATGAACAATATGTTGGGTGCCTAATGGGGAACAGGATTTACTTACTTTTCCGGAGCATCTGATATCACCCTGAGTTTTCGGTGGGGTTCATGTTTCTCAATTTTTAGTTTTATATACGCTGTGTTTTGTGAACTATTGATTTTCTATTGGACATTTTATTTTTAAGCCATGGCGTTGCCAATAGATATATATGAAGATGTGCCATGAGTGCCAATAACATAATTCTCCATCCAAGTCACAATTTGTAAAAGTAAACCATTATAGGTCAAAGTACGGTCTCCAACATGGAGCCGTCATGTTGGCTCACACCGAACAGCAAACAATAAAGGGCCTTAATAATGACTAGTATAAAACCATTCAAACGGGAAAACAAACGGTCTAATCTTTATAAAAACGAAGAACGAGAAACACTAATAAAAATTAATGAGTTTGAAAGTCACTTTTGTATCTTTCGCCTCTTTTTTTATGAAATGACAATAAACATTGAGTAAATAAAAAACACGACATTTATTGGAGGATTTCAGGTGCACTGCACGGAAGGGTGGTAACCAGTTCCTGATCTATTATCTATCATGCTCCTCGTAGTAATGAGTCATTAATATCTTGAAACATTGCAATTACATTTACTTTCCGTCCACATATAAATATTTTATGTTGAAACTAAAAATTGATTCTAAGCTATAATTGAACCTTTCGGTATAATGGTAAGGATTATCGGTTTTTTCCCGAAATTTTGATAATCTATAGTAAGTAAAATTGTCTTTTGAATTGTTTCTGTTTAGTCTATGCATGCACTGACGTGGTTAAATATTTGTTTTGGTAGAAAATATTTCAGAAATACATTAATTTGAAATTGATAATAAAATATCTAGATAATGTTGAAAAATATTTACGACTCTTGACAATAAACTAACAATGGTGGAGTTAAGGTTTCATTGGATATGGATTTTTACCGAATGTCCTAAACTTGTGGTTTGCATCAACTCTTTATCTCTTTATTTAATTTGTCACCGGATGGAAAACTAAAGAACAACAGGCCGTTTGCCCTTATTGTATATTGCACTTGAGATATTGTCATTCCATCTAACAGATTGGAAACTTAAATTGATCATTCAGCAAGATTAGTCGTTCGTGAATATCTTTAAATAATATCTTATCAAAAGTGCCTTCAAAATCAACCTAACAATCTTCAAATATATCTGATTCCCGACCGGGACTGGTACACACTGTATTTTTCACTTCGTTCTTTCTACATATCTTTTGTTTTCCATAATAATGATTTGTGAAACATCGAGGTTTATATAAAATAAAGTTCACAAAGTTTATGACTGAGGTTTTATTATTAGTTCTCATAAAAAAAGTGAAGACGACATAAAAAAACAACCATAACAGTTAAATTAAATGTATTTAATAATGTTCGCAATACTAAATGAGAGCGAACTTCCTTGTGACCCTAAGTAGGCAAGATTTCTCCCCTTCTTACCCAATTGTTTGTTTAGTGGAGAACAATACGCCTTGTTTGAATTTATAAGAAGAAAGAAAGAAAATTATACACACATTCAGCGAGATATTTATCGTTACAACAACAGTATGAATTTTCAAAACCGATCAAGACATGCGAATTTTACAATATGCGATAACAACACAGAAAGACATGGAGATTAAAACAAACCTGATAATAGTTACCAAAACTTGTTAGAATTTAATCACGAAATGAAGACAATACATATGAGTTTATTTAAGAAGCAACTGCCAGCAGTACCGAAAAGAAAAAATTAAAGAATGAAAACATCACTTTATGGAAAATTTTAGCCTTACTTTTTTTTATGAGTACCGTCATCTAAGGTGGTGCAGTAGCATACCTCTGTGCAAAAATACTTTCTCGTGACTCGTGTTTATCTTCTGGGAAAAATCAAACAGGACTCGATCAATACTTTGCAAGCAAATGCAAAAACAGCTTTTCCGGACGATGTTGTGAAATTACGCCATGTGACAATATTATTTGCGAGAACAGAAAATTATGTGTTAACAATTTAAAACAGGATCAAAGGCCTGTGTGTGCTTCGTTTCCCTGTAGAAATAACGGACAGTGTGTATAAGTGGTTGGAGTCTACCAGTGTATTTGTTCCTCTGAATACATCGGTCTCACTTGTAAAACTTTGATTAATCCGTGAAGACGTTCACCTTGCAAAAATAACGGGGTTTGCACTGAAAATGGTTATGACTATAAATGCGTCTGTCCAAAAGGATTTTCTGCCACTGACTGTCACCTAACGCCATGCGATAACTTCCCTTGCAAAAATCAAGAACGTTGTGAGAACATTGGCAGTGGACGTAATTGTAATTGCAAAGAAGGCTACACAGGAAAAGATTGTGAGAAAACACCATGTAGTGGTAGCCTTTGTAATAATGGAGGATTTTGTTCAATGTGAGGAAGCATCTATCATTGTACATGTCCCCTTGGTACATCTGGAAATAACTGTGAAAATATTTAGTGTGGATTTCAAGAATATAGACAAAACCTTCTAAAACAAAAGACATGCAATATCACACCCTGCCTATAGGACTGGATATTTTACATTGCGTCATTTTCATGGTATTGGATAGACATCAGAAAAGCAAGATGGAGTTCGGCAAATAGAATATGCCAATAAAAAGGGGCAACCAAAAGTTTTCTCTTGGACGATACAGCATGCTTTGAAGAGAAGCGATTTATTTGCAAAACCATTAATCTTCCAGGAATATAAAACTAACGCCTTAAACTACTTATTTATAAAACTAGTGGATACAGATAATAAGTTTACATATATTATGTTTGGTTCATTTTATGAAAGGTTAGATTAAAGGCAAAACAAGATAAATATATTTTGTTATGTTTTCATGGTTTTGATATTATTGACAGTGAGAAGCATGCAAACATTAAAAGTCATTTAGATTTACATCTAACCCTTCCGGAGCACCTCAGATCACCCCTTTGACTTGGTGAGGTTCGAATTGCCCAGTATTTAATTGCCTTGTTGTGTTTCCTGTACTATTTGTCATTTCGTCAGATTCTTTTCTTTTTTTTGTCCTGACATTGTTAGAGTTACGTTATGAATTTGAACATCCCTTTGGTATCTTCTGCCTCTCTTTTATACACTCTTCAAAATGGAATACGGGAAACACATTCAGTCCCGTTTGTATGGCGTTTTTTTAAAAATAATTGAAATTCAAATGAGAACCAACTGTGTCCCACTTCGTGCAGACTTGTTCCTTTATTCATATGAGGATTGTTCCCTACACCAATTTCTTAAGAAGAAAGAAATGAAGTATCCTTAAACTTAATTTTCCGCTATAAAACTATTGCTGATGTTCTCTCACTAATTAGTTCAAAGCTTGGTGACTTTGATGAACGCATCTATCCTATCGAACCTACGATGAAAGATACAACAGATACAGTTGAGTTTGCATCATATCTTGACTTACATTTAAAAACCTTCCAGATTGTGAAATTTCCATTGCTATGAAGCAAAATTCCAGCAGCTCCTGTATACGGAGAATATATCTCCTTGTTGGTACGATATCCAAGGGGTTGTTTACCTATCATGATTCCCTTGATAGAGGGTTGCTGGTCAACAGGAAGCTATTCTTCAACCAAGAGTTCCAAGTCGTGTTGTTGAAATCATCCTTTCGTAAATTTTACGGACACAATCACAAGTTGGTTGACCATAATGAAATATCCTTTTCACTGATGATGGCGGATATTTTCTGTTTATCGTAACTATAACCCCCACCTTTTTTTCATCGAATGTGGACGACCTAGTTAAACTTATCACCGGGTTTGTACTAACATGAACAATACAACGGGTGCGAATTACGGGGCAGATTCTGCTAATCCTTTCGGAGTACCTAAGAACACCCTGAGATGTTGGTGGGGTTCGTGTTGCTTATTCTTTAGATTGGTATATTGTGTCTTGTGTAGTAGCTATTGGTTTTCTGTTTGTCATTTTCTTTTTAATCCATGGTGCTGTTAGTTTATTTTCAACTTATGAGTTACTAGAAGAATGTTTCTTCGGTATCTTTCGCCTCATTCCAATTACATTTACTTATCGTCCACATGTTATTATTTTATGTTAAAACTGCCAATTGTTCATCATTATTTTAAGCTATAATTGAACCCTTTTTAATGGTAAGGATTGTCGGTTATTTCCTTTTTCAGAAATTTTAACAGTTCATAAATAAAATTGTCCTTTGAATTGTGTCTGATTATAATGATGCATTCACTGACGTGGCTAAATATTTGTTTTGGTCTATTTTTGGTAGAAAATATTTCAGAAATGCATAAATTTGAAATTGAAAATTAAAACAACCTGGCTAATGTTGAAATATTAAGGCTAAATATGTATACGACTCTTGACAATAAGTTAACAATGGTTTGAAAATCAGAGTTAAGATCAATATATATCATTTTTTTCCGCATGTACTAACGTAGTGTTTTGCATTGTTTATCATCAACTCTTTATCCTCTGTATTTATTGTGTCACCGGATGGAGAACTTTAGAACAACAGGCCGTTTTCCCTTATTGTAAATTGTACTTGAGATATTGTCATTCCATCAAACAGAGTGGGAAAACTTACATTGATCATTTAGCAAGATTAGTCGTTCGTGAATATCTTCAAATAATATCTATCAAAAGTGCCTACAAAATAACTTAACAATCTTAGAACAGATTTGATTCTTTAATTCATCTTCGACCGGGACTGGAACACTCCATACTTTTAACATAGTTTACTCTTATGTTTTTATGTATTTCTGTCAATTAAATTCAAAATTGTTTAAATATTTATCAAAGGTACCAGGCTTACAATTCGATATGCAAGTCGCGTGTTATCTACATAAGTTATTACTGACGCTCAGATCAAAATTGTTGCAAAGTTGAAGAGCATGAAGTGTTTGCGAATTATTACTATATAAATATAAGAACGTCAGTTTATTTTCGACTTATGAGTTTGAATGTCCCTTTTGCATCTTTCGCCTCTTTTTTATTGATTTGTGACATAGAAATAAAATATTGAGTAAAATCAATAACACGGCATTAATTACAGAATTGCAGGTGGACTGCACGAAAGAGAAGGGTAAGCAGTTCCTGTTCTATTATATATCATGCTCCTCATAGTAATGGATCATTTTTATCTTGAAACATTGCAATTACATTTACTCTCAGTCCACATAAAAACATTTTATGTTGAAACTGAAAATTGGTTATCAGGCTTCTAAGCCATAATTAAATCTTTTGTAAAGGTAAGGATTACAGGTTATTTCACTTTTCAGACATTTAAGTCCATAATAAAAATTGTATCTTGCTTGATTGTGTGATTATAATGATGCATGCACCGACATAGTTAACTATTTGCTTTGGTCTATTTTGGAGGAAAACAAATCAGAAATACATGAATTTTAAATTGAAAATTAAAACAACCTTGCTAATGTTGAAATATTAAGGCTAAACATGTATACGACTCTTGACAATAAGTTAACAATGGTTTGAAAATCAGAGTTAAGATCAATAGATATTAATTTTTTCCGCATATACTATTCTAGTGTTTTGTATTGTTTATCATCAACTCTGTCTGTTTGTACGTTTTATATTAGTTTCATATTTTTCTCTTATTACTGAACTAAATGACAATACTTTTTGAAAATGATAGTCAAAAACTAAATCCAAAAATCTAATTTCAGTAATGAATGACATGCCTAATTTCATTTGTAGAAGAACTGGGAGGTCTGTGGATTAAATGAAACGCTATATTACGTTAATATAATGCTGAAATCTACAATGTTGACAAACGATTTTTATTGGATTGTCAACAATTATTGCCTGATAAATATCTAGACGTTTATTGACTCACAACACTAGTAACTAAATCGGTGTTTTCTCTCAAAATATTATTTGAACAAAAATTTGTTTCTTCCTGTTAGATATTTTAATGAATCGAGTTACAAACCTGGAAACGACATCATGTCAAATTTCAAAAGTTTCGAGCCATCATATCTATAAATGAAAAGTACTCATTTGTTGATAGATGCAACTTAGCTAAATAGAAAGAGCATCTAAAGCTTCCTCTGGTATCCGACTGACATCAGACCCATAGAATATTTCCATGGTAACATGTGTCTGTTCTGGGTTGTATATACCAAAAACTGGCCACAACGGGGGCTCTGTCGGTGAAACTACTAAGTTTTTGAAGAGGGCTACTACCTTTCTACTTTTTAAATCAACAACTATCCAGTGTCTTTTAGACGTATCCAACAAAAATCCGTAATGTAATTTAGAATATGATCTAATGGCTTAGGTAATTCTATCACTGAATGGATAATGACTTAACATTTGTCCATTATGCCATCCATGAAGACACACTTTCCCACATAGATGACAACCACTTCCACTGATTACCCAGGAGAACGGACTACGGTCGTTTATAAAACTTTTATCGATAATGTCATTCCTTGCTAGACCAATCTCAAATAAAACTGTCCGTCGAATAAGGCGCAAGATTTTGAATTTAACGGAAATTTCCCAATAAAACAGCCCCGGTTTGTTGAAAGATCGTGTTCCTAAAGTTCCGGGAAATAAACGAAGTCTGCGAGTTCCAGATTTTCCTGGAGTAGAGCCATATATTTGCCTTGTCGATTTTCAAGCCATCGTAATACTGTCACGTGACACTTCTACCAAGGGATGACAAACAGCTACATCAAATGCTATACTTATGCCTGCAAAATGTACAAATATAGACTTAAATAGTGAAAATAATACACACACTGTTTTAGTTAATTTACCTTTTTATAGGAGACCAATTGGAAAAATGTTGTTCAATAAATTAAAAAAAATATAAAGAAAACAATATAAAATCAAACGCCCAATCGGAACAGAAAACACCTTGAAAAAGTTAAAAACCTAAAAATGCTGCAAGATAGTATAAAGATCACGTCGTCTCAAAATTATTCCAGTGAGGGTCACATTATTTTTTGAATTTTTAATGAGGATAGAATTTTCTAAATTCAAAGATCAGTCATGTGTATTGAGAAATGCAACCGTTCGTTAGGCCGAGAATAAAAACATCGACGATTATATTTCAAACTTGAAGTTAAATAATGTTTTGAATCCTTTAAAATGGATGGAGTAATAAAGGACAAGTATACATAAAAATCAAAACCTCTCTTCAATTTTTCCCAAACAAGTCCTGCTAAAGGAATATGAGTTCAATTTATTCGACTCAATATATGTCTCAAGACTGCCTCCCAGTTTTTTTAAACTTACAGTTTACGTCATTGTACAACAAATTCCGCTCCGTTATGGTCTCTGAATATTTTCGTGTAAAGAAATCTGCAATTAAATAAGATTAATTTGTAATAATAATGATAACATTTTATGAATGTATTTCTGCAAACATGTATAATTTTGATTATTTCTTTTGTACAGAATTTCCGAATTTCCTTTTTTTTTTAATAATTCAGAAAATGACCAAGTACATTTAAAAAAAGTGAAAAGTTGTTTGAGAGTCTCTAATAGAAACACTAACATTAATTATAGTAATCCTTTAAATTGATATTTTCAAAATTAATCGAAACAGTCTCGTCGCCTACAACGATTAGAATATTTATGATTAATTTATTTGGCATTCTCAGTGTTGTGGAATTATTATTTTTCGAATTAGACGTGTTTCGACGAATAAAGCGTGTTGAAAAGATGTCCAACATATAACGAATACTTATTTCTTTCATAAATCCTGATTTTCTTATTATGTCAAAAATTAAGTTATTCTAATTCTAATCATAGGAAGTCTTATGCCTGCATGGGCACTAAGATTGGACAGAAAGTCCATTATCACTGACACAGACCAAATATAGAAGTTTATGATTGAGCATTTATTATTTTTTTCCAATTAATTTCTGTCACTTTGATACCAGTGTTAAACAACGTTACTATTAATAGATATACTTTACTTACTATCCGTGTCAACTTGATTTCTTGCAGAGTGTATGACTGCATCTTGTAAAGACTCATCTGCAAGTGATATGAAAGCCTAGACTGGCAGAGTTTTATCTAAATACGTTATGACATATAATCCCGTAAACACTTCATGTTTAAGAAAATAGTTGTTTTAAGGCATGCATTACAGGCGCAGACATTTGCCTTTGGAAAATATTTTGTATAGTAAATTGTATTGTGTGTTTTTTTTTTATATATATATATATGATTTGTCAGCGCATTAAATCATTATGATTTATTAATCCTGTTTGAATATTTACAAGACGTCATATATCACACATTTCTGCTATTGCTACTTTCACTTATATATATATATCGACTTTGTCAAAGACATGATATAACTATGGAATCGCGTGATTGATGTGCAGTGTCCATGGAAAACTTTGTTTATCCTAGGATGCTTTATGTTTATCCTGTTCCAAGTTTACATAGTTTACATTTTTCCAATAGTTGTATTGGTATCATCTTCACTAACCTATGGTTACACTCCAATTTCCCCTCCCTCCTAGCAAACATGCATTGGTGTGTTTATAGATGAAATTGATGTCTGGTTTACGTCAATGAGACAGGTATGTGGCACTCTTTTTACAAGAGGCATTGGGTTTAACCTTCCGTTTTAACCCGACGTTACTGCATACTTTAAATATGCATTACACGCAATGAAACGGACGCCCCACTTATAGCAGATTAGTCGAGGAATGCTAAATATAAACTATATTATTTTCATACTTTGAAGGACAAAATTATTTTATAACTCTTCCTGTGTGACGTTTACATTCTGACGTCAAACTCGCGATTCAACGTTAGAGTCGATGTTAATCTACCATTCGGTCCAAGTACTTTCAATCGTTTATGGGTGGATTTAACATACATAAATAAAATTTTAAAATAAGAAAGCAATGGTTGTTTAATAATATATATATATATATATAAAAGACGATGTGGTATGATTGCCAATGAGACAACTTTCCACAACAGACCACATGACACAGCAATTAACAACTATATAAAAAAGAAGGTGTAAACTTAAAAATTATGCATACTGGTTTTGGGTTATTTGTTTCAATTTTGCATGAAGCTTTGCTGTTGGTAAACTATAAGGAAACAAAACAATGGTCCTGAACCATTTCACTCACATTTTTGTAAGTTTTAAGTTCCATTTTATCTGTGAATGTGAATAATAAAGATAAGTAAACAAAAACAAACTTACCCTGTACATATAAATTGCGTCGTGAAATGCATGTGTCAGTTAGAATGAAGAAGTCGATAGGCTATATATTCGCTACAAAAAATAAACCATGATGCATTGTTGACAAATTTTGAATGTTTTTTTTCAGGAAATTAGTATTCTTAAATTATATATAATAAATGCAAATTAATCACTGTGTATCATAGCCACCGGAAATTGGGTACTAACGAAGCGGAGAGAAATAAAAAAAAAGTAAACAAGTTCAGAATTCATTCACTTTAAGGCATTTCTACTCGTTTGATGAGGGTTCCGCTTAAGAAATGAATTAATGATATATAATTCTTCAATTTATTAGCCCGATAAGTACAAAATTAATACAAGATTTTGTGTAATACTCCAAAACTTGCCACTTAGTACCGAAAAGTTTCGAGGTCGATCGTCCTCTGTCGCCCTATTCTCAAGATATTGAACTGTTTTTCATTATTTTTCCAGACACGTTTTTAGATTATTATAGTGTGGCATCATATTTACTGAAATTTGTTGTCAAAAAGATTTATTTTAAAGAATATAGACCATAAAAAAAGTCTAGGGTACGGCAACTTGCTCGTGTTGACAAATTTACTGTATGGCAACTTGTTTTCAACTGTATGGCAACTTGCTAATTTTAAAATATGCATTTTCCGTCGTTTCAAAGAAAATAAAGTATTAAGTTCAAATATCTAACGGGGTGATACCTTTTTGTGTTAAACTATTTTTGCCCTTTTCCAGGTTTTGTTTAAAACTGTAATTTGAGATAAATTCAAACTGTTAACTGTTTTTGACCCACTGTCTGTAATCTGTTCTGTTAAAATTTGCAATGTTGTTAACTGTTAATTTAAAATTCGGATTCCTGTTATCGATTACTTAATACTTATATTTGTCAAAGTTGTACATATATCGATGCAAGTTTGTTTTGTTTGGTAAGGTACACGTGTGTATGCTATTTATAGATAGGTCTGTTTGATTGGATATATAAGGAATGCGGGTAACATTTCATGCACGGGTGGTTTTAAGGTAGTTCAAGTCATTCGAGTCATTGTAGTCAAGTGTTCCAGAGGCTTTTTTCTAAATAAATAATTATAAAAAATTATTTATTTACAGGTTGATAGTCCAGGATGGGTCGCAAACATTGATGTGCTAGTCAGAGACAGACAATTAATTTATCACAATACTCATTGGTATTAAATGAATTACGTGTATTTATTATCTGAATAAAATGCACTTGACTTTTGCAAGTGGCTACTCCCAATTGAGAGTTTTGTATTATATTGATAAATGTTTTATGTTCGGTTGAGGTTACGAATTAGAACATAAATAAAGTGTTCACTGTTTTTGACATCATTATCTCTGTTAACGGTTATTTACAAGAATCACATTAAAATTTGCTGTCCATCTCTTTCTTTACGTTGCTTCCGCAAAGGAGTGACATAAACAGCATATATATAACTGTCTTTAAAAAATTTGAGTTAGTAAATCCTTAATAAAATTGAGAATAGAAATGGGGAAAATGTCAAAGAAACAGAAGCCCAACCAAATAGAAAACAACCCAACGCAGCGAGAAAATTGTGCACTAGGGTGGCAATACACAGTTAGGAAAAAAACTTAAGATTGACACTCATAATTTTTAAACACCCTCTTTCCCTACCTTCCTAACAAATATGACTTAGTATTTGAGTTATGCATGTGTATATATTTATGCAAAAGAGAATCGTCCATTATATAGATTTGATTTCCGATAGTTATAATGCCGGGTGAAATATAATCTCTTTTTTGTGTAACCATGGCAACAATCAGCATTTATTTGATCCAAAATATTGCAAAATAAGGGGTTGAACATGTCACAAAGGTCTCATAAATTAGGTCCAAAGGAAAATTTCAATCAATTAGAGTGATACCTTTCCTGAAACCATAGTGTGATATAAAGGTATATAGGGGGAAAAAATTCTGAGACGAGTGCCTGTGAACCATAGACATATATCTATCAAGAGGTAAACAAAAATCATATGCATTTCTGCTGGTTTTTCCATAAAATTGAATTGAAAAGATCGAGCGTCAAATCTTTGTTGTAAAAAATACAAAATTTCTAAATCTATTGCTGTACGGATAGGGAAATATGGACGGTCAAACTGAAAAATGGCCTATAAAACCTGCTAAAAACTATCTAAATGTTCATATAAACCCACGAGGAAGGCTGAATTATTCTTCAACTATCTAAATTTCAATTTTATTGTACAAAAACTTTCATATTTAGAAAATTCACCATGGCCATAATGCGAAACTAAACTTGTTAAACTTGTAACTGCGTATTGGTATGTACCTGAAGCTGTCTCCTACGTGACGGCAATCATTCAACTAGAAAAAGGGGGTAGAAGTTCAATGTTTGTTTCCTGAAACATATAAATGAACCAAAATCTTAAAAAATGAAATGAATAAATAGACTATATAGCAAAGGTTACAGACAGTCAAGTTGGCCCACGGTCAGGTGCAAGACATGCGGCAGTGTTAAACATGTTTTGGGATATCTCAAGCCCCCCTTTATACGTCTAACCAATGAAGTACATTTCTGGCTTCTATTTGTAATGTATCCAAAACTTTAAAAGGAAGAGCCGCTTCTTACCCAGCTAAAACCCTGGTCGTCGGTCCTATGATGAAAATAATTCAGATGTATATGGAATGTTTAATAAGTTACATTGTCCCTGAATGGAATTGTGAAAAAGAAAGTACCTTTTCAATTTGCAATTCGTAAAATAACTCAACAGTGTGGCCTGGTAGAAGAGGCAGAAAAATGAGGATTTGGTGCTCAAATTGATGTCAAATTTGCTAGTCTAAGACTGCTTCAACTTGTGACACCTTACTTGTTACTTTCTGATTAATACACTGCTTTTGATGATTTAGTAATACAAATCAGTAAACTTTCTTAATTCCTTTTAATAAAATCATGTAAGCAATGATTTGTATGAATTGCCTTGAGATGTGACCATAATTTATGATTGATATGAAATTTTATAAAAGCAGTATTTCTATGATTTTTCAGTACTAACACTCGATGATGCCATTTTGTCTGTTATTGCTTAGTTTTATTAGACACATATATTTTTATCAAATCTATATATCGTTTTTATCGAAACAAAGGTTTCAACTCCCCGGCTCAAGAAAAGTTTACCATAAATTTATAAAAAGGTATGTTGCTACTCTTATGTCTATTTTTTCTAATTGTGTAGCCTCAAGTGCAAAGCTTTGACTTTTAATAAAAACTTCCTGTAACAAAGTTTATCTAGAAAAGCCCATCGGATGCACACAATTCATTCTTTTCCTTGTTAGCCGTTTTTACTCCTTGGTTTAATTAGCAGACTTTTTGCGTCTTTTCTGTCATTGTGAAAATTAGTCATATATTTTTAAGAAAATTTTATTTAATGAAGGTTTTACCTACATGTACTAATTAGAAATAAGTATATATTGTTTTACTTGTTTATTTCTACAAAGGTCAAAATGTCGACAGGCAATTACCATTCGGTGATGTCACAACCATTTCGTGTACAAAGTAAAACTTCCATCCGGCCACAAATAGAGCATGTCCGGCAGAAATTCCTCGAATGCTATGTCTGTAATGAGGATTTTAATGAGACTGACCATATACCTAGAACTCTACCTTGCCTACATTGTGTTTGCGAAGTTTGCATGGAATATCTGAAAACACGCGATTGTGTGGTGTGTCCAGAATGTAATGAATCGCATCCGGTTCCAAATGGAGATGATAACAATTTTGAAAAAGATGATTGCAGGTGATATCTACTTAATTATTTACAGGTACAAGCGAACGAAACTGCAATAACATGCGATGATTGCTCAAATAAACGATTCAAATAATTGTGGTCATCGATGTCACAGAATAGTGTTTAATTTGAACTGTGCTTCATTATACGGTGTATCCTGATAAGAAAGGAAACACACAAATGTAAGACTGAAGCCATCCTAAAGTCGTATCCCTATAGCATAACAGAAGACGATTACCCTGTCAACGCCCCAGGTCTCGCTCCTTTTGGAGTTCATCTTCTTTCAGTTTTTGTGTATGACCTTGATATGCATTCTTAATTGATTATTAGGATTTAAACATTTGTAAACTACTGTTTTATCATACGACAAAGACTTTACGTAATCATGCGTATTTTTTACGATTTGGAGAAAAGGTATAGAAGCTTCAAAATCTTTAAGACTCGTAAATACTGGTAACTTACTCGTAACTATCCGTAACAACACGTAACAGTCGTAACTATCACTTTAAAGCTTCGATGAAAGACTAACATTTTGTAATATACTCGTAACATTCAAATAAAAAACACGTAAATGCCCGTTAGTTGCTTGTAGTTATCAATGACATCTCGTAACAAATCGTAAAATTTTGCCGTAAATAGATCGTAATAACTATTACAACTCTGAAATCGATCATAAACGTGACCAAAATCGTAAGGATCCGTGAATTCGTGCGTACCGTAAGGAAGATGTATGTGAAGGGGTTATCACTTTGTTTAGTAATCTATAAATCTTTTTTGCAATCTAAAAGTGGAAGTGAAAAAAAGACCTTCATTTATTACCTGTGATAAAAACTTCTCACATAACTATGAATTACAATACACTATGAACTTAACAATTTCTCTATGAATTGGTTGTATCGGCATCTAACAAATCATCTATATCAGAAGATGTAAGCTCCTCCATATCGTAGGTTACAGCAAAAATGTCGAAAAATGAAAGACGTTCATGAAACTGCAAAGCTTCTTTTTCTGAAATTGAAAAGGGCAAAAGGAAACATTAAGGGGAGAGTATTTTCAATAGTATGATTCATAAGGTTTAATTAGAATACAATCAGATATATTGCATATCTCAAAATTATAACACTCATTTCAAAGCCAGAAAATTGAGGAGAAAAACCCAAAAGAATATTCTTAGTGTGTTAATAGGTTATACTCGACGGAAAGAATAAATTGATAATCAGTTTGTATTAATGATTTATTGAAAACAAAACAAAACATTTGTATTTATTCCTTTTAACCATGCGGTCGATTAGCACATCTCTTGTGTTTATCATAACAGCTAAGTTTTGTACATGATATAAGAGGTCACATATCTTCGTTGTAATTGAGGAAATGTACATCGTTTTGACCTTTGAAAGTTATCATGAGCCAAGAAAGAGTCAATTGAAATGATGCAATATCGTTTCATCATGATAGTTACGCGAACCAAAATAACGTATTTTTTTCGTATTAATTTGTGTATCAATATCTCTTCATGTGAGAAAGAGGTAACCGACCAAAGCCAAAAACGAATTTGTTTTACTATTTTTTATTAAAAAAAAAAGGTGATGTGGTTATATTGCCAATTAGACAATTATCCTCTTAAGTGCAAATAACGTAGACATAAGCAATTATAAGTCACCATACGAATTTCAACAATGAAAAAACTCATACTGTATAGTCTACTATAAAAAGGCTTCGACGGTATCAAACAATTCGAACGAGAAAACTAACGACCTAATTTATAACAAAACAATTTACGAAAAACAAAAATGAGAGACATGAAACAACGACATTAGCTGAGCTACAGGCTCCTGTCATACAAGTGGGAAGTTTAGCTAGCTATAAAACCAGGTTTAATCCACCATTTTCTACATCAGAAAATGTCTGTACCAAGTCAGGAATATGACAGTTTTTATTCATGCATTTGATGTGTTTGAGCTTTTGGTTTCGCTATTTGATTAGGGACTTTCTTTTATGAATTTTCCAAAGAGTTTGAAATTTTTGTTATTTGACTTTTTCCTGACTTACGACAGACATATAAGCATGAGGCGGTGTTAAACTAGTTAATGAATACTGAACCCTCGCCGAACCTTAGGCAATGTTTATCAGCTGAACATAAGGACAAACTGTAAAAATAAGTTGCAATGGGTCTACCTCAATAGGTCGGTACGAAGCACACACACAACTTACATAAAAATAATAATCGCAAATCAGCGATATTAGAGAACTCGCAGTTGAAGCTAGTTTAGAGCTAATTACAACTAATAGATAAATGTTGTTCTCCCTGCCTATTTTCGTTTGATATACTGATGAGTATCTTTGTGTATAAATTACGCTCATGACGAATGGTAACAAATGCATTAGAATGGAAAACCCTCTATTGTATTTGTATTGTTTTGATACAAATGTGCTTCACAAGAAAACAAATGGCAAAAACAATATTTCATTAAATAAAAATGTTGAGAATAATACGCGACTAATGAAAATTAATGCATTCTATTAAATAAATGGCATATCTAAATAAATAAAATGAAGCAAACCGAGAAAAAACGTTTGATGTTATTTCAACAAACAAAAACAAGAAACAAGTTAAATAAATGATAAATTTGCTTTGGCTGTCAACGTGCTGTTTTGATCCTGTAATTAGAGGATGGTTGTACAAAAACTCAAGAAATACATTCTTAATGAGGAAACTGCTAGAAATAAATAAGTCGTGCAAACGTTAAATTTGAACAGATTTTTTTTTAAATAACCTCAAACGGGGTTTGAAATTTATGATATGATATGATTTATTTCATTTCTTTCATTTTATTCATGTATCCGACTCCTAGAAACTTTCTAAAGATAGATTCTATACAAAGATCTATATGTATAATGACAAATGATGATGCTTAAAATTTTACGTTAACAAAATTGGAATTATCGAATTTTTACAGTAACAGGTCTACTGAATTTAGAAAATTTAACATTACTGATCATGCTATATCCTCAGTGACTGTTATTCTTAAAGTATTGATACTGTCATAGATCCTGGGTCGATTTTATGAAACCGCATCGATGGTCCCGCCGAAGCGTGTTCGTCTCGATAGCATAATTTGAACGTTCAGTCCCTAACCATGTCAAACCAAAGCCTTAAGTGAAGAATGTACTGCATTTTTGTTAAGAACGCGGGACTGTATAATAAAAGCAAAGACTTTTTGGCATGGAGTGTGCACAATAAGTCCGTCAAAGCTCTGATTCACTACCCGGCCTTGACTACATGTTTTGTACTTTTGGTGTTTTCAGCTCTTCAATGTACAAATATGAAGTTTAAAATTACTATTAGGTAATTTATAAATTTCACCCGAATAAACAGGTTTAAAAAAAGACTGTCTGTGTTGTTTATATATCTCTTTCTATTACACTTCAGAGAGAGCCTTTGATGGAATTAAATCAGAGATGCTAAAATTTTCAGAAAACACGATAAACATTTCATTAACAGGAAGGCGTAGTGCAAGAACTTGCACAAAATTGCAGGATTTTATTTTGCAAGATGAAACATTGTTTGATATGCTTGATTTTTCTAGTAAAATAGATGATACGACAATTAGACACTTGTACTCTCGTCTAATATTGCTGCATGATAAAATTCCTGTATATAGATAGGCCAAATACAAGGTCATCAAAACAATTATGACTCAAAACTTATTGATTTGTATACAAGAAAAGGTAAACACTTTAGTACTTTCGTACTGCCGATGCGCTTTTCTTGTTTTATCTTGATCAGAAACCCACAGTTTTGGAGCCAAAACATATGAAGATCTATATGACCAACATTGACCTAAAATGCCCAAATTTCTCTAAAATCAACTTTGCCAGTAAAAGATGTATTCATTCAGGAATAGATTACCTTAGATTATTCGGCAAACATTACGGAATTTTGGGGCATCAAGATGAGAAGGGTTTCAGATAAGAGCAATAAATTTTAACAGGCTATTTAATTACAACTTCAGGTGATTGAAAATAGTCTGAATAACTTCAGAAATAATCCAAACTTTCATTTGAATTGACCTAGCGGAAAGTGAAGGTAAAGGATAATGTTAGTTTTTTTTTCATTGTTTTGTATGAAGTCGATTTTATGTTGTTAAATCAATATATTTGCCTAAAATAAAGAAGCATTAGAATTTGGCAAGATGTTGTAAATACATTTTGTTTATACTGACATACCTGTCTCCTTATCAAAAATGATACAAACAGAAGTCCACTTTAAATTAATAATCACAGAGATCATTATAAACACTGATATATTTGTCCCGTAGAAGATAGGTTCTTTTCTACTAATTTTATTTCCTTCTGTTAAAAAAGCCGGTCATAAATGATATTTGGTTTGAAGCATCCATGAAATTTCATATCACGTAAATTTCCTGAATAAGTGGTTCCTCGCAGAAATTAAAACAGTAATAGCTAGTTCGTTTAGGTTTTCTTATCACTTCTATATGAAAGCAACCAACCCAACGAAATATAAGCTCCGCCATCTAATTTAAAAACCGTATTTTACACATTGTGTGTGTACATGATCATGTTTTGAAAAATCGCATATTGTATCAAAGTAAGAAAGAAGTTGAAATGGATTATTGTAAATAGAAATACTAAATAATAATTTGTAAAAAAGAATCAGTATCATATAATATAATTTCATAATTATATTTTATGATCGATATATCTCCACTTTGTAAATTTTAGCCATACGATGTATAATTGACTTCATGTGGAACAATTTCTGCGTTTAAAGTTTTACTTTCAGATTCAAACTCTTAATACCATATATAAATACTATTATATTAATTTGAAGATCTCTAAATTTAATAAATGAACGCATTTCTTCAAAAATCATACGAAATGAAATACAGTGAAGATCACAAGTTTTGTAACAAGGGCCTCATGAAAAATGTAAAAGTAAAACATAATAGTCCAACTTTGTTTTATAAACAGGAATGCAATTAACGGTACAAATTTTACCTTCATAAGATGCGTATTTTGACATAAGCGTCTCTACAGTTTTGCTCGCGTCCAAAATATTTGAAAACCAAAACTTATACAAACGTTGTAGAGGTGATGAAACAATAAAAGACCTAAATAAAGGCAACAGTAGTATACCACTGTTCAATAGTCATAATTTGATTAAGCAGATTCAAATCAGAATAACAAACTAAAACCGAGGGAAACACATCAACTATAAGAGGAAAACATAGGAAAAACAGAAATACTGAACTACAACAAAAGCAAACGCCAACATAACAGAAATGGACTGCAGATAACAACTGCCATATTCCTGACTTGGTACAGGACATTTTAAGAAAAAATGGTGGGTTGAACCTAGTTTTATGGCTAGTCAAACCTCGCGCTTATATTAGTCTGCTAGAAATATTGCTGAAACGATAACACTACGTGACAGGATTTCAGTACAAACACATGCATGAACACTCAGTACAATGACATACATAAATAAATAATATAATTATACATTACAACATGTAAACCGCAGAATACCAAGGGATTCCTCCCATGAATTAACTACAGCACACCAGGACACCACAAAGGAAATATAAACTGCGCGTCACATGAATGTATCAACGTCACAAATAGCGAATTTTTTTTCTGATGTTCATATTATCACAGGTAAATTTCTAAAAAATAAAATAGATTTGTTTTACTTATAGACATGTACAAGAATATAAAATTGGGATTGAGTTTGTAATGTTTTATTTTATGTATTTTCTAACCATGACAAGAATATTAAAATGGAATTGTGCTTGTAATGTTGTTATTATTTGTATTTTCTAACCATGTCGGTTTTTGTTATAAATCAAAACTGTGTATAAACAAAACAAAAACAATCCTGTGCTTAGAATTGATTTAAACTTAAAATCATATAAATTAAGTAAATGATATTTATCTTAACTTTTACATACATAAATAAAATTAAAATAAAATAAAATAACTGTAATATAAGGCAAGATCAAACAGTATACACTGACAAATAGACATATGTGAAATGACAGAATTCAAACCACAAACGAAATAAACAGGCAACAAACTGAGCACAAAATGACCCACCGAACCCAAACGTATAAGAAAGTAACAACAAAATGCCCGAAAGCGGGATGTATAAATACCGAACCACGTCGTCTCTAATAGCGAACATAAGACATAGCAAAATATCCTGACTTACTAAAGAAACGTCATAACTTAATACATGAATGTTGGATATAAAAATAACGAAACACGTCGTATAGCAATGCGAATTCATACTCGGCAAAAGCATAGTCGAATCCAGATAAAGATTCAGAGCATTGCATCAAGGATATATATTCCTTAACTTTTACTGAATTTCTTTATAAATGCAAAATTTTAATTAAACTTTATTCGTATTTTCATACCAGTACCAAAACAGTTAAATCACAAAAATACTGAACTCCGAGGAAAATATAAAACGGAAATTCCCTAATCAAATGACAAAATCAAAAGCACAAACACATAAAACGAATGGATAACAACTGCCATGTACCTGACTTGGTACAGACATTTTCTTATGTAAAAAATGGTGGAATGAACCTGGTTTTATAGCGCTAAACCTCTCACTTGTATGACAATCGCATCAAATTCCATTATATTGACAACGATGCGTGAATAAAACAAACAGAAATAATAGGTAAAAATGTCAAAATAGGGGTACAGCAGTCAACACCGTGTCACAATCGTAATCACTACAAAAACAACAAACCGAAGTATTTGCTACTGGGTCGATTATACCCTCAGGGACTAACTGTCCACCAGTAGAGGTATCGACCCAGTGGTAGTTATAACATTAATGGTATTGATTTTACTGAATCAGATGCGCCTTTCGACAATAAATGCCAAACATACATACAAATATATTGTTTTAATGAAAGATAAATATACTTGTTGGTAAGGAAAAACCACAGGATTTAAACAAAAAGTTCTCTGAAACTGATATAATCAAAGTACTTAGGTTTCTGATTTAAATCAAATTTATTACGCTTGGACGATGTCATATATACATGTAGCAGATATACGGCTTTCCTTTGACAACCAACGGGATTATCTTTCTTGCCGAATCGATACTTAATTTATACTAGAGTTTCTAAGGAAAAGAATCTAGCATTACCCTTTGACCTAACGTTTCGCTAAATAGGTGATCTCCTCTCACAAAATAATTCAAAGTTTGGTGAATATGTTGAACGCATTTGTCCAAGTTTTGTAATAAAGAACACCACATATGCGGTAAAATCTGCTTATCATATTCACCTACATCTAGAAATTTACATAGAGTGTCTGTTGAGAACAAAATTCAACTTTCCAATACCGAATGTGCCATTTCTATGAAGCAACATTCATGCAGCGCCTATGGAGTATATATCTCAAAGTTGATATGATATTTCAGAACGTATCATTCCGATAATGATTTAAATTGCAGTGGTAGCTACTGGTAATGAATCTATTGAACCACGGGTACCTTTTAATAAAGTTGAGGTCAATTCTTCGAAAGTTTTCCAGACATCATCATAATTTGGTTAACTGTTATGAAATATCTGTATCACACATGTCACAGATGATAATGGATATGTTCCAATCATCGTGACGTCAATCATGTCCCCCTTCCTAAAAAATGACATAGCAAATGTGACTAATCACCGAATGTTACTTGCAACACATTATGACGGGTGCTTCTAGTGAAGGTGTGTCTGTTTTCTCTGACAGAGACCGGAGATCAGCCCGGATTTTTAATGGCGTTCAAGTTGCTCTTTCTTTCATTGTCTGTGAGATTTCTAACGTTTATCTTTTTGACCATGTAGTTGTCTGTTTTCATCGATTTATATCTTCGGGCTTATTTGTTAACAGGTTAGAGTTAGAATTACGTTAAGCTAATGTCGATGGAAACGTTATTTTCCTGATAACAAATTATAGAAATTATAACAAGAAATCAAATGGTTCCCAAATATTTCCACAGAACTTTATGAAACAAATATATAACTAAAATAGTATATATACCATAATGATGTACATTCCATTAGTTATGCGTTAAACATTATCACCTTGTTCTCAAAGCATAAAGTACTATTCAAATTTCGATTCGCTGTTAAGATTCATGCAGTGATCTACGGTCAATACGGTATTTTATGATTTTGCGATATCGATTGAGCTAAGTATTAAATTAAATATAATGGTATGTATGACAGTTTTTATTAATATGAATAAAATGGGATGTGGGGTATATATCAATAAGGCTATTCCCCAACGAAAAAGAACGCAAAATATGAGATGCGTTATATTGTTCTCTACAATATCGGATTGAATGGTTACGTTCACGGTTTATCAAAAAGTTACGGACAAGAAATATCTCGGTGTACTATTACATAAATCCACATTCTTTTGGAAGTTTTTCCAAGAGGAATTTAAAAATGAAATGGGAAATGTTTTTATCTTTCAAAGGCACAAGTCGATGTTGTTATTCAAGAATTCAAATTAATTCTATTTAGTTATATCGAATGGGAAATGTACAAACAGTTATTACAGAGCATGATATACTAGTACGTATTCATTTTAAAAGACGCATCTGTCGAGACCGATAAATCTGCTTATATATATATCTTCATCAACCAAGATCTACTTTCAAGACACAAAACGAGTTACTAGATAAAAATAAAAATAACCGAGTGTTTCAATATTTTATAAACAGTTTTTTTTTTAAATAAGAGTGATCTTGTAGCATTTTCTTTACCGAATGGGTATATATTGTCTTATACAAATTTCGTTAAAAAAAATCGTAATAAGATAAACAATCTCTATGTGTTTCCTTTTTAATAATGTATACAAATCATTTGTCGTGAATCACTTTTTTGCATTTGTATAACATTGCTTGTGATTTTCTCTTTTGTTACGAAAAGGCATGAATGTTCGATGTGACTTCCTGTTTTTCACAGAGGTCAGCAATTTTTATTCAACCATGTACTTTTAATAATAATTGAAGCTCAAACACGCAAAATTTACCAGGGAAGGTAAGATTTTTTTATAACAGCTTGTATCTCTAGAGTTCCCATGTTTTTCATTTTTTGGACATAAGTTGGAGATGAAAATTGTGTGTTTTTACCTCCTTCCAGTTTTCAGTGAAGATTTCAAAAGATGTTAAAAAATTTGAAATATGAAATGTTTTACTTAATATTTCATTTATTTATGCATGTCAAAAGTCGAAATATATATATTTTTTGTCACGCATTTATAACGCCCTCTAATAATTATATTAGTGCCTGTCTAAACTTGGCTCCTACAGTTCCAGATGATGGTGAATCAGGTAATCGCAGTAAGGATTGGTATCTTTATTTTGATAAAATTGATACAATTATAAATACTATTTTGATTGATAATATTGTTACAATGAAATAAGAAATCATGTATTTTAGTTTACTTAATTCTTTGCACTCAGGAGATTATATGAAATCTGTCGACGAATGGCAAGTCCAACTGGCATTCTAACAGTCGCATAAACACTGAAAGGTATTGTCCTTATGTTAGATTTCTTTAAATGATGTTATCTTCTCCTACTCGTTTTGCCTTCTGGTAACTACCCAATGGTAACATTTGCGTTTTATGTATTCATAAATTAGCGATAAAACAGCTAACATCACTCCAATTACGGTTAAATAGAACGCAAACTGAAAATCCGAAACACTAACGGATTTTGCGTCTGTAATTGACGTCTCACAATTTCCTGGCTTTGACCATGTTTTCAACATCCAAGTCTGAATCAATCCAGTTTCAATGGTTGCGACGATCCTTTAACGATAGAATGAAGTAAACATAGAAATCATAATAAGAACGTAAGCGATAAAAAACAAAATTTCTGTACAAATCATAGTTATCTAAAAAATAAAACGTGGTATGAAAATCCGATTTCAATTTGTTATCATACAGTTTCATGTTATTTAGTTTGGATATCATTTATATGAAATACAATATCTTCAGTAAAGGGAGTGCCTTTTGACTTTAAAAAAACTATGACATCAATGCATTTAAGTGTTGTTATGTTGCTGTTGAATAGCCATCCACCAACGTCTCATTTAATTATCATGTTAACTAAAAAAATGCTACGTTTCTCAACGCGAAGCAGTATGAAATGTTCTATCCCTGTACTAGTTCGGAAACTGTCTTGGATTTTAGATAGTAATGATCCACTTCAATTGTATGAAGGCTCATGCTGTTCATATTATTACTCCAAACCCTGATTCTTTTTCAAAGATCAAAGTTCACATGTTTGCCGTATGGTATTGTAAAGTTTCAGTCTAATATGTTGCTTTAATGTCAGATCGACCACGGAGCAATATTGTTTTAATCTGACGACAATATATAGACCAGTCTAAGAGATCAATATTGATAAATATTACAATTTTTTCTATATTTCCTAACAAAATCATTGATACCAAATTACGAATTTAATTTAGCATTTGATGATCATCTCCATTTCATTTTTTTAAAACATGTGTTACAAAATGGTTTTTTTTTACATTGTGTTTTAATTTGTTTTGTTTTACGGTGCTGTACAACTTTGTACTTTTTTTCACTTTCGATCTTTTATATCTGGGCGTCACTGGTGAGTCTTGTGTAGACGAGGCGCGTTTTTGGCGTATTGAATTTTAAACCTGATATTTTTTGTTATCCATTAATTATGTGTTTCTTTGTCTAATACGTTCTCCTATTTATTTGTATTGTAGTCCTGTAATATTATGTTGTCATTTCAATTTTATAATTAACATAGCCATTAAAGTGCGAGGTTTGGCATGCCACAAAACCAGGTTCAACGCACCATTTTTTCCTTTAAAATTTTCCTGTACCAAGTCAGAAATATGGCCATTGTAATATTATTGTTCGTTTCTGTGTGTGTTACATTTTAACGTTGCGTCATTTGTTTTCTCTTATTTTTTAGTGTAATTGGCATTGCGATAAGACGTGTTACGGTACTTGTCTATCCCAAATTCATGTATTTGGTTTTGATGTTATATTTGTTATTCTCGTGGGAGTTTGTCTGATGCTTGGTCCGTTTCTGTGTGAGTTACATTTTAGTGTTGTGTCGTTGTTCTCCTCTTATATTTAATGCGTTTCCCTCGGTTTTAGTTTGTTACTTCGATTTTGTTTTTTGTCCATGGATTTATGAGTTTTGAACAGCGGTATACTACTGTTGCCTTTATTTACGGAGCTGTTAAAATGCAACTGTTATCTTTACTCACTCATTAGAAAATACTTTCAAAAATGGAGAATTATTCGGCAAGGAAAGAGCTATTAGAAGTGGATGGAAATCAGCAGTTGATATTACCGACATGTCACAACTTTGTCCTATAGCCATATCTAGGTATGTCCGTTCTCCAATAAATGCATAATTTCCACCTCTAACCTTACGTATCTGTTCAGCAGGATCACTACTTAAAACTGATGGGTCACTTTGATTAAATTTAAATATCCCATTCCATAACTTTCTTCGTTCTGGCAGCTCTGAATTCTGTATAAAAACATGTAGACTAAAATGTTGATTACTTTGCAAGGCTGCAGTTTCCTGCTGATTTGCAAGTTTTAACCTGCCAAATGTTTAGCTAAAACATAAAGCATTTGCCGATAATATATTTGATGTAATTGTGTGAATGACATTTCAAATTATATAAATGTTAATACCAAATGACAATAAGCCTTAACCCCTGACAAATATTATTCATGAAATTTTTTTTTTAAATAAGTTCATTTGACAAACATGGTTTTAGTGATTGATTCTTCTTTTCAATCTGTTTGTTCTTTGTATCTATTACCGTTAAAACTTAAAGATGTGCTATATTGCCCGCAAAACAAGTGTTGTCTTTACCAGCATGAAGCTAGTCTGTCCATCAAAATGCAATAAAATCAACACTCGACACCATTGCTTACAGGACTTTGAAAATTGAAATACTCTTAAACGTTTTGACCTGTGAAACTCTAAACCCCTATTGCTCAAATAAACGTACGGTATGAAACGTTTCTAGAAAAATATTATTGCCCTCATATTAAAAAAGTAATTAGATATAAGAAGATGTGGTATGAGTGCAAATGAAACAACTCTCCATCCAGGTAACAATTTATAAAAGTAAACCATTATAGGTCAAAGTACGGTCTTCAACACGGAGCCTTGGATCACACCACACAGTAAGCTATAAAGAGCCCCAAACATTACTAGTGTAAAACCATTCAAACGGGAAAACCAACGGGTCGAATCTATATAAAAAACGAGAAACGAGAAACACTTATGAACCACATCAACAAACGACAACTACTGAACATCAGATTTCTAACTTAGGACAGGTGCAAACAATTGCAGTGGGTTTAAATGTTTTAATGGTACCAAACCTTCACCCTTATCTGAAACAGTAGTGTAACATCACAACATAGAAAGACACACTATTAAATATCAATTGAAATGACTTAGCGCAATTAAAAGACATATTAACACAAATGAACATACACTGAACGAATTGTAAAAATCAATTACAAAATCAATAAAATAAGGGATGAATAATTAATGTAACGTTATTATAGTGCTGTGAAATGTTACACAATTTCAGAAAATCATCAATAACCTTAAACAAAAATCCGCCATTGTATGTATGTATGTACGTAGATCCCTCCGTTTACGGAGCACCCCTCAAGAGCTGCGAGGGTACAGTGGAATCCGTGTACACTCCTTATCGGATTTAATAGAGATATGTCACTAACGTATTTACAATGTTCAATATTTACAAGGACAATCCCCACCCCAACACCAGGGAGTGTTAGGACACCGGGCAGAATCTGTTATTATGGTGGAGGAAGTCGATGTACTCGGAGAGAACCACCGGGCTGCTCGGCGGGAACAGACAAACCGAAGAGATATCAGCAGATTGATCTCCAGGTCAAAGTCATGAGCAACTTTGACCAACCGAGGTCCTCATAGTACCCATTCTAGTTTAAACTCCGGTTTGGGTACCAAAGATGTGTCTGAGAGGGTGGAAATCACCCTTCTGATGTACTGATATTTTAGCACCCCCACAGTTGACAAGCGGATGATGGTAACTTAAGTTACCACCATCCCAATATGGTGGAGGGGAAACCCCCTTAGATCTTTCCCTCTTAATTTCTTTGTTTTTACATAAATGTGGCTAACATTACTCAGCCATCGGTTGGTTATAAACATTTGCAATGAGTCTGTAAAATATTAACTATAAACTGTTGTCCGCTACTGCGTTGATGATGGTAATTCCAAGATGGGATGGTGGTAACTATCGATCAAAATAGTTTTTTTTTTCAATCATAGAACAGACAACAGCAGAAGGGAACCAATAGGTCTTCAGTGCAGCGAGAAACTCCCACACCCGGAGGTGTCCTTCAGCTGGCCCCTAAACAAATATATATACTAGTACAGTGTTTGAGGACGCTGTACTAAACTCCGAATTATACACAAGAAACTACATGTATATATAATTTTCATCCATTTGTACATCATTATATTCTACTTTTGTAATAATAGTGCAGTGCAAGTGCATGGTGGACACTCTTCTGTAAAAAGATGATTTTTCTAAAAGATTTGATATGAGTAGGCATTCATATTTTCCCGCAAAAATAAATATTCCGTGCATAGCTACCGGATCTAGCCGGGAGTGTCGCAAAACGTCCTTTGAGATATTCTTCCGCATGCTTTGGCACAATTTTTCGGTACGTGTGCATAGATATTATCAATGATTTTTACTTATATATATACAAACATTTTCATATTATTAATTTATCCTTCAATCAGGCAACTATTGCTCAAATAGCAGGTATACAAATAAATTTTTGCGTTATTTGTTCACGTACAAATAAAGTCTCCTGTTACCCTGCTTCCATGTTGAGCACGGGGTAATGTGGAGTTTTCATTTCGCAAACCAGTTCATTTTGGGGTCCTCTTCGCGGTCCGCGTTTAAACCATGTCGATTTCATTGGGAACAAATAGAGACACAATAATTTACATTTGACAACGAAAGTGTTGGGTGCAAATTTCAGGATAAAAACAATATACGCACATTGTAAGAAAAAATAAAAGAGCTAGAGCCATTTTCTCCTGAATTCTTTTCATTCGATAAGATAGGTAAATCATGTTTTAAATAGCCCGATAGATGCTAATTATAGTACATGAAAATACGTCACACCATCTATTTTCATACCGTGAACAGGTATTCCTAAAAAAAACAAGGCCAAGACTATTGATTTTTTTATGTTGATTTTGTTAAAATTGTTAACACCCTTTATGCACATAAGGTACCATACCACGTAACTTGTCAAGAAGCCAAATAATATCGAACAAATTCAAATGCTGTTTTTCTCATTCTGTATTTGTCCTGGTCTTTTAAGGTTTTATAAGATAAGATAATATATATTTTAACCGGAGAAGATCTTATATCAGTTGGTCATAGAACACCTTGTGTTACTAACACTTGTTATATGGCCTTTTTGTGGCATTTTAACAAATCGGCCCTTCGTTGTGATACAGATGCAACAGCTTCTTGATGTTTTACGTACAATCACGATTTGAAGTGTAATTGATTTGTTCTGTGGTGTTGTGTTATTTTCTGATGACTTAGGTACCGGTGGTTTATGTTTATATTTAAATGAGAAAATGGTTATATATATAACAGAAATATCAGTATTAACCTCTTTTTTTTCGAGGATTGAATACGTCCTAGCCGTTTTTACAGTTGTTTTGAGAAACAAATTTATTTCTTTGAATGCAAATGACTGAATGTAAGTCTATCTGTGACTATATTTGCTATGGAATTTCAATATATAAAATGACAATACATAGTGAAAGCTTTAATTTGTTATTGTGGGAGTGTATGTATGTAATGCATGTACGCGTTTATAATATTCTTATCAATACTACATTTCGTTTTCACGTCCCATATCAACATTCCCGATTTTCCAGTAAAGTCTCTGATCTGTGCCGATTACCAGCGTATAGTAAGTTAATGTATGGACAGTTACACAAAAGTATAAACAAAATACTTCCGAGACCCATTCTTTGTACTTTAAACAGTTTTGTAGAAACTTAATGGTGAATAGAAGTTCTTGCAAGCATTAATGTTGGTCAGCTAGTAAACCCAACTCAATCACTCTCCAACCATCACGACATGCCAAGTTACTTTCATTTTCATGAGAGGAATCACTGTTTAACTGTTACAAGATATTTCATTTTACATAATTCAATTTTCGTTACATTTTGATGAGATGCATTCAATACCAAATTGACCATTATTCCGACGGAGCGGAGTATATTCTGACATCTTGAAAATATTGATAACTCTCATAGCAACAAACGTCGATTTTCCCGTTTCCCGCTAGAGACGTTCATTTACGTACCTATCACCTTAATCGTTGGTGGCTTCCATAGTATTGTATTTTCGATAGAATACAATAATATCAATGGTGAATATATATTATGAAATGTGTTACTAATAAAGATCCAGAGCGATACACAGTGGATCCAAAAAGGGGAAGGTCCGGGGATGCTGGGGATTGACAATTGACAAAACAAAAATTTAAATAAAATACTAGCACCCACCTTTTTTTCACAGTGTCTGAATCCGTCCCTGATACCGATACGTAGTACTTGCGGCAATTGTGGATCATAATATATGACGAAATACGTTACGTTAATTAATTTAAGGGCGAGGGGCCATATATCACGGCTAAATTGTACTTCGGTACTGACATGATTTAACAAACTTTTCTAAAATTGTCCGTTTATAAATTTTGAAATTGTTAAGAAACTAAGGTTTCAACTCCCTCAGGCAAAGTTGACTTTAGATGAATTTGGCTATTAATTTTAGGCATTTTTGTCATATAGCTCTTCAACGGTTTCGGTACTTTCACATCCTCGAATTTCAAATGTTTGGCTATGAGCGTTCCTGATGAAGGTAAATCCAGAAAAGCGTTTCGGACGCATGGAATTATTAAACGTGTTGTTTTCAATTTTGTACTAGTTCTTAGTTTGTCGTTTTATGCAACCTTTTGGCAAGTTACCACCATCCCAGAAATCAGTTACCACCATCTTTCAAAAATAACATGAACAGTTACCATCATCAACGTACTTTTTTCACCTTCTATTTTCTAAGTAACGGCCAACTGTTTATGGTTAATATTTAACAGACTAATTGCAAATGTTAATAACCAAACGACGGCTGAATATTGTAATCCACATTTATGAAAAAACAAAGAAATTAAGAGGGAAAGATCTAATGGGGTTTCCCCTCCGCCATATTGGGATGGTGGTAACTTCAGTTACCATCATCCGCTTGTCAACAGTGGGGGTGCTAAAAATATCAGTACATCAGAAGGGTGATTTTTACCCTCTCACACACATCTCTGGTACCCAAACAGGAGTTTAAACTAGAATGGGTACTATGGGGGCCTCGGTTGGTCAAAGTTGCTCACGACTTTGACCTGGAGATCAATCTGCTGATATCTCTTCGGTTTGTCTGTTCCCGCCGAGCAGCCCGGTGGTTCTCTCCGAGTACATCGACTTCCTCCACCATAATAACAGATTCTGCCCGGTGTCCTAACACTCCCTGGTGTTGGGGTTGGGATTTTCCTTGTAAATATTGAACATTGTAAATACGTTAGTGACACATCTCCATTAAATCCGATAAGGAGTGTACACGGATTCCACTGTACCCTCGCAGTCCTTGAGGGGTGCTCCGTAAACGGAGGGATCTACGTACATACATACATACAATGGCGGATTTTTGTTTAAGGTTATTGGTGATTTTCTGAAATTGTATAACATTTCACAGCGCTTTAATAATGTTACATTAATTATTCATCCCTTATTTTATTGATTTTGTAATTGATTTTTCATTTTTTACCATCATCCGCTTGTCAACAGTGACCCCGATCGAGGATCGAACTCGGGACCTTCAGCACTGTAGCCATCGGTCTTAACCACTAGACCACGAACTCACACATTTACAATAATATTATACACAGGTAAATGAAAATAATTTTGTTGTTAGATATACAGTTTAAAAGGAGAAAGGAAATATTTTTACAAAATAAATAATTTTGATGTTCATAGTTCGAAGAAGTGAAAAACACTTACCACAGCTGGTACATGTATATAGACCAGATATAACCCTGAATAATGTATGTTGCAAATTTAAATGTGCTTCAATATATTCCCTTTCTTTGCCCAAACTTTAAATAACTATTTTGAATTAAATAAAGTAAACCCTTATTGTTGTTGATGATGTACTATCTTTCTATGAAGGAATTTAAAAAAAAAATAAACATGTTACATCAGAAAAAAAAACAGTCCATTGCCACAATCCATTGAAAACAACAAAAGTATGCCCTTATGTTTTTAAATAAAGAGAGAATTCTAATTATGAACTGTTCTAATCCAGAACCAACCTTTGATTTGAATTAATACGAACACTTGTAACCTTTTTCAATCGTCTAAATAAATGAACGTAAACTAATAAAATATAAGTCACCTTTAAAATTGTTTCAAATACTGTTTGACCAGCTGTACCCCATTTATAAGTATTTTGTGCAACTAGTCCTTCTACGTCATTGAAAGGCAATAGTTCCTTTGTGACTGTCAAGAAAGCCACAAAATTACCACAGTAAGTGGTCACTAAAACGATGCAGAATATCCACCAACAACTAAGAAGTGTCCTTCCTGCTGACGAAGCTGCCACATGCTCTCCACCTGAAAAGATTTTGGACTTCAACTTTCATTTTATTGTTATATTTGACGATATATATTGTCATGAAAAATATTCATATTTTTAAAAAGATAGTGTGACTATAAAAAGGAAGCATGTAAAAGAATAACCTAAAGAAAAACAACTGTTTTTTTCTAAATATTAAAGAAATGTGTCCTGTAAAGTTATGAAAAAAGAACACCAACCTTGGAAAAGTAATGCCCCGCACATGTACCAGAACGAATCATAGAAATGGTGCAGTCCCCTGATGTTCGTTCTACCAGGTACTTGTCTGTAAAACGGGTTATACTTTTCGAACAAGAACAGTAGAAAAGTTATTACTGGCAGCGAAATTCCAACACAGAGATAAACCATTGGATTTAATGGGTCAACTAATTTCGTAGAATGCGATTGAACTGGTTTCTTTATGATTATTCCTGATTTTTCATGAAAATATGGCTGTGTAAAATCTGCTACAGTTTCTCTGTGTGCATCTATAATTAGTGGCGCTGCAACCAAGTCTACTTCCTGAAACAAACACGGATACTGTATACGCTGGTATCGACTTTACTTACTAAACTAAAAAGTAAAATAACAAAAATACTCCGATGAAAATTCTAAACGGAAAGTCCCTAAGCAAATGGTAAAACCAAAAGCTCTAACACATCAAACGAAACGACATCAATTCCTTTACAGTCGAGTTTCATAACATTTTAAAGACTGGATTGTTTGTGTCCTTTCAATTCAAGCAATCGTTTAGCTTTGTCTGTTCAAGCATACTGGATCCCGACTCACTTATTTAATAGCTTCAGAAGGCCTGTTCTTAACCGTTACTTTATATTTCTAACGACTAATATCTGCCTCATTGATCACTGCAGAAATTGTACAGTTCATCATAAATGAACCTGCATAGTAATAACGAAGTGGGATTGTGGTTATATTTTGATTTGAATTGATTTCAATTCTATAACTTGTATTGCATGATATTCATAAAATTAATGCAATTCAACATTTTTTGTACATAACAAGTGATATTAATGAGATAATGATCAGTTGGATAGTGTGTAGTGTTGATTTAGGGGAATAATCGACATGTGGAATATTCCTGTTAAGGTTTTGTTAAAACCACCTAAAAGGTGTTTAGTGGTACTCGATAAAAAAACTGTCTGCAACTTGATAATATACTACAAATTTACAGCCCTGTCTTGTACATAAAATTAACCAAAATAAAATACCATGACAAAACTAAACATATAATGATTCTAAATTCCATTCGAAAATTTAAACATTTACTTAAAATTTGTGTTTCTTGGACATTTCTTCCATTGGGACAGACATATTTAACTTTTTTGTTTCAAAAGATAAACACATACAGATTTTTGTAACCTGAATTATAAGATCTCCTTAACAAAAGTATCCTAATTAGTGTTATGAAACTTTTATGATTTTGGGGGGAAACCGGCATTTTTTCCTGTATATTTAAGTATTTAAAAAAAATCATTAGTGATTTCTTCATAAAAATTGGAACAAATTATCTTCATGCAGTATCAGGTCAAATGTAATTTCAAAAAGAAGAGATCAATTTACTCGTGTTCAAGCTAGTACTTAAAATCACTCGATAAATGCATCGTTTCCACTTTTTCTTTTTTTGACGTCGCGAAAAATAACATGTAATTACCGCCTCTGTGACTATATTGTATGCCTTTTTGTCTAAGAGGTTAGACCCTTTTTCAGAAAACTTGTTATGTAGACAACTTGCTGCATAATTACTCTACTCCTTTCTCAAAACTAACTTCCATTGCTACCGTAGATGAGATTAATATTTATGTATGTTCTGTTCATATAAATCTACATAATATAAAAATAATTAAGGAGGTGTGGTATGTTTGTCAATTAGTCAATTATCAATTCAAAACTCACTTTACGTTGCAACTGTCCTAACATACCATTCCAAATGTTATCGTTAGAAGCCACACCCCATTTCCCATCTGGTGGATGTATTAGTTCATATCTACAACACACAAATGATACATGACATAAATCCTAGTAAAAAGGACACCGGAGATGGGGGAGATATCTACGCATACCAGATATTTTCACACAATTGTTAACAACCTCGACATACTATTGTTTTATATTTTATTGCATAGTCATGTAAATCGATTATGAAACTTACTAGATATCATAAATAGTTTATTGAAATTACCTGATAGAAAATAGTGATTATTCTTCCTTTTAAAAACTTATCGGATTACTATGACCTATCAAAAGAGTTCGCTTAATTTTAATAATACCTTCTATTTAATCATCAGGTCAACTAAGCACCGTTTCTAATAGAATAGAGATCAAATGTAACAACATCGACCATGTGATATGTCGGTACATACGTAAAATTAAGTCTGTGTGACAATTCTTTGAGTAGTTCAATGGTCATTCCTTTATACTCTTGTGTTGCTTCGTCGATCTCAACATATGGCTTCCACTTAAAAAAGACATGACTTTTTGTATAAGAATCAATGTTCGTTTTAACGATTACTAATACATTATAAGTGGGTTTTTTTTGTTTTGGTTTGGTTTTTTTTGCTCTGTTTTGCAGTATCATTTATTTACATCAGATTTTTTTTAATGATTATAATGATTTTTAAATAAATCGACTAAGAATTAGAGAGGATGTTTATGGGACTTATCACCGGATGTGTACTTAGCAACACCACGTGTGCTCTGAGCGGGAAAAGAACTGGTCACCTTCCCACAGCACCCGAGTTCACCCCGGTTTTTGGTGGGGTTCCTTTAGCTTGATCTTTAGTTTTCTATGAAGTGTTTTGTGAATTTGTTTACCATGTTGTTGTTTTTCGTTGTTTGCTATAACGTAGTCAGTTGTTCTTCGACGTATGAGTTCTGAATGTCCCGTTGGTGTTTTCTGTCTCTTTTTAAAGTAAAATCACCCTTATTCAAGCCAATAGAATCTTCGCCACAATAGCATGATACCATTCAGAACTAACTGTTGTTTATTTTATGGCTTTGGATAAGAATTGAACAGGTTTTTTTTATATTTTCTTCAAAATAATGGATTTAATATATGTTTTTAACACCTCATGGTAAAATCTCCCTTTATTATCTTCCACCTATTTAAGTAATTATTTCAAGTTGGTTGGAGTGTATATCATATGAAACTATCAGCTTCATGTCGTGATGCACAGCAAAAGCGTTTCGTTTTTCCGGTATTCAGGTTAGATTATGGCCTTGGCTGAAAATTATACTGATATATTTATATTTTCTTAAAAATAATGGAGTTAAACGTTGAGTATATGTTTCCTTATACTCATTGATAAACTCTGTAATATTAAATATCATAATGTGTAGTATTATTGCTTCCTTTTAAAACTCTTAAATTAGGTTGTGATCTTACTTTTTTGAGGGTCTATCGCGACTGACAACCGGTATGATGTTTAAAACATTGTATTGTTTTTTATTTTTTATTTACTATCACCAATATTGTAAGAGAGGCGAAAGATACCAAAAGGGATATTCAAACTCATACGTTGGAAATAAACGGACAACGCCATGGCTTAAAAAGAAACAGAGAAACATAGAAACAACAGTACATAAAAATAACATAGAAAACTAGACACTGAGCAACACGAACCCCACCAAAAACAGGGCGCGATCACGTGTGCTCCGGAAAGGTAAGTAGATCTTGCTCCAAATGTGGCACCCGTCGGGTTGCTCGTGTTAGTACACATCCGGTGATAAGTCTAATTCGCTAGATCACATTCAGGAAATGGGCACGGGATTGTAATTACGACAATTGGAATATATCCGTTGTCATCTGTTTCATAAACAAATATTGTAAGATTATGTATTTTGTTTTCCAAATACAAATTCAAGGATCTTAAGCTGTTACATTGAGGTCTCCGCACAATGACATTTTTATGGTTAAAATACACTTTCAAAATTTGTGTTTACTTTTCAATCTTAATGTGTTCTTTAACATTTTGGTTGCATTTATAAGAACGTGTAACAATATATATGTGTTGACGACACGCTGATTTTGGTTGTTCGTCATGTCATGTCCGTCATATGTGATCACGGAAACATGTATGTTGAACTTTTATAAGCCACCATTCCGTTTTCATTTTTTTTTTCAATTCTTACATCAGCGAATGAAAATTATCCACCGTATTTGTATCCCATGACTGAAAGCACGGGGAAAACGTGTAGAGTAGGAACCTGTGTCAACTCAGATTTAATTACGTTTTTTTTTTTTTTTATCTATTTAGTGTTCTGTTAATTCTTGAGCTATCTTTTTGTTCCTTTGTTCGTCGTCGCGATGATGTTTTGTTTAAGACTCATGGTTTTTATTAGTCTTTAGTATCATATATCCTTTTTGAAGCAATCTTTTCTAAACTTATACAATACCGTAAGAGGTGCTATGTTTACCTCAAGATTCTCAATTTGTGAAATAAACAGTCAGGCCTAAAATGTTCACGCCCTGTCGACACTCAGTTTAGAGTTCATGCCAATTCCTTTGGTTTTGTTTGTTGCCTTGGATTGTATATCTTTTTAAATGATTTATTTGATTTTGAACATCGGTTAATAAATTCATCATAGGTACTAGGATTAAAGTTGTGTATGTCAGACGAGCATCTCGTCTCCAAAATACTTATCAATGACGCTCGAAATCAAAAAAAGGAAACCAGGCGAAGTACGAAGATAAAGACCATTGTTGTTTCAATTTAACAATATGAAAATTTGTGCAAAATTACATATCGGAATATTTTTTCATCTTTATTTTTAAATAACATGCGAATGTCGTACTTTCTTTATCTACTTACTGGCAATAAACTTGTCACAAATTTTCTCTGATTAAATCCAAATTTTATATTTGGAAATATGTCATTTTCAAGGCGAAGACTTCCATTGAAGTTTACATGTCCTACAGTTGTCAATTCACGTCTCCTGTCATCACTCCACATCAATGTTTCAATAGACAGACAATTGTAATCCCTGCATTGCTAAAATCAATCAGTGAAATTAGATTTTACATTTTTTTCACACATTTGGTTATCGCATAGGTTCAAAACTGTATTTTTCGAACATGCAAAAGAGAATCATGTTTTAGATGTATTGTTTATTTGTATATTAATACTATTCTAGACCTAAAATGACCTACATAGATGACTAAGCGGCTGCGAACGGTGATCTTAAATTGTTATCATATTTGTACTTTAGAATTCTATGTGACTGTCATACAAGTGAGAGGTTTAGCTAGCTATAAGACAAGGTTTAATCCACAATTTTCTACATCAGAAAATGCCTTTACGATGTCAGGAATATGACAGTTGTTTTCCATCGTTTGATGTGTTTGAGCTTTTTATTTTGCCATTGATAATGGACTTTCCGATTTGAATTTTCCATGGAGTTTGATATTTTTGTTATTTAACTTTTTGATCTTCTATAGATAGTTGTCTTATTGGTAATCATGATTCTTCTTTTTTAAACAAAAATCAAAAAAAAAAAAAGCTTCGGAAACATATCTTTAGTTAAATTGTCATTGAAAAGTAAAAAACGTGTCTTGAAATATATCGTACGAATTCTCAACAGATAAATTCCGATGACAGTAGTTCACCGATGCTCAAATTCCGCAAAATCGACTAAATTGAGACAAATCAAAGCAAAATAGGAGAGCATTATGTAATCGCAAAAAGTGACGAAAACTGATAGCTAGCCACGATAATGAGTGTTTTCAACCAACGATGCGCGGATTTGTACTTTGCATTTCATTTGCTGTATTTGCTAATCAATCCAACAATAAATATTCTTAATTTGTTTTATAAAATGTTTCTTAGATACATGTAACTTATTGTATATGGTATCATCATTTAAACAATAAATTTATATTGAAATACAACATAGAACTCGAAGATTTGATCAGGTCTAACGATCTGAATTATGCTAGGTAGATTATAATTCGTACCGTATATTTCTGGTTTTGGAGACCCCCAGCGGATACGTAATAATGCATAAAGGCTACATTATCAAACTCGATAGAAGTATAACTTTTCCAAGACGTCACATCAGTCGAAGTATGGAAAATACCAACCAGCCATCTTGAATACTGTAGCAAGGAATTTCGCCAGACATTTTTTCGACCAAAAACAAAAGGCTAAAATTAAAAGTATTTGATATTTAAGCAGAACATACGTAATTTAAAGCTGTGGTTAGAATTTGTATGACTTTCTACGTACATACTATTCATTAATGTCGTTTTCCGGAATATGTTTTCTCTAGTTCTTACCCCATGTACACTTTACCAAGCCTTTCATTATATTTTATAATTAAAGTGTGGTTCGTTTGATCTTTGTTTTGCAGTCAAAATTTAATAAGAACGTCGAATGATCTTACTTTCCTCTTAATTTCCTATCTTGACGTCACGAAAAAAAGGGACTATGTCTGGCTCCGTCACATCTGACGAATACATCTTTTTGCAGATCATTGAAAAAAAGATAAAGTTTGTCTACGTATCGTCTAAAATCATAAGAGGCAGAGATTCCGCCACTGCATATCGAATAATACGTTGTGGCTCCACTCTCGACAGTTACAGTTAAATTTTTAATGTTTAAAAAGCTCGTTATGTTAAATATAACAGTCTCGAGTGGAGAAATATCATATTACACTCGCTACAATGATGGGATCTTTACGTATATGTGAAAGTATAAAAGTTACATTCATCATTTGGTTTCGATATTCAGATGCAGTTTATTGAAGCTTTAAAAGCTTACAAAATTTCATAAAAATTCAAAAATTCTGCCGTAATCATTTGCCTTGTATTCAATTCATTTTGGATAGTGTACAAAGAATGTTGCGTCCTTACCTAAATCGGTATTGAACTCATACAAGTTTTCAACTGATTTCGATATCAAACTTTTTGAAGAAAGATACATCAACATTTTTTATTTATCTATTTGTGTGTGTGGCTTTTGTCTGTTATCAGAGCTTGTTCAAAACTCAATTACAGATGATGACTTGAAAAAAGTACTACAATGAAAATAACATGTGTTAATAAGATAATGAAGAAATAAAAATTGAATACCTGTTTTAAAAATTGTTGACTGGATTCCCATCGGCATAGAACTACAAATGTAATTATGTCGGGGGCACCTTGAAACGAAGTATTTTCTAAAAGATCAATTTGGGATGACGTCACTTCTTCCATACGAAAAATTACATCAAATGTTCCGGTCTTTGATAAACTTTCATGCAACTGTACTGCTTCTTGTTCTGTTAAAGAAATCAAAATTATCTGTTATTCCTTAACTTAAGGAAGTTCGCTACTCAGTTTCAAAATAACAAGCTTTTCATAACACTAGTATATATTGATAGGAAATTAATAAAGGAACCTAAATAGCAAAAAAAACATATAGGTCAATGTGCTTGTTTTCGAAATATTAGCCATTGAAATTTTTGCGGGAAGATGTTCTCTCTTGACTTTTCATAGTTTTATCGTTAACAAATTTTAGTTCTCAAAAACTATTAAAAAATAATAAACAATTTATAAGACTTTAACAATTATACATGTAAATGACAAGCGAACATCCTTAAGAGAATATATAAGTAATTACAATATTTCGGATCATGATGAAATAACGTATACAAGTCAGTTGAACTGCATCTGAATATTAAAACTTGATATTAGAAACTTAAATACTTCCAGAGATACAGCCAATTGAAATTTTTTGAAAAAGGTCTATAAATGTTCGAATGTATGGTCAGATCATATGCTTTCGTACGTCATATGAATTCATACTATGCATGCTTTTTCAATGAAAATTATGACGTCACAATGAATTCTTAAAAGCACAAAAACCCAAGAGACGAGGATAAGTTAAAAGCGGTGAAAAATGATACGCATTTCTTCACTTTAAATTGCGATTTCTAGAGAGAGAAAAAAGACTAGAATCAATCTTTTTAAAAATATGTTTTAATGTCATTAACTTTTACCTTTTTAACGTACGAATTGAAAAATTAAGTATAAATGATGTGTGAAGATATAGGATTTTGAAGCTTGACACCGACACAACATATGATAGTTTAGAAGAAAACTTGGGCTGTTTTCTGCTCTTTGATCGGGTTGTTGTCTCTTTGACACATTTCCCATTTCCATTCTCAATTTTAAAGACACAATATTAAATTTATTAAATTCCATTAAACTCAAAACCGTCCAGAATCAACCAGGACAATCGAATAACCAATTTAAATATTCCCATAAAATTTGCAAACTGTCTTTGATTAAAAGACTACAGACCGTGTATTTCCTAGGTCTAAATGACAATATCAAGGGCCAAGGGAACATATCTAAAACTTCCTATTGATGATAATTTACAACTTGATTAAAGGCCACATGTCGATCGCATACACTTGTTTTAAGAAGACACATAACATTACGCGAATCATCAAAGAAGACACTCGTTTTGGATCTACAATGGTCGCATTCAAATACATCAAACTATATTTTTCGTTTGTAAGATAGTGCATAATGGAAGTCAGATTAAGCTTGATAAGGTAAAGTTTTTTATCAGAAGGATTGTGTTGATGTTTACTCGAAATTAATCTTGAAAGATCAGACAACGCGTAAAGTTGATCTGAAAACAATGCTTGATCAGACCAGACTGTATATGTTTTGCTTATCGTCGAAGGCCATCTGATGATCTATAAATCTATGTCATTAGATCTCTAGTGGATAGTTGTTTATTGGCAATCATATACATCTCCTTGGGTTATCTAAAGGTTTATCACAAGAAAAATGAACCATTTTGACAAATTGTTTTCTTTATTTTAATATGTCTTTATAATTTAATAAAATAGATTAACTAGTGACTTTGCATGTGTCTTCTCGATTAGATTTTTCTTTCACAATCCCGAACCAGATTTTTGCGATCCTATCGCCATTCCTGACCGCCGTTAAGTATTCTTTCTCGATCATTTTTTCGCGAACTACCAAATGAGGAAAGAGGAGAGAGTTACGAATGTACGATGGAGGCACGCATAAAATCGCTCTGCAGATAAGTCATATATTTATATAATTTTCAAAAGATTTCCGAAATGTAACTGAGAGCATGTTTAACGATGGGATGTGGGATCAAGCTCCCGTTTTCAGTTTCTGCTGAAAGACGATATTTTTTGGGAAAACTTAGATAATCTAGTGACAATACTTTAAGTTATTGATAATACCCGAGAGTGCTGGTTTATATACCTGAATTGTTTACCTTATACCTACCTGAGCCCCGGGGTATTTACAATACATAAACAATACAATCCATATTTGAGACGATTTGAGGCTCTATACGAGTGCGACAATGGCTAGTACAAATACAGTTGCGGAATTGATCAATGAAAGTAGAGAAGTATTGTATGGCGAAACAAAGGAATGTGTAACACTAGAAAACTTGTATCAGCTTATGGTTGGAATGAATGAAAGATTAACCACGATTGAAAAAGGGATGCTACAAGTTACACAAATAAATAGAACTCTAACTACAATGGTTCATAACTTTGGTGAGCTTAAAACGAAAGTAAGCAAGGTGGAGTCTGATGTGAATAAGCTAAAAAGCAAGTGTGATACGACCGAATCTGATATTGCTTCTATAAAGAACAAGAACGCTAATATCGATAGAGACATGAAGCAAATGAAGAAAGATAACAGCGAGACAAATAGAAACATGCAAGGACTTAGCGATTTCATTGACGATTTTAGAGCTAAGCATGAGAGTAATGTAAAAGAAGTGAGTGGAATAAGAACAGCGATGAGCAAGGCGGTAAATGATTTTGAGGACATGTCACACGAACTGAAACAAGAAATAAAGGATTCGATCAACGAGGTTAAGGAAGAGAATTATGAGCTTAAAGATACCATAATTGATTTACAATGTCGCTCAATGAAAAACAATCTCATTTTTACAGGCCTAAGAGAACCAGAAAACGAAAACACAGAAAACATGATTCGAGGTTTTATTAAGGACGAGCTACACATCTACCACAAGCTTGAACTAGGGAATGTGCATAGGTTCGGCACCGGAGCCCAGCCTGGAAAACGTGGACGACCGAGGCCTATCGTCGCAAGGTTTATTTACCACAATGATCTGGCAATGGTAATGTCGAACACATATAGACTAAAGGGAAAACAATACGGTGTAAATAAACAGTTTCCAGAAGCCATCGAGCAGGCCAGAAAAAGTCTCTATCCCATTATGAAAGAGATGAAAGCTGAAGGACATCGTGTGAGACTTGTTAGGGACATCCTATATGTAGACGGGGTAATATACAACAATCAGACTCTAAATTCTCCATCGCCTAAAAATCGGAGAGAAGTATTAAATACGCCTGAAGACTACCAGTCGCGTAAGAGACGACGAAGGGAATCGCGAAACTCAACAGACCACCCATAGGGAACCCCAGAAAAGAACAAGTGTAATGGTATGACAAACTTACCTGACAGTGAACAATATTTAACTAGAACGAGTAATTGTAAAATTAATATGTTAACTCTAAATTGTTGTGGTGTAATTAAACGTATGCATTATCCAGAATTTATAGATATGGTTCAGGAATTTGATTTTATTTCTCTTGTTGAGACTAAAACAGATGATCTAGATAAGATAAATATTCCAGGATTTACTTTTCATCTAAAAAATAGAAAAAATATAGCAAGAGTTAAATCGGGGGGCATAGCTTTCGGCTACAAGTCACACTTGGAAAATTTTGTAAAACCAGTTGAAAATTTCAGTAGTTTAGTATATTGGTGGAAAATTTCTTCCGATTTACTTAAAACTGACCAAGATGTCATGATAGGAAATATTTATATCCCTCCAGAAAATTCAGTATATAAGGTGCCTGATGCTTTTAATGAATTAGAACAAGAATTTTTGAAATTTTCTGTAGAGTACAAGTATATTCTTTTAAATGGTGATTTTAATAGTAGAACTAGTCGAGATGTAGAATATATTGAAACTGTTCATAGTCAGCATGATATTGTTGATACTGATAATGTAGATATTTTAAACAATCTAGAATTATATGATATGTCTAAAGTTAGATGTAGTATGGATACAAGTAAAAACTCTTATGGTAATATGTTGTTAGAAATGTGTAAAAACAATAATATAATTATCCTAAATGGTAGAGTAAATGGTGACAAAGAAGGCAAATTTACTTGCCGTCAGGCCAGTGTTGTTGATTATTTTATTTGTACTTATGATTTTCTATGTTTCGTTGTAAATATGTATGTTCAGGACTTTTCCAAGCTGTTCTCAGATGTCCACTCTCCGTTAATATTATCTTTAAATTTTAAAGATGGTATTGAGGAAGATGTGCATATTGCTGAGAACAGCGTGGAAAATGCAAGAGAAGTAAAACGGGTACAAAAATGGGATGTTGAGAAAAAAAATGAATTCGTAGAATTTATTGATAAGAACAAAATTTCTGATTTGGTTGCCGAATTAGAATCAGTTGACAGTAACCTTTTATCTCAAGGCAAAATAAACGAAGTAGTTGAAAACATTAACAGCATATTTTTGGATGCTGCAGAAAATGTTCTAGGTACATATAATGCTAGCCAAGGGAGTCGTACAGGACAAAAAATGGGCAAAAAGGGGAACAAACCATGGTTTGATAAGCAATGTTGGAATAAGAGAAAGATTTACAGGGGAGCAAAGAGAAATTATAGCAGTAATAGATCAGAAGCTAAAAGGGAAGAAATGAAAAAGAAAGAACGGGAATATAAACGCCAGATGGATAAATCGATGAGGGAATATAGAAAAAAATTTCAAAAACATATGAAAAACCTGAGGACAAAAAATCCGAAGGAATATTGGAAAATTTTAAATAGGGGAGGGAAAAGAACTAAACCTAACATAGCATTAGATGTACTGTTTGATTTTTTCAAAAATTTAAACAACGCCGAGAATACAAATGACGTCACAAATGAGCCGAATGACATTCAAGGTGTAAATGAAGTTTTAAATTCAGAAATTACCACAGAAGAAATTAGCAAGTGTATACGAGACTTGAAAAACGGAAAGGCCAGTGGCGATGATTTGATAATCAATGAATTTATGAAAAGCACATCACACATTTTTATACCCGTTTATGTGAAACTTTTTAATATGATTTTTGATTCTGGTATTTTGCCTGACATATGGCTTATGGGAAATATTATACCTTTTTATAAAAACAAGGGTGACCAATCTGATCCCCAGAATTATAGACCAATTACTATACTCAGCTGCCTGGGAAAACTTTTCACATCTGTTTTAAATCTTAGATTGAGTTCTTTTTTAGAGGATTATTTATTATTAAATGAAAACCAGGCTGGCTTTAGAAAAGGTTATTCCACAGTAGACAATATATTTGTTATTCACATATTATTTGAGTTGCTAAAGAGAAAAAAGAAGAAACTATATTGTGCATTCGTGGACTTTGCGAAAGCTTTTGATACTGTTTGGCGGTCTGGTCTCTGGTCAAAACTTATTAAACACTCGATTAACGGAAAGATGTATAACGTTATTGTCAACATGTACAATAATATCAAATCACGAATTCACTTTGGATCAGATTTTTCTGAATTTTTCCCTTGTTCTATTGGTGTTAGGCAGGGAGAGAATCTCTCTCCTTTGCTTTTTTCTATTTATCTTAACGATCTGGAATTGTTTTTACAGAATAAAAATATAGAAGGTTTGTGCACTATCTCTGATGAGTTAGAAATAGAGTTAAATGTTTATTTAAAATTGTTTGTCATTTTATATGCTGACGATACTGTCTTAATGGCAGAATCTCAGATAGATTTACAAAGACAACTTGACTCCTTATATGAATATTGTGAGTTATGGAAACTTAGAGTAAATGTGCAAAAAAGTAAGATTGTAATTTTTTCACAAGGTAGACTACCGCAGAATATTGTTTTTAAGTATGATAATATAATACTAGACATTGTGAGTGAATTTACTTATCTTGGTGTATTACTGTCTAGGTCAGGAAATTTTTCAAGAGCTAAAAAAAAGCAATGTGAAAAAGCAACACATGCTATGTACGATATTATTCGAAAAGGTAGAGTACATAATCTGTCAATTGAATGCCAACTTGATCTATTTGATAAAATTGTGAAACCAATACTTCTGTATGGGTGCGAAGTTTGGGGTTTTGGAAATAATTCAATAATCGAGAGGGTTCATATTAAATTTTGTAAAATATTACTTGGAGTAAAAAAGTCTACTCCTGATTTTATGATTTATGGTGAATTGGGAAGATATCCATTAGATATTTCAATCAAGTTACGAATGATTAATTATTGGTTCAAGTTGGTAACTGGAAAACCTGACAAATTGCCTTTTATTTTGTATAACTTAGCAACTGCCAAATATGGTACAAATATTTTATGGTTAAAACAAGTCAAATCAATTTTAGACATGTGTGGCTTGTCATATGTATGGAATAATATCTTTTTTGTAAATAAAACATGGCTACATGTAACCATCAAACAGAATTTGATAGATCAATTTAAACAAAAATGGCTAGCAAGCCTACAAGAATCACCAAAAGCATTAAATTATCGTTTATTTAAAGATACTTTGGAGTTTGAGAAATATTTAAATATTTTGGATGACAGGCAGATATCCTTATTTTTTAAATTTCGAACTTTAAACATGAAATTTCCAATAGAAACTGGAAGATGGCAAAACATAGAAAGAGAAAACAGAAAATGTTTATTGTGTAATTCAGATGACATTGGTGATGAATACCATTACATTTTTAATTGTTCAGCTTTTGATAATTGTAGAAAACAATGTATTGCATTTTACTATAGAAATAGACCAAACTCATTGAAGTTTTATGAATTAATGAATTCTAAAAAATGTACAGAACTAAACAACCTATGTAAACTTATTAAGGAGATAAATAACAAATTAAACTTTTCTGGGTGAACAATTGTGAACGCCTCTATCTACTTTCGTACATTATTTATTTATGTAATTGTAATAACTGTATTGAAATATGTAATTATCTCTATACCTTTGTAATTTGGTTTGTGAGAAATAAAGATATATATATAAATGACAGCCGTTATTTAGGAGATAACTGTATTGTATTTTAAGCTCCGACGGCATCAATTGGGGATTTGATGGTCGCAAATTAAGTTTACTGGCGACGCGTTAGCGGAGACAGTAAACGGGTATTTGCGACCATCAAATCCCAAATTGATGCCGTCGGAGCAATATTGTTATCTCCATTCTAATGAAACTGACAAAAAACAACGTTAAAACATGTATTTAAAATATGTCATATGCCGTCTGCGCTTGCGATTACGTCCCATAGCAACAATTGCCAATTGATGCCATGTAAGAAAGTGACGTTATCCAATCAAAATGAACGTTACAAACGTTGTTGCATTAGAATATTCAATCAACGAATTAAATGTCGTTCTAATGAAACACTATTTGTAAAAATTGTTGTAAACGGAAGAAATCTGACAAAAAATACGATGATACATATTCATTTATAACATTATCTTCACCCGGTGATTTGTTGTTTTTTTAAGCTTGTATTACCTTTTTTTATTTCTTCAATTGTTATATAATATTCAACAAATCATTCTGTACATCATTTACATCATTTTGTATATCAAAGTCAATTTTGACTGTCAAATTTATTTTTATTCAAATCTATTCAAAACAATACATCTAGAGTAAAATTTGTATTTCTTTTTCTTCGACCTTTTTTAAAAATTTCCAAAATTCTTTTGGATATGAAAAAATGTTTTTCATTTTGATCCGCATCTCTCTATTAAACTTAATGATATTTTCATCCAGAGTTCTCTTATATACATTTTCTGTCAATTTCAATCTGCTCTTAAATAGATTTGAACTGTATTTTTTGTATATTAATCTCTTTGCTTCACGATATTCCCTTCTAGACTTTTTGCAATTTCCGTTAAACCATAGTTTGCTTTCTTGACCATTACATGTATCAATTACCAACCTCTTTTTTCCAACAGATGTTCCTACACTTTGTTCTGCAGATTGCAAAAGTATAGAAGTGACCTCTTGTATAAAAGTATCAATATCATGTTTGACCAGAGTTTCAGGTCACTGATGGCGTCGAGCAGATTAAAATGCAGAGATGCAAGTTTTTCTTGATCTATATTACTTTTGAATAATTCACTTTTTTCTTGTTCCCATGGCTTAATTCTTGGATTTTTTTTTTTATTTATACTCTTTTTTTCCTGAAAATTGTCATTTAGACGTAAAGTAAGTGCAAGTGGTGAATGCAAATCTGAAAAAAAGTTTATTAAATTCAAATATTTCAAAATCATGTACAAGTTGTAGCAATAAAGAAGTACCAGACTAGATTATCGGGTTTTCTACAAATTGATATCGTAAAATATCAGCTGCGAGCCACAATGTGAATCTTTTTTGGCGAGTGAGCGCAGCGAACGAGCAAAAAAGCTTCACATTGTGTCGAGCGGCTGATATTTAACGATATCTATACGAAGAAAACCTGATTATCTGTTTATCGTTCTATTACTGGTGGTTTTCCCCACCGTAAGACAGTTTTACGCTTGACGGAAGCAAGCTTGATAACGTCTCCTCTCACATTGTGACGTCGCTGATAATTCCTGCTCTCGTCTCAAAGCCGTGATACGAAAATTACGGAGCTACTGAGAAGGGTGATATAGGCGTAGGGAAGGACGATAAATAACATAATCAATTACACTGTTATTTTTACTTGTTGACATTCCAATTTTATCCTTCCGAACTCTACCATTAAAAATAAACAGGGGCCGTGTCAATGAAAGTATCCTAGGACATGTCCTAAGATAGGTCTTAGGACATTATTTAGGATGGTCTTAGGACGTGTCTGAGACATGTCTTAGTATGTAAAACAAAGCTGTCTTAGGACAGTCCTAACTACGATGGTCCTAGGACCATCCTAACACATTTATTTAATTGAAAATATATGTAGAGATTTGTACAACATAGATTGAATTGTATTTTAAAACCTATCTGTAAAGAGAGGGAGGATGACTCTTATATAGAAAACAATTAACGCAAAATAAAAGTTAAAGTTTTTACGGAATACTAATGAATACGTTATTAAATATGATAAAAGATATAAATGAATTGAATACGAAAAAAAAAGTTAATGGTCACAAAACTTTGTGATATTCGTGCGGCTGCAATTTTAGTACATAAACTAGTTTTGTCCTTAGGTCTACTCGATTTCATTACATGTATCGAATCAGGATTAGGTAAAAAAGAAGTAAACTTTTCCCCATATTTGAAAATATGTTGCTTATAATGATAGTATTGTTTAGGCTTCAAAAAAGGCATCACGAAATAATTTAATATAATACAATTAAATCTTAAACAAACATTAAACAATAATTTTTTTTATTAATTTTATCTTATGATAGATTAATATTGTATTAGCATTTTTTGTATTGAGTTTATGCCATATTTGTTGTTTTTATTACGTTTTAGGACGATGTAACCTTTAGGACTATCCTAAGACACCTAATTGTATATCCTAACTTTAGGACCAAATTTAGGACATATCTTATTTTAGGAGACTTTCGTTAACCCGACTTAGGACTAAGACGTGTCCTAAGACCATCCTAAGACATGTCTTAGTCCTAGGACAGCTTCGTTGACACGGCCCCTGGTTATTATCTTTGCAAAAACTTATTAGCTTTCGGCAAAAACCGTTTATGACAGTATCTGGGCTGTTTCTTATTCTTGACAAACCCAGGTCATCTAAAATTTTAACGTCAGTCTCACTGATATCTAAAACATTTTGTTCAAAAAAGTCGTCGATTGTATTTGATCAACAAAATCGGGCAAAATTCCCGTACGTGCATTCATATCTCCAAGTAAACAAAATAAATTCAGAATTTCTATTTCATCTTTGAAATTCTGATTCAATTTTCAGATCAACTCATTACTGATGAGTAGTTACTACTCTCAGGAGGCACATAAATAATACCAAAAATTACATTTTCAGACGTCTTCAAATTTTTTTTTGTCAACACTGAACCAGAATACAAATTTACTTTCAGTATCAATAGGTTTTATAAAATCTTCTAAGTAACTTTTATAGCCTAAAGATAAAAAGTACGTTAAGTTTAACCAATTAGTCAATCTCCCATACAGACAGAGTTGTCGTCCTTTCCTCCTCAATCTTGAGGAGGAAAGGACGTAAACTCTGTCTGTATGGGAGATTGCCAATTAGTATCCAACCATAATATGTGTTGTGAGCACAATACAATTTATACAAAAATACCCCACAAAAGATATCTTTTTTGATAAAATTACTGGGCTCAAAATAAAAATTGTTCAATTGCATATTTTATTTTTTATTGCAAAATTTGTGAAAAAAATTGTAAAATGTGTAAAGGTTCTTCGAAAGTTGTACTAAAGGTTCAGTGGTTCAACACGTGCAATATCTCATGCACATGACTAGAAAGTTGAGAACAGGTTGAAAACCATGGCGAGTGTCAATTCTTAGTATATTTAAGATAATGATAATCCCTTTCTGCATAATTAAATACGAATTTTAGCGAACTTTGAATATTGTAAAGTGTTCAAGGCTCAATCTCTTGATTGATTGTTATCCCACAGCCAATATTACAGCTCTTTACATCAAACACTATGTAATTAACTAAATTTTCAAATAAAATGTCTTTTTTTCAAAATTTAAAAGTTCGGGCTTCCGAAAAGAGGTCTCCGAGATATGCGTAATAAATAAACAAAAGAGATATGCGTAATAAATAAACAAAAGAGATATGCGTAATAAATAAACAAAAGAGATATGCGTAATAAATAAACAATGTTGCAGTATACAATACGCAACATAGGAGTTGAAATAAAGTTAGATGTGGTGTGATTCCCAATGAGACAACTATCCACCATAGTTTAAATACAGTGGATGTAAGAAATCATATAAATAGGCAACCGTACAGCCTTCAACACTCCATATAGTCAGCTACAAAAGGCCACCATGCACTATGTGAAAAAAATCAAACGAAAAAACTAACGGTCTGTTTTACAAAAAAAAACTAATATGACACATATGTATACAACGACAACAATTGAACTTCATGCTCCTGACTTGGGGTAGGTACATAAATAAAGTGCTCGTGGCGGAGTTTAACATATATGTGAGCGAACATCGTACTGTAACAGAAGTGTAACAGCACAACACGAGAAAAAAATATAAACTAGACAAAGTGATGCCCCCGCACTCCACTCATTTAACAGCTTATACCCCAAAAGGACAAAGTTCAATCTTTCTCCCAAAAGATGAAAAATAATAAAAAGAAACAAAACCCTGTCCACAATGACATGCATACCTACAATACATGTACAAACAGCTAGCAGAGGGATAAATTCCTAGCATTCAAACTGTAGGAGGAGTTATCTGGAAACGCCCTACTTATGCAAGTAAATTTTCCAAAAATGACAAAGTTCAACTTTCTCCCAAAACAGCACATATTAATAAAAATTAAACCCTGATCACATGCAGCACACCTTCAATATGTGAACAAACAGACAGTAAAGAGAACTTCATAGGATTCAAATGTTAGAGGAGTTATGCGGAATAACTATATACCCATAATAGGACGGAAAGACGGACGGACGGACGGACATGTGCAGAGGTTAAACACTATGCCTCCAACTTTCAGTTGCAGTAAAGTTGCGGTGGCTTAAAAAAACCAGTTTCAAATGGCTGACTCAATAGATCGGTATGACTGGGTAATTTAAATTCATCGGGGTGATCTTGGGTTCCCCAGAAAGGTAAGGAGATTCTGCTCAACGTGTGGTACCCGTTGTTTTATTCGCGAAATTACAAACCGAGTGATTTGGTTTTATTTGGAAGTTCACATTCGATTAAAAGATGAAGGTATTATGGTTGCAACAACTGGAACATGTTCGTCGTCACATGTGTCACAGATATTCCAAAAAGTTTATTTTTCAATTAGTGCGAGGTATATCAGAAAATTCAATTGATTAAAAGTAAAAGATTGATATTCATATATATGTTCAAATGATTATTAACGCTAAAAAAAATTCGGATAATTCTTATTTTATAGTATTGGTGCTTTGTCGCTTAGTCCGAGCAACCCCCCCCCCCCCCCCCCCCCCCCACACATCCTTCTCCGATTTTCCTGTGGCTTAAGTGTGAGTTGATTTGAAGTCTTTCATTTGTAAACAATAAAGTATTAGTCTGTTAATTTGTGTCGAGCCTGCGACATCAATGTAGCGACAGTGAGACACGACAATGTCGTCGAAAGTGGCGTCATTTTGGGATCTTTTATAGCTTACTATGGGGTATGGGTTTTGCTCATTGTTAAAAACCATACAGTTTTGTTTTCGTTAAATAAAACCGAATTAAACTGTTTTGACATGATAAATTTATTACCTCCATGAAGTGTTTTAAAACTTGTATAGGAGTTTTACCTCAATATCAAGAAAAAGCATCTACAGAAAAACATTTTTTTTTTTGACCGATGAATGTACAGCCGATCAACATTACGCTTTTACACTAAAAGCAGTAATATCCGGCGAGACACAGCGTTTCGTGGACTATTTTACAAATTTATTATAATACAGCTTCTATTTGAGAACTTCGGATCAAATAACAGGGCCAATTGGTTTGGGGATATCCCAATTATGTCCAAAATACTGTAAAATTTTTAGGATTTTAATTTTTTTATAATTGTCTGCCGTTCCCCTTTTTCATACCAAAAAACTCTGCGCAACCACTTTAATTTGAACTTTAACTTTGGCGATACCCATCCAGAGCACATTAAACAAACGACATATTGAAATCTGTTAAAAAATAGATTTTTTTTCACAACGTGCATGGATGGCCTTTTGTAGTTGACTATATAGAGTGTTGAAGGCTGTACGGTTGCCTATATATATATATATATATATATATATGATTTCTTACATCCACTGTATTTGAACTCTGGCTGATAGTTGTCTCATTGGCACTCACACCACATCTAACTTTATTTCAACTCCTATGTTGCATTTTTTATACTGCAACATTGTTTATTTATATATACACATTAGTACGCAAATCCCGGAGACCTCTTTTCGAAAGCCCGAGCAAAAGCCCTTGTTCCGCGATAGAAAATTTAATTACGAACTCAAAAGGACATAAAATAGCTCGAATTTCAACTCGAAATCTTAATTAATCTAAATGAGACTTAAATTCGAATCTTACTTAAACTCTACCTCAAGAAGTGACTCAAATTCAAAGTTGTAACTCTATGCCTTTAAATGTGACTCAAACTCGAATTCCAACTCGAAACTCGATGCTAACTTGAACTTTAATTCTAAGCATGACTTGAATTTCAAAACTAACTCAAAGTTTAACTCAAGCAGTAACCCGAACTTTAATTTGAACACTATTAGATGGATGACTTCACGCATTTAAGGCACATACAACATCATGAACATGCAAATCTATCTAATAAATAGAACATGTTTTTCCGAATTGGTCACGTGGTTTTACCTCATCAAGTAATGGGATAACCACATCAAAGAATGACAAAACCACATCAAATAATAAAACAAACACATCAAGTAGTGTAAAATCGTCAAAATTTGAAATATCATTACGTAATGTTAAAACCATATAAAGAAATAACAAAACCACATCATGTAATGAAACAACTACATTTAATACGTTAAGTCACATACACATCAGGTAATGTTAAAACCACATTGACTAATGACACAACCATATTAAATAATGGTGAAACCACATCGAGTAATGACAAAACCATATTGAGTAATGACAAAACTATATCAAGTCAATACGAAACCATATAGTGTAATATTAAGTAATAATCAAACAACAAAGTAATATCAGAGTTCCACATAAGACAGCTGTGGCGTTCCATATTAAGTTGTCAAAACTTTAATTAACAAATGTCATTTGTACACTAGCAGGGGCGGATCCAGGAATTTATTAGGGGGTGGTCACCTTTTGAAATCTTAAATCAAAATTCAATTTTTGTAATGGTATCATGAAAATAGTTACAACTATAGCAGACAAAAGTTACACATTATTTATAAAATTGATTCCAATTTCATTTTTCTTGGATGCCGGCCTGCGTGCAAACATGTCAACTATAACATCAAGTTCCAACTCTAAATTATAATGCACGTGCATCAGTGCAAGTCCATTTAGTCGGTCCTGGCCCATTGTTGCACGTAAAAATGTTTTCAGTAACCCGAGCTCACTATTCGAACGCTCACATTCACAACTTGTTACACTCATACGATAACATCTTTAATTACATCTATAATTTCATTCTGTATAGTTTTTTTTATCTATATGTACAGTTCTTTGGGGCATTTTCCAGATAATCTCTTAGAACAGAGTCCCCAGACTCTACACGGAAATCAATCAGTGCTTGAAAATTCCCGGAATTGAAACTTCTGTCCGAAAATATGTTTTGCATCATCCCTATGGCCCCTTATAGGAAGATTCTGTTTGCCACAAAGCAAAACACACTTGCATATAGATTTCAAAACAGTTCTGTTTGCTTTTATACGTTCATTCATTGCTTTATCAATAAATGTTTGAATATCAGTAGTCCTTTGCTCAATGATCCTCAATGTTGTCAAGAAAAAGTTGAGCTTTTGCTCTAGCTTCAGTATGACTTTTTTTACATGATTTCTCATCACGGCCGAAATGATCGTTAAGTCTTGTACTTGCATGTGCCATATCTGTTAGTGGTTTGCATGATAATGTTCCCAAACTATCAACCCCTATTACGATAGACAAATTTTTGATCGACGAATTTATTTTTCAAAATGTTCAAGGTGCACCATTTTTGCAAATCCAGGGGGTGGTCACCGGCACCGGGTGACCACCCCCTGGATCCGCCTCTGACTAGTCTATCATCCATGAATGGTGTAATGGATAGAGTTGAATGTACATTATATTCCACCTCATGAAACTGAAAACTAGAACTTCGGCCCAGATCATTTCACTTTTATCAACAAATACTTGAATGAACCTCAACATGCTCAAAACCCTGACATTTTATTCTTTTAGATACTAGTACATGATTTTATTTGTTATTAATTGTTGGCTTTCAACTAGCTTTCCACTTGGTCTTCATCCGACCTACAATAAAACCCTTGACAAATTAGGGCGTCCGTTTGGCTGTGCGGGATGTATAAATACGCAGTCACGTCTGGTCAGAATGGGGACTTTAAATCCGATGCCTATTGTAGAGAGAAGGTCACGCTCTTTGAGGGGTCCGACGGTGGTCTACGCAGCTGAAAGGCAAGATTTCTGTCTCTATCCTATAAACCCTAATTTTTTTCCAATGGCAGTTCCAAATTTCCAGACATTCATCCTAGACGATCCATATTACAGGACCTACCTGTTGTTTTAATTATAAACTTGTTTTTGTCCTGAACATGCATGAACTATTTGCCAATCGTAACTTCGAGGAATCTCATATCTACTTCGTGTAACAACTATAATTATTCAAATTTCTAAGCAAGTAGGGATTTTACAGTACAGGTTATCAAAAAATATGAATTTATTAAATTTTGTTAGTATGACCAGGACTAAGCTTCTGCATAAGGTATCGACTTTGTGTGTGTATGTTTGTGAGGCCGGGAGAGGCTGATGGCTTAAGAATCAAAAGATGAATGGCCGATGCCTAACCCAAAGGGTAGTATTATTATACAATAGTCTCAGTGTTTACGTACCTATGAAGGATTGTACATACATATTATCAATTGACGTATATATCAATTATTCTCCTTTAATTAAAGGACTACGCCGATCTACGCTGGGCAATTCATATTGTAAATGAAAAAAAATAGAATTCCGTTGTATTGCGTTATTTTATCAGTCAGGTGTTATTGTAAATTATTTATAATTATTCGAACTTTTCTTTATGTTTATCATCATGATAAAATCACAAGTAAATTTCATGTTTTTGTACACAAAATTTACAACTAAAAATGCAGTAAACTGTTTTAAGTCGGGGGGCTTCGCCCCCCCCCCCCCCCTCTGGACCGGCTGGGGTACTTAGGCCGCCCGTGTCCCCCTGCCGCAATTTGTGCCTACAGTTTATTGAGTACTTAGCTACGCCCCTGTATTCAGTGTGCACCACACTTTTGATGTTATTTCTTCATAGACAGAAAAAAAAGTACAGTCATTCCTTAAGGATGTACTTAGGTGAAATTAAAAAATAATAAAGAATTTAAAATTGATACTATAAGTCGCAATAGTTAAGGAACTAAATAGGGGGTTCAGCTGACAATATTAATAGGTTATGGAGCTCCTTTTCGAGATATTTGATTTTCAAAAAATGGCGAGAGAAGACTGACTCGAACTTTTACCATATATTTGCATTGGTATTATTTGGGTCTCAAATCGATAGAAAAGAAATCAAGAAGCTGCTTAAATTTTGGTAAATGACCTTATATGAGCTATCAAGTCTTATATGAAAAATAAATGGGTGTAATGGGGCAAAATATTTTACCTTGCATCGTTAGGAAAAAATTAAGGAGTCCGAACACAAATTCCAAAACCTCATCTAAGTACATCCTTAATTAGTCATATAAATTGTTCTGTGCATGTTGCTCCCAGTTCATACTGAATGAGTCCTGTTAGTTATTATAACTGTACAATTTTTGTTAGGACCATATTCAACTTACCTTATTGGTTTGTTTTTTTTTCTTCGTAATTTTACGTCAGATTGGTGACCTAAAGTTTCTGTTAAATACATAAATTTTCTTATCCTTTTTCCGCTTTAAAGATAGCTTTGACAATTATACTTTACATGTTTTTTTTTTCTCTCGCTTACTTTAAGAGTTTATCATTGTATATAAACTTTTTCGCAGTTTTGTGTTGTCATGTTTCATTAAATAGCTAAACGACTTAAATATTTTAGTTGAAATTCATAGGCTTTGTATTTTCAAAGGCAAACTTGCTTAAGGTGATAACACTGGCTTTAGATGAATTTGGCTATTTATTTTAGGTATTTTTAACATAAGCTCTTTAACGATTTTCGGTACTTATACATCTTCGGATTTCAAATGTTTGGCTTTGAGCGTTCCTGATGAAGGTAAATCCAGAAAAGCGCTTCGGACGCAATAAATTATTAAACGTGTTGTTTTATATTTTTACATCACTGGGTCGATACCTCTGCTGGTGGACTATCAGTCCCCGAGGGTATCATCAGCTCAGTAGTCAGTGCTTCCGTACTGACATGATTAAACAAACTTTACTAAAATTGTCCGTTTATAAATTTTGAAATTATTATGAAACTAAGGTTTCAACTCCCTCAGGCAAAGTTGGCTTTAGATGAATTTGGCTATTTATTTTAGGTATTTTTAACATATAAATGTAGCTCTTTAACGATTTTCGGTACTTATACATCTTCGGATTTCAAATGTTTGGCTTTGAGCGTTCCTGATGAAGGTAAATCCAGAAAAGCGCTTCGGACGCAATAAATTATTAAACGTGTTGTTTTATATTTTTGTATTGTATATGCTTTAGTCATTGGCCCAGGTTAGGGGAGGGTTGGCGCGCCCTCATACTAGTTTAACCCTGCCACGTTCTGTATGTGCCAGTCCCAAGTCAGGAGCCTGTAATTCAGTGGTTGTCGTTTGTTTGCTGCATATCATATTTGTTTTTCGTTCATTATTTTGAACATAAATCAGGCCGTTAGTTCTCTCGTTTGAATTATTTTATATTTGTCATTTCGGGGGCCTTTTATAACGAACTATGCGGTATGGGTTTTGCTCATTGTTGAAGGCCGTACGATGACCTATAGTCGTTAATTTCTGTGTCACTTGGCCTCTTGTGGAGAATTGTCTCATTGGCAATTATACCAATTCTTCATATTTTTATATATAGTATAATTATACAGATTAAAAAAAGATACTAAGGAATTGTTTTCTAAAAACAGAAAAGTTGTAAAAACATGGTATCCTCCGTTGCTGCTGGAAATCGATTATGTTTTACCACCTGGAAAATCTGCAAAACTATTTTTAAATGCGTCTAAAAAGGTTCATATCTTGAATTATATATAAACATCGTGAAATCAATGTTCAAATGCTCTGAGTTGAAAAATGTAGAGTAAATTACAAAATACGCAAAACAACCCGAAATTAACCAAAGTAGACATTGTCAAAAAATATCAGAAGGACCTAAGAGCTACGGTTCCGCAGCTAAAGCCATTCAATAATATACTACATGATTTTGCTTTTAAGTAAACGTGTACCTACCTGTTTCATGGTCAAAAATAATACACACTGATGTCCAGTTAAGATGAGTAACCACAGATATTAATGTTACTACTGGTATATCCATCTTGCACCGAACTGGTTTCCAGTAGATACATAACTCCCAACAGTTCAAAGATACCACCAGTCAGTTATAGCATTGATTGGCTGAATTATTCACATTGGACCATATGTTTGATGAATTATATAATAATTATTTGTTTATTAAATGATAATTTGTTTATTAAATAATATTTTTTTTTTATCAAAGTGTCACATATTGATTGCAATAAAAATAATTCACACATAATATACATACAATATAAAACAACCAATATCCAGTCAAAAACTGACTTACGAAACACTATATTATACTAAATAAATATTTATTCAGTATATTGATTATCCAAATATAATTAAATTTAAGGAAGTAATGAATATGGCAAAACAATCATATTTAAAAAAAGCTATGTACATTTATAAGGCATATTAATTCATGTGTGTGTTCTCCTGGCTAAATTCGATTTATATGGGCGTTTTTCAATAAAAACGTATTTTCTTGTCTCAGCCACTTTTAAAAAAATGTGTTTGATCTTTACAAGTTTTTTGTGCAGTCAGTACATTGAATTAGATTTAACATTTTTAAGCAAAGAAACAGTTTATTTTTTAGAGGGATTGATAAGATATTGATTCCTGAATGGTCCAAAACAACCAAAATGGCATGTCCCTAGACCGCCTGTTCACATTCATACTCTAAAATATCGTAAAAAAATGTAGAAATAAATATTATTTTTACTTAATGTAAGTTCTTTAATAACTCAAAAGTATGTTTAGAGCCAACATATTTTAATAAACAGCTTTTAACATAGGATTTTTTTTTATTTCAGAAGGTGTGTCCCTGACAAAATGTCCACTACGAATCGAAGTCATTAAAATTTGCTAATAAACAGTTTTATAAAGTCAATGAAATTTGTGTTTGCAAGAGATATAAACATTAGGGTCTTACAAAAGAAGTGATGCTTTTATAACGGCAATTAAATTGTTGGTAAGAAAAATTGAGCACATTAAATGGACCAGAGTGATACCGTATTTTTGTAAATGTCCACTACGAAACGGTCAAATCTCCTTCAGTATCTGATTTTAAAATTATGAAAAAAATATCAGTGTACAGCTTAATACATGCTTTGATGAATACAGTCAGTCTTGTTACTTTTGCAATATAGGGGTTGTGGGAAAAAAATAAAACATGTGAATATGTCCCCTACGAAACGGTCACCTTCGAAACAAGTATGGGAGAAAAACGTTTCGTAGTGGACGCTACCACTACCATGCAGTCTTTTTTTACTCTTGTTTTCAATTATATTCCTGCAAAACAAATAACAAGGGTTAGTTTCATGTAATTTTTATTATGTTTTTATTAACATAGAATAGGGTTGATGTCAACTACGAAACTTTTTGTCCACTACGAAACGGTTTTGTCAACTACGAAACGCATCAAAATGTCCACTACGTAACATGAGTTGTACCTTCATATGTGAAGCACTGTCTAATCTTAATCGATAAAAAAATGGTTCTCCAAATCAGAAAAAAAAGGAGATTTTTCTAGTAAATAAGGTAAACAAACTGGAATGTTTATAGGAAACATTTAAAATTGCAAAAATATGTGTGTTTAGAAGCAGTTTCGTAGGGGACAAAAGTCCCTACGACACAGTACACACATTATGAAAATAATATCATTTTAAAGAGTATTTAAGATTGCACTTTTTGTTTACAAACAGGTCTATAATAGAGGTATTCAAAATAGTTCTTGAAATTAAATTTTAGACAAGTTGATTTTCCATTTTTTTTAGGTCTGAAAAGAACGCTTTTATTGAAAAACGCCCATATTTGTAAATAGTGTACATATTATGTATTCTGTAATTTATAATTGTGCTATTTATTACATGTAACTTCTGTATACCATTGTATTGACGAAGGTTTGTCAGAATAAAGATATATTGTCTCGAACTCGGTTGACTCGAAATTTCGGATGAGTCGAAGTTTTCACGTGGTCCCGAACTTTATTCCATTCAAAAGTATGTAATTCGACTCCTAATTCGACTCCTGATGAGTCGAAATTGGATGAGTCGAAATTTCGGTTTAGTCGAACTAAATTTACGGTCCCAAGATTAACAAAAGCATTCAAATTCATTGTTTATCTCGAACTAATACACATGTCAAAACATGACCTCTGGGATTTAAATGGATTGAAGAGTTAATCTGACAATACACGTGTAATTAAATTTCCGGTCACTGACCACTGTATTGATTTATGACATGCTATTTCCATGAGTGTTTACCTAAGATTATCTTTTATAGAATTTTTATAAATAATTAGTGATACATTGTTAATGTTCATGAAAAAGTATTTAAATTGTTTACAAAACAATTAATTTGTGATTTACACTAATGAGCTTGGGTGTGTAAAAGTGAGGATTATGGCTTCCGTTGATGATCACCTAAAAACTACTCAAGCGGCGTCTTTAATCTTCTGAAAAGAAGATTCAGATTCAATATTTTATTAAAGTCTCACTACTTGCAATACATAAATATACAGTACATACAGAGTATATACACACTATAAAACAGACAATACACAAATATAAATTACAAGTACCATTCTATTAAGAATTATGAGAGACTATAAAACAATTTCTATATAAAACTAGTTAAAATACATACGATTATTAAAATAATTTCATTTTAAGAATATAAAAAGGTATTTCTTCTACTTAAAATATCAAAGCAGGTTTTGGCAACCATATCATAACAATTAATGTTTTTAAATAAATAAACAAATTTATCATCATCAGACAAATCATTAAAATCTACATTATATTTCATAGCTTCGCTATATAAACAAAAGCGCAAATCTGCATGTAAAGGACATGATAGTATTACATGTTTTTCGTCTTCTATGTTATCATTACACATAAAACACACTCTTTCGTCTACATTTTTATTTTCATACCGCCCTGTTTCAATTCTCAACGGAGCTACTCCGCATCTAAATTAAGCAAAAGCACTTCTATATCTATAAGATAATTTTTTTGATAAATATAATTCACTTCCATAACTGTCTTTAAACAATTTATAAGTCCGCAATTTTTTACCAACATCTTGTGTTAATATTCTATTTTGCCAGTTTTCTATATACTTATCAAGTAAAAATTCTTCTATCTGCATAATACTTTGTTTACACAGTACATTATTTAAATCAGTATACAAATCTAAATTACATTCTTTAAACTTAGACATAATCCTAAAACACCAATTTCTTCTCTTAATTAATTATTAAGAGCATTTCTATAACACCATTTAAATATTCTATAATTTAATCTATCTGTGCACATTATGTTACACCTAGCCCAGTGTCGAAAAACACAAGTCCACTGCTTAACACTTGGAGGTCTCCAGCCCATATCCCCTTGAATTGCATCGTTTGGGGTATATTTACCCACACCCATAAAAGACCTGATAGCTCTGTTCTGGACAGCATTTATACATGAAAAATCTCTGGTGCCCCAAATGGCTGCAAAAGAAAGAGTGAGATAAATCAAAATGAAAAGAAATCAAAATTTTCTTAAATCTCTTGTATCCGAGAATGAACAATTTTGTCAGCTATTAGCGACCTGAATTACGAAACTGTCGATTGGAAATTACTCTCTTAAAAAAGCCATAGGATTTTATTTTTAATTGAAACAATTGAATAAGTAAAAGTAAAAGTCATTATAATAATAAAAGACTGTGACATACAAATACATCGATCTGATACTAGAATATCGATCCCCTTGCCATATTCACGCGGATTTATTTTAGCTTTACCAAGATAAGCAAGAGTTGTGTCCCTTAGAATGTCGAACTTCCAGTGTTCGTTTGAGTCGAACTACGTGTATCTCGAAATATTTCTCTGGTCCGGCTGACTTCGACATAACGATAGTCGACTGTATATACAAATCAAAACAGCGTAAAAATAAAATATTAAAAATAATATTCGTCTTTTTCACAAATAAATGTTCCTGAGCTTGAGTAATTAGTTATATAAAACATAATTTATACTCATTTTACAACAAATGATAAAAAAAATCAAAGTACCTTTTATGATAAAATATCAGTTTATAAATCACATTGTCTAATATGCTAATTATACTAAATAAATAAATGATTTGGAAAATACGTTGAAGGTATAAAAAGTCATGAGAATTACGAATGCAATTAGGTTCTATCCGGGCACTCTGGTTCTAAATTCTAAACCTTGGTTCCATCTGGGTTTTTTGGTCCTGAACCTTGGTTCTATCCGGGTTATATTATTTGGTTCGAAACCATGATAACTGGTTCAACATCCGGGTTGTTTGGTTACAGCAACCCAACTTCTTGCTTCCATCTGGGTTCTACTCTAGTCTGAGCAATTGGCAAAACATATATAAAGGAGTACCACAAGGTTCTTTTCTAGGTCCTATACTGTTTAACATCTTCATTAATGACATATTTCACTTCACCACAAACAGTTCACTTTACAATTATGTTGATGACAACACATTATCTTATGCAAATAGAGATATAGACAACGTTATCTCCACACTTGAAAAAGACAGTTTGGCTCTGATAGAATGGTTTTCTTCCAATCAAATGAAGGCAAACCCTGAAAAATTTCAAGCTTTGGCAATTGGCAAAAAAACAATGGGCAAAACATTACGTTTGATCTAGCAGGTAACAAAATAAAATGTGAAAAAGAGGTCAAACTATTAGGCATCACCATTGACTTTGAACTAAATTTCAACACGCATATATCAAACATCTGCAAAAAAGCATCCAGACAACTAAATGTTTTAAAAAGACTTGGCAAATACTTAAACAAACTTTAATTTCTGCTCATTGTCCTGGCATTTTTGCAGCGAGGCCAACACCACAAAAATTGAAAAAGTACAAGAAAGAGCACTTCGCTTCATTTACCAGGATCACAATAGCACATATGAAGACTTACTTTTAAAATAAAAAATGCCATCACTTAAAGTAAGACGCCTAAGAACCATGGCAATATAGGTCTTTAGAACAGTCAATCATGAAAACCCAGTGTACCTCCATGATCTTATAAATATTAAAAAAACAAAATATTCTTTCAGATACTAAAATTTAGCTGAAATACCTGACGTAAGAACAACAAGGTATGGCTTGAAATCTTTCAGATATTCTGCTGCCAAACTATGGAATGAGTTGCCAAACCACTTTAGAACTGAAACATCTTTTACCCAATTCAAGAGTCTAATAAACTCATGGAATGGCAACTCATGCCATTGCAATGCATGTGCTTAGTTTTATTTATTTTATGTTACAGCTTGAAATATAATAGTGCTGCTTTTTGTGAATGTTTGCTTAGCTTTTTATAATTTGTGAATGCTGTGCTTTATTTTTTATGTTTGCTTTTAGTGCTTATTCTTATGCATGTATAGAATATAGTATTTAAATAGTGTAGCCTAAATGTGCATGAAATGTATGTTCTATATGTCTTTTATGTTTTAATATTTGTATTGTGTATGTTTATTATGTAAATGTATGCATTTGTCGGTTATAAAAGCTCAGAGAGCTTATGTTTATTTGTTATGTAACATGCCGACTATAAATAAAGCTTTGAATTGAATTGAAGATCATTCTAATATTCCCGTTGAACTTGGAGAAGATAACCGCAAGTATTCGAATAAAAAGATAAAGTAGGTCAAAGACGCTAAAATTGTTTTATAACATTAAACATATCAGCATCGACGGTAAAGGAAGCTGTAAGGTATTTATCCTCTCATTTTAATTATTTTGATTAGGAAACTAGATGAAAATAAAGCATCGTTTAGTTTTTCAAAAAATAAACCGAAATATACAGTATATATAAAACATCCATTTATTTAATTCAGTCGTTCTGATTTCATTTATTTTCCTTTACTCATCTCTTATTTCCGTTAATATTTCTAGAAGTTTTAAAACCACGCAATTAGGACATGTCGTTCAATTGGCCAACGATATGTGCATCTAGCCAAGGATTTGTATAGTGACGCTTGACCAGTTGACGACTTGCATATATATTTGATTGCACATTTCTTTTCAAGTTCGACTGAATTATATTTATTGGCTTGTAATAATGTCAGATTTGATCGAAATACATATAAAGTATACAGGCCCGTAGCCAGGAATTTCCAAGGGGGAGAGGGGGGATATTTGGACTCACGAACTCGACTTTAACAGTCACAATTCAAACAGAACGTTGACTTTAACAGTGCTTATTTGTTTTCAAGGGGGGGGGGGGGGGGGTCGTCCAACCCCTACCCCCTCGAACCCCCCTGACTACGGGTATGGTATATGTAACAAATCGACCAATACAGAATGTTAAAAGACATATAAAAAGAAAGTGATGATCAATTTAAGTTTGTAAGCTTTTAATTTAATAAGTTGAAAAATAAGCTATCAAATATTACAAAAATGTATATGTACAATAAATTTGTCAAATTTGATACTTCTTGTGAAGGGCATGCATATAATCATTCGGCCCAAAATAAAGAAATAAAAAAAAAATAAGATTGAATATTTTTATAATAAAATTTAGTGTGTGTTAATGACAGTGCTAGTGGGACGAGTATACCAGCACAATAGTCAGAACTTCTGTGTTGGCGCCATAGTGGAGGGGCATAAAGTGTTACCCTAGTCCGTCCGGCCCGAACGTCCCCAAAAATGGGTTCCGTTCTACTAACTTTAGTTAAGTTTGCCTCAATCAAAATACTACAAGACTTATACACAATATAAAAAGGAAGATGTGCCATGAGTGTCGATGAGAACTCTCCACAAGAGACCAAAATGGCACAGAAATTAACAACTATAGGTCACCATACGGCATTTAACAATGAGCAAAGTTCATACCACATAGTCAGCTATAAAAGGCACCGAAATGACAATGTAAAACAATGCAAACGAGAAAACTAACGGCCTAATTTATGTACAAAAAATGCACGAAAAACAAATATGTAACACATAAACAAACGACAACCACTGAATTACAGGCTCCTGACTTGGAAAAAGCACATACATACAGAACAAGGCAGGAATAAACATGTTAGCGGGATCCCCAACCTCCACCTAATGTGGCACGAGTGCTAATGAGAACTCTCCACAAGAGACCAGATGACACAGAAATTAACAACTATAGGTCACCATACGGCCTTCAACAATGAGCAAAGTGCATACCGCATAGTCAGTTATAATAGGCACCGAAATGACAATGTAAAATAATTCAAACGAGAAAAGAAACGGACAAATATATGTACAAAAAATGGAAAAAAACTAATATGTAACACATAAACAAACGACAACCACTGAAATACAGGCTCCTGACCTGCGACAGTCACATACATACCGAATAAGGCGGGTTTGAACATGTAAGCAGGATCCCCACCATCCCTCTAACCTGGGACAATGCTTATTACCACACAACACAAAATCAAATATGAAATTTGGTAGCGTCCCTTTAAAACATAGAAAATGCTCAATTTTTCGTTTCCGCGTTCTCTTAAATAAGTTTGACCCAATCAAATAAACCTTATACGCAATGCTTATTACCCCATAACACAAATCTATCAAGTTCGGGTGGCATCACTGTTCATGAGTTTGATGTTAATTAGATGTAAGAAGCTGTGGTACGAGTACCAATGATACAAATGCCAACACGGAGCCTTAAGATAGGGAAAATGCTAAATCTGTTGTTTCCGTTCTCTAACTTTAGTTTGCCTCAACCAAATGTTTTGAAACTTATACACAATGCTTATGGTCACAAAACGGTCAAAATTACGCGAATCATGCATCTACATGTGAAAGTTTACTCATGGTTTTTTTCACAAGCAGGGGAACCTGTGGCAAATAGACATATTCTACATTTATTTCAGTAAACAGCTTATTACTTCCATTGAATTCTACACTGTGTACTTCTAATAGAATTAACTTGCATATTTTTTCAGGATATCGGTGCAGTTTAGTAACAGACAGTGATATTTCAAGTTACATGTGACCAGCATTACAAAGTGTGTCACTAGATTGAGCTCTCTGTCTAAGTGTACTTTAAAGGTTCTTTGCACTGAGTTCAGTTTATTGATATGCGTATACCTTCTGTGTGAAATTTTAAGATGTAAAAAACAGACTATCCATATCTTCATGTGCATGAAATGAAATGAAATCTACGGTAAAATGATGGAAGCATTTTGCATTTTCTATCACAATTCGCAGCACATGGTGATACTGAAGTAGTAAATGTTCTCCCTAACTCTTCATGGAAATTAATGGATTTAGTTTTTATTTGAACCAAACATTCTTAAAAACGAGAAAATCCCACACCCGGAGCCGGGCTTCATATGGCCCCTGAACAAAATTTGTAATAATTCAAACTTCAAAACATAAAACTGAACTTATAATTAAAAACATACAAGAATAACAAAAACCAGATACTCCTGACTTGATATCAAGGATACTAAGAGTCAATACAATGCAATATGCATAGGTCAAGAGTCAAAAAGTCATAGTCTGGTCAAGAGTTATTTGTTAAAAAAAACACAAAGCAGATTTTTAGGAAAGGGTCATCGTGGTACACAAAACTAACATATATATCTTTATATCTAATATTGATATGTAAGAAAATATGGTATGTGTGCCAATCAGACAATTCTCCATTTAATTCAAACAAAATAAACATGTTGTAAATTGAGGGCAAAGGTCAAGCTCACATGAGGTTTCTGTGCCACTAGACTCACCATGTTATGATAATACATCTACATGCCACATATTCAGAAGCAAGGTCAATTGAAAATTATATTTTGAGGTCAAGGTTATATACGCACTGTATCATGATGACACACCCAACGTGCATAGATCAAGAGACTTAAAGTCAGTGTCTGGTCAAGAGTTCCATGTCAAATATACTCACAGCAGTCCTGCACAAAAGTTCATCGTGGTACACATAACAATGTCTTATGCTATGATGCACTACACATGCCAAATACAGAAAACCTAGGTCAGAGACAGAAACACAAGACATATAACCAAACTCAATGGAACATGATGGAATGGTACTTGTATTGCGAGTCACTACAATTGCCTTCAACATAGAACATAAATTCTCGCAACACTGCAAAGTTAAAACCGTCTTTTACAAAAGTTTGAGCAGGATTCTTTACAACAATTATCTTACCACTGTTAATTAAGAATCTAGTTGTACAGCTATGTCAATATACTTAAACTGTAAGATTTATATAATAGTTCTTGAAAAACTGGTCATTATCGTGATATATGGACTGCCCACAGGACAATGGTATTGACTAAGATAGTGATAATGACTGAGCCGAAGGCGAGGTCATTATCGCTGTCGCAGTCAATACCTCTGCCCTACGGGCAGTCCATGTATCACGAAAATGACCAGTTTTTCAAGAACTATTATGTTTATTTCATTGAGAAACCATGTTTTAGAAAATTCTCATAAATTCAAAATGCCTACAGCGAACTCGAGTAGTTGTACGATTTCTATGGCAAAGAGTTCAGACCAGTCGTAGTAATACTGCCATTCATTTTAGTGCAATTTTTCAGTATATCAATACTTATTAATCAAGTTATCTTTAATTTTATAATTAATGAAAACATATAATTAACAATTCAACAACTTAAATATAATCATATATTAAAAACATTTTTTTATAAAAGGTACATCTCTCTAAAAAGAGAAACCACGCCCCACCGGTCATTATCAGAGAAATCACGCCTCAACGGTCATTATCAGACGGAAACCACGCCCCAACGGTCATCATCAGACGGAAACCACGACCACCAGTCATTATCATATAAAAGTTCGTTCACGATCGGTTTTCTGGTCCGTTTTTTTCTGTTAATGACCGATGGAATTTATTACTGAAGAATAATGAATGTCATGTGACCCCTTTTAATCCAATAAGAGAATCTTATTCTCAACCGATATGAAATAATAGACATTAAAACAGTAAAAAGTAGGGTTTACCATTAATGTATAACCTAACCATGCGATAGTTCTATGGTAAGCTGATGGAAACACATGATGCAGTCATGAAATTGAATAATTGCAATAGTACGACCCGAACAATACAAGACAGAGTTGTAAACAAATAAAAGTAATGATACATACGAATTTTTAATCACAATGAACAAATAATGAACCGGAGTTTTTTTTTCAATTTATCTAAAATGTACGCTTGCGTTTAATAATGGAAATTAACACTGTATATTTATATAAACGATCAATCCTGTAAATAAATAAATAAAAAATATCAACTATTTATAAAATATAAACTTTTAAAAATATAGTACCCTGTTATTTGTCCAAAGGTATAAAAAAGAAGTTGAATCATTATGAAAATAATTTTCTACGGCTAAACAAATTTGTGTCGACTTTTACAAAAATAATGCTGGATTTCTGTGCCATTCATAATTCTTAGAAATTTGTCATTAATGTTAAAATTGTCAAAATTCGTAATGTGTTTAGAACATTCGTAAAACAAGTCATATCTTAGATCACTATACAAAGGACATTCCCTTAGGAAACTTTTTCATCTTCAATGGCTCTACAGTCACACAATACACATAAACGTTCCTCTGTAGGCATAGACGGCCTGAAGTATCTCCCTACTTCAATTGCGAGAGGAAGGGAGCCTGAGCGGAAGAGGGCCATAGTTCGTCTTTCCATTCTAGAAATGTTTAACTTAACGTATGTTTCTGTTTTCACAGAGTTTTTGTACATACGAAACGTCCGAAGCTTGTTCCCATTTCGTGTGTTAGATCTGTCAAGATCTGTCAAAAGTTCTGTATACCATTCTGTATTGTCAAGGTCAACAAGTTTTTCACTAACCAATCGCATGGCACATTTTGTTGATATAGATAAGCCATTAACCGTATCTCTAACATACAACCGATTAATGGTCTTTTTAACTTCGAAAGTCCATCCTTTTTTTCGATGTGAAATCCACTTGAAGATTTTATATGATTTTCTCGTTTCATAAGTACGTAAAAGTCTTCACAAAAGACGACAAAAGTGTATTTGGTCCAACATGATGTCCATGCCATATCACCTCTTGTAGCAATATTTGATGTATGCTTTCCGACAGTGAGAAAGTATTTACAAGCTCTATTTTGGACGACAGTGATACAACTGAACTCCTTTGTGCCCCAAATACCGCTTCCGTACATCGATTCTACTGTAGATGAATAAGTTTGGTATAAATACTTTATGCGTCATACCTCCCGTCTCTACTACTTTTGTAAATAACGTCCCTAACGCACGACTAGCAGCCTTTGACAATTCTTTTGCGGTTTTTTTTAAATGTCAAATTTTCATCAAACCAGACTCCAAGGTATTTGTAACTGTCACTATAATCGATTAGTTTATCAGAACATTGGAACATAAAATCTGATTTACTGCTGGATTGTGGTCGAACATGAACGATCTTATTAATTAGTCTTATTAATGTTGATAGACAATTTCAATTCTGAACAACAATCTGTCACCACGCATACTTTGCAAACTGTTCTCATTTGGTGCTATCAATTTGAAATCGTCTATACTCACGCCACAGTTTAGAGAGTTAATACGTTCAGTCAAATCGTTTATGTACACAGAAAAAAAGTGTAGGCGACAAAATACAGCCATGTTTCACACCAGCCTCTATTTCGAACCACGGGGTTAGGTGGTCGTTAACTCGAACAGTACATCTTAAATCGTTATACAGTGATTGAACGGCGGTTAAATATTTTCCTCGTACACCATCCCTCTGTAGCTTGTACCACAATAAATAATGTTCAACGGTGTCAAACGCCTTCCGCATGTCAACGAAACACACATAAGATGATTTCCCTTGATATTTTTCGGTCATTTAATACGGAGTGAAGCGAGTGTATATGTTCCTCACAGCTGCGACCACCTCTCAATCCATTTTGCTCATCGCATAAAATATCATTTTGATTAAGCCAAACACCTAAACGTTGATTCAATATGTAGCAATATATTTTGCACGGAACGGAAAATCAGAGTTATTCCACGATAGTTCAAAGGTTGTCTGTCGTCATCTGCTCATGGTTTAAGTATCGGATTGATAATTCCACTATTCCATTGAGAGGGTACCTTTCCTAGGTTAAAACATTCGCTTATAATTTAAAAAGTAAATCAATTGTTCAGGAATCTATTCCTGCTGCTTTACGAAGTTTAGCATGAATAACGGCTTTTAAGACTTCTTCTTTCGAAATTGGTTCGTTTAAACATGTCACATCTATTTCAGTATTACAGATTGTTTTTTTTTTCTAAATGATCATTTATATCTTCGTTACGTTTGAATAAAGTTTCAAAGCCATTCTTCCATATGTTTAAAATAAAATTGAGAATGGAAATGGGGAATGTGTCAAAGAGACAACAACCCGCCCAAATAAAAAACAACAGCAGAGGGTCACCAACAGGTCTTCAATGTAGCGAGAAATTCCCGCACCCGGAGGCGTCCTTCAGCTGGCCCCTAAACAAATATATACTAGTCCAGTGATAATGAACGCCATACTAATTTCCAAATTGTACACAAGAAACTAAAATTAAAATAATACAAGACTAACAAAGGCCAGAGGCTCCTGACTTGGGACAGGCGCAAAAATGCGGCGGGGTTAAACATGTTTGTGAGATCTCAACCCTCCCCCTATACCTCTAACCAATGTAGTAAAGTAAACGCATAACAATACGCACATTAAAATTCAGTTCAAGAGAAATCCGAGTCTGATGTCAGAAGATGTAACCAAAGAAAATAAACAAAATGACAATAATACATAAATAACAACAGACTACTGGCAGTTAACTGACATGCCAGCTCCAGACTTCAACTAAACTGACTGAAAGATTATGATTTCATCATATGAACATCAGGCACAATCCTTCCCGTTAGGGGTTTAGTATCATACCATCATAACATATATGAGTAGAACATAACCCGTGTCATGCCAACAACTGTTTTTAGAATAAATGTGTTTAGTTCCGATGCAAAGACCTTATCAATGACTCAATATTAACGCCAAAATATGCAATCTTTAATGACTTGACAACAGTATCGTAATTATATCCCTTCTTAATAAGTCTATTCAAAGGTTTTGTAAGTTTCTGAGGTGAATACTGACACCTTTGTGCTTTATAAAGAATATTACCATAAAAAATTGGATGTGAAATACCTGAACGTATTAAAAGTCTGCATGTTGAGCTATATTTACGAATAATGTCTTTATACCGATGATAAAATTTAGTAAATGTTTTGACTAGTTTGTGATATCGAAAACCCTGGTGTAATAATTTTTCAGTAATACATAAATTTCTCTCGTTAAAATCTAAAACATTGTTACATACACGAGCGAATCGTACAAGTTGAGATATATAAACACCGTAAGATGGTGACAAGGGAACGTCACCATCTAAAAACGGATAATTAACGATAGGAAATGAAAAATCATCCCTTTTATCATAAATTTTAGTATTCAGCTTTCCATTAGTGATATAGATATCAAGATCGAGAAAAGGGCAGTGGTCATTGTTAGTATTAGCTTTATTTAAAGTAAGTTCAACAGGATAAATTTCATTAATATACATACTGAAGTCGTCATTATTGAGAGCCAAAATATCATACAAATATCTAAAAGTATTATTAAATTTGTTTATCAGATGTTGTTTCGATGGGTCTTTGCTTATTTTTGTCATAAATTGTAACTCATAACAATACAAAAACAGGTCCGCAATAAGTGGTGCACAGTTAGTTTCCCATTGCTTTTGTCATTTGTCACATTTCCGCAATTACCAACCACTGCTAATGGAATCGCTCGTTTCCTATCGTTCGCAATTCCGATTTTCCCGATCGACTTCCAAAAATCTTTTTGATTCATGTTACTCAATTTGTCTTCTAGTTTTTGCTGTTGTTGTAATTGGTACTGTCGCTTATACTTTCTATTCAGTTCTTAGTTTAAACATAATTTATTTGCTAAAAGCAAAAAAGGACCAGACACAAGTAAAACATACTTATAAAGTCTTCTCCACAATACAATATTATATAACAATACAAATTGAACGTGAGCATGCATCATATAATATAAACAACATAAATATTACTAAACTATACTAAAAAAAAGGGAGCGGGAATGAGGAAAGAACGATCGAGATTAGGATGATGATGATGATAATGATGATGTGCGTTTTACCTATGTTGATACTATACTACGAGGAATCGTTTTGATCTCTTTATAAAATTGAATACTTGTTTAACAATTTGCACATTTTGATCATAGGAAAGAGTTTCTTTTCCAAAAACCAGTAGTTTTAAGTCCAAATCGCAGCCTTCGGGAAGCAGCTGAACAGAATAGCCCTTTCATTTAGATAGAAAGGACAATCAAAGTAAAATGGTGCATGTCCTCAATATCCAAACCACATTTACATGTTGGATCAGATATAATGTAAGCTCTAAACAAGTCACAATTCAAGAAGTAATTTTTTAATCTTTTCACATTTGACCATCTATTCTCCAGTAACTGAATGAGGTATTTCTTTCAAGGCAAATTGATTTGATTGGGAATTTAGTACCATGATGAGAGGTATTTAGATGCATCAATCCACAGTAATAGATAATTCACCCTTATTAAACAGTTACATTGACACAAAGCCCGTAAGATAATTTGTAGCTTTAAAAAGACCTTTTATAATGTTTTGAAAATTCTTTTTTCCTAAACATTAATTATATCATTTTATTCTGGTATCACCTAAGTTGAACAAAGGTATACAGAAAAACATAGTGATTAACATTACATTGCGTTGTACATTTGTTGAGGAAGAATTAAATATGAGGTATATTACAACGGTATGATCAGTACAGCGGACAGGTTAACATCAGAGAGAATCCAGTTTGTCATTTATAATTCTAATAAATTGGCACAATTTTCGAAGTTTAGATTTCTGTTTTTGGTTCATAAAAGCTTTAAATTTTAAAACATTACAGTTCGATAGGTATTTTTTGTCAATTAGTAGTGCTCTATCTGTCTGTAGACTGTCGCTTCATTAAATAGTGGTATTCGTCACCGATAGCAACTCTGCACAAAGGACACTTTGTCTGTTCTCGTGTAATGTTTTGCCATCTTTTTCAATCGGTAGCTTATGGTTCATTGTCCTGAACCGCGACATTGTTATTACATCTTTATCATCAAGTATGTTAAGGTAGTGTTCGAAATTGTGTCATGTCTTTTATAGGCGATAATTCAGAGTTTTAGGTGAATTGTTTACCTTTACTGACCATGACTGTGTAAATTGATCTTCCAGTCTTTGTTTAATTACTGATTAAATGTTAGGTGTTGTGTTTTGGAATGACCATAAGTAAGAGAATCCACAATTGTCTAGAATACTTTTCATCTTGTCTAACGATCGTGCTCGAAAATTTGTTTCTTGTGCCAACTTGAAAAGGTATCTAAACATTACAGCTGGGAGCTTACTTTCTTTAATGGTTATAATCTTTGTCCAATAAGATACAATTCTAGTTTGTACATCTATTTCTAGGGGATACCGACCTAGTTCTCCATAAATGAAGTCGTTTTGAGTAGATGGTTTAAGATGTAAAAGTAGATTAAAAAATTTAGTTTGAACTCTTTCTAGTATATCTATATTTTTGTTACCCCATTAGAAAAGCTTTTGACACTGTTTTAAGAACTGGATTATGGCAAAAACTACATCTTAGTGAAATCAAGGGGAAATGTTTCAAAGTTATCTTTAATATGTATCAAGGTATTAAATCTTGTGTTCAATATAATGGTGAACAATAAAAAAAATTTTCGTGTCTGATTGGTGTTAGGCAAGGGGAAAACTTATTTCCTTTTTTATTTTCCATTTTCTTGAACGATTTGGAACAATATTTTAGAAATTTAGATGGTATTCCTTTAGAACTTTTAAAGGAAAAATTTGAAAACGAACTTCACATATTTTTTTGAATTGTTCGTAATTCTGTATGCTGATGATTCAGTAATCTTTTCAGAAACTAAAGAAGGCTTGCAAACTTCCTTAGATATTTTCCAGTTGTACTGTGAAAATTGGAAACTGAAGGTGAATGTTAAGAAAACTAAAGTTATGGTATTTAGCAAGAGGAAAACTAAACAAAATCTGAAATTTTCACTGCAGAACGATTTACTTGAAATTGTTGATACATATTCGTATTTGGGTGTCATTTTCAAATACAATGGTACATTTTTTGATACCAAGAAGAAATTTGTAGATCAAGCCCAAAAGGCACTGTTTTATATTTACAAAATTATACGGAATGAATCTTTACCTATTGATCTACAATTTAAACTCTTTGATTCTATGATAGAACCTATCTTACTGTATGGTTCTGAAGTTTGGGGCTTTGAAAACCTGAAAATTATCGAAAAAACTCACTTGAAATTCTGCAAAAGGGCGCTGAAAGTTAGAAACACTACGCCTTATTTTATGGTGTACGGAGAATTGGGTAGATTTCCTCTTGAAATAAAGGTGAAAATTAGAATGATTATATATTGGTGTAAAATTGTAAATAATGAATCAAAACTATGCAGTTTATTGTATAGACTGATGCTTGGTTTAAGGCCTAAATCTAAATACACCTTTAAATGGGTAAATTGTATAGAAGCAATATTAAACGATACTGGCATTGGATATATTTTTGCCAACCAAACAGGCTACTGTGATAAAATGTACTTAAAACAAATAATTTGTGATCAATTTGTACAACAGTGGTTTAGTAATATTGAAAATTCATCACGAGGACAATTTTACTCAATATTTAAAAAAGATTTTACTTTAGAAACATACCTGCTAAAACTTCCTGAATATTGAATGGCTTTGGATCACACACTTTAGGTGTTCAAATCTGCGTCTGCCTATAGAAACAGGCAGATGGCAAAATATCCCGAGGCACGATAGAATATGTACTTTGTGTAAGAGTAATATTGGTGATGAATTTCATTTGTTATTTAAGTGTACTTATCAAAATATTGTTGTATTAAGGGAAAAGTTTCTGCCAAGCTATTACACAGTGAACCCTAATTATAAAAAAATGGAAGGTCTTATTTCAATATGTAATGTACAACTGTATAAACGTCTTTCTGTATTTATCAAAAACATTGCCAATATGTTCTGAAAATGTTAAAAAAAAACCCAACATGTTGTATGTTATTGTTATATCTTTATACTATGTCATTGATACCACATAATTACTTCGTCATGTTTATATAATGCTATTATGTATGACCTCATGTTACACATGTATCTGTGTCTGAGTGTTCAAATAAAATCTTAAAAAATCTTATTTGGTATCCATATAGCAGGATAGGTTTTACTAGTAGGTAAAATAAACCTACGTGGCACTTAATTGATAATTAATCAAGTTGCACTCTAAATAATCCCCAAAAAATCCTAATAAAATGTCGTGTACATGCAAATTGAACAACGGGGTTGAATTTTGTTTGAGTTTACTTTTGGACTCCTCCTTACCACAAAAGTACCTTGTAAAAATTAAAATGAAAGTAATTAAAAACTCTGCATTTGTATGCATATATTTCTAAAAGAAATACGTTGGCAATAGACTTAGATTTATAGTTAAGTTTTATGGATAATGGGTTTCTTCCGCAGGTACTTACTAAACAATTGTTTTCAAATTTTTATCCTTTACTTTCCATTTCCTGGTTTAATATGAACAAAAGAAGGGAGTTTCCAAAAAACTTTTCAATACGAATGTGAAACTTCCTGTTTGACAAGGGAATACGATAGTGTGAAGCTCAAAGAATGATACAATTTTATAAAAGGGACTAAAAATTAATTGAAATCACAAGGAAAATGGGAAATAAAGTAATTTTATCAAATTATTCGACTAGGTGTAGCTGTATTAAATGGAAAAGATTATTAAAGCAGGAGTAATTGAGAAAGGCGTTACAAATTCATGTCTAACTTAATAAAATTTAATTATATCTTGACAATGAATCTTGCAAGTAGTCCGCGAATTCAGTGGAGGGGAATGACACGGCTTTTCGAAAGTGAGATTTTAGGGGTAGAAGGATTTTACAAAACGTGGCGATGTGGGAAATAGGATTGTAAAACATGGGGATATGAAATATAGGGGACAATAAAGGTGGGATCTGGGGGAAAAAGAAAAGAGGATTTGGGAAAAGGAGCACCCCGTGTCACCCCGACCCCCTCACATAAATAAATTTATAATCCCACCTAGAATTTCTCAGTAAAATTTTAACAGTGTGGTTTTCTTTTTGAGTGGAAACATTATATAGAAAAATCTCCCACCTCTCATTCAAAATATGGATAACTGTATGTTAAGGGGGTTTATAATTGTTTGACAGCTTCAGACATAATAATGTTGTACCTTTTTCAACAAGACCAAATCCTGACGTTAACTTAACATGCAAGTGTCAATCACGACTCAAGTTTGTTTCCAATTAACATCCATTGTCCATATTGGACTATATATAAAGAAAACAATAATTTCAATTACCTCTAACAAGATCGGGGCCTAATAATTTAAGATTGCAAAACATTGCTTTTTTTTTAAAATGTCATATATTGTCGCTGGGCTTCCAAAATGTTGTAAATTACAAATTTTTCAAGAAAAAAATATCTCACAAACAGGCTTTGAAAATTTTGACAAAGTGCATGCTTCCAAAATGTCGTATGTGAACTTGAACATTTTTGTAAATAGCAGTGAAATAAAAACTTTGACATTTCTGGATTATCCAAGATTTTAAATGCTCTTCAACTTTGTTCTTGTTTGGCTTTATAAATATTTCGATATGAGCGTCACTGATGAGTCTTATGTAGACGAAACGCGCGTCTGGCGTACTAAATTATAATCCTGGTACCTTTGATAACTATTTACACCACTGGGTCGATGCCACTGCTGGTGGACGTTTCGTCCCCGAGGGTATCACCAGCCCAGTAGTCAACACTTCGGTGTTGACATGAATATCAATAATGTGGTCATTTTTATAAATTTCCTGTTTATAAAACTGAATTTTTCGAAAAACTAAGGATTTTCTTATCCCAGACATAGATTACCTTAGACGTATTTGGCACAACTTTTTGGAATTTTGGATTTTAAATGCTCTTCAACTTTGTTCTTGTTTGGCTTTATAAATATTTCGATATGAGCGTCACTGATGAGTCTTATGTAGACGAAACGCGCGTCTGGCGTACTACATTATAATCCTGGTACCTTTGATAACTATTTACACCACTGGGTCGATGCCACTGCTGGTGGACGTTTCGCCCTCGAGGGTATCACCAGCCCAGTAGTCAACACTTCGGTGTTGACATGAATATCAATAATGTGGTCATTTTTATAAATTTCCTGTTTATAAAACGGAATTTTTCGAAAAACTGAGGATTTTCTTATCCCAGGCATAGATTACCTTAGACGAATTTTGGATTTTAACTGCTCTTCAACTTTGTTCTTGTTTAGCTTTATAAATATTTCGATATGAGCGTCACTGATGAGTCTTATGTAGACGAAACGCGCGTCTGGCGTACTAAATTATAATCCTGGTACCTTTGATAACTAATTATCCAAGAACTTAAATTATTTTCACAGAAATAAAAAAATGTACAATTAATTTTTTCCCAAAGCCATTCTACAACGATTTTCAAGTTTTCATACAACATTTTGGAAGCAAACTTTACAAACAACTGACATTGGCAAATTTGTAATAGGTCTTATTTCAAACATTTTGATTGGTCTTACTGTATGCTATTTATTAATACCAAAGATTTCCTCCCGTCCAGACCATTGGTGTCAAAAGTATTTTTAGCCAAAAAAGTCATATAATAGAACGACGATATATATATATATATATATATATATGTAGAGATATATATATAAACAAGTCTAAATTGAAAACAACGTTCAAACCTATGATTGCGTTAGATAAAAACCGCAATTTTTATATGTGTGCATGTAAAACAAATTTCGTTGTAGAGGGGTCCAAATACAGCACAAACAACATTTTCCAAAAGACCAAAAGAGTGAAAAGTATATTTTAACAACAAGCATTTGACAAGCAGGTCGAACAACTGATGTTCTTAAACCCTGCTGACTGCCATTGACGATTGCCAAATAAATTGATCACAAGATGTAACAAAATGGATCTAAATATTAATTTAATACTAAACAGAAAATAATTAACTTGCGGCAAAGATGTTAACCCACAAACATGAGGTGCAAAAATTAGTACACCATATGTCTCTTCAGTGATGTTAGGGATCAAAACGGTATTTGGAAGGCCATATAATTTACCTCAGTTTAGGATAGACTCTTGAATTTTAAGGAGTAGAGATAGGATGAACGGATTATATAAACCGGAGGGAAAATATAATACAAGCCCAAACGAAAAAATATAAACAAGTCTAAATTGAAAGCAACGTTCAAACCTATGATTGTGTTGGATAAAAACCGCAAGTTTTATACGTGTGCATGTAAAACAAATTTCGTTGAAGAGGAAAATAGTCTAGCCGAACAAATAGCGTTTATATGGAGTAAGTCTAACTGCCACATACATGTAAACACGTCCTTTTCATATGTCTGAATGTTTTATACAACACGAATACAATCATTGACAATATCGTTCAGTTACACTTGGAAACAATCTGCAATGCATGCCATAATATAATAACTACATTTATTTTATTTCCCCCTTAATACACACAAGCTATGTGCTTTTTCTATATGCCTTTTTTATGTTTCTTTGGTGCATATACGACGTGGCTGTGTACTTATACATCCCGTCATTGTGTTATTTTACTATGGTAAATTTGTGTATTCTTGTCATTAATTTTTGATAAAATGCTTGGTCTATATGCCATTTTGTGCTTCTTTGTAACATATTTTTTTTGTGCTTAAGATTATAACACAATATTGACTGATGTACTCCTATTTTTGACATTTTTACCTATTATGTCTGTTTGTTTTGTTCACGCATCGTTTTCAATATAATGGAACTTGATGCGACTGTCATACAAGTGAGAGGGTCAGCTAGCTATAAAACCAGGTTCAATCCACAATTTTCTACCTTAGAAAATGCCTGTACCAAGTCAGGAATATGACAGTTGTAATCCATTCGTTTGATGTGTTTGTGCTTTTGATTTTGCCATTTGATTATGGACTTTCCGTTTTGAATTTTCCTCGGAGTTCAGTATTTTTTCGATTTTACTTTTTCCAGTTACTCATGCTGTAAAGTTGGAAGATTCTATCTTCTACAGTGGTTAAGATTTTTGTTACAAATTACAAAATGCATTAAAAACCATTTGCACCCTTTGCAAAATTACCGTGTTTTTGTTTTGCTAAAAAAAAAAAGAAGATGATTCAATCATATATACATGTTGAAGGATGTCATTGTGACTAAGGGATGCAAAACAGCATAAAAAGTGTTGTTCCTTTGCGTTTTGTTTGGTTTTGCATACACTGATTTTGTGTCATGGATGTATATCCCACATCCTTTGTTTTTTCTATTTTAATGATTTGTGAAACATCAAGCTTGATGATAAATAAAGTTCATGAAGTTTATGAGGAAGTTTTTATTATAAGACAAAACAATGGAACAATTAAACTAACTGTAAAGAATGCTTGCAATATGAGATAAAAGCGAACTCCCTTGTTCTTTCCTTCACTGTAAGTATTTAGGAACTCAGCCCTTATTACCCGATTGTTTATTTAATCGTGGGAAATACTTTTTGTTTTAATATTTATTAGAAAGAAAGAAATCATAAAACTGTATATTCAGCGAACTACTTATCTTTAGCACAACAGTATGGATTTGCAACAACGATCAAGACCTGTTAATTTCGGAATATATGAGAACAATACAGAAAGACATGATGATGATGGACAAATGCCAGATAAAAGTTACCAAAGCCTTGTTAGAATTAAATCACAAAATGCAGACGATACTTATGATGTTCTTCTCCACGAAGAAGCAACTTCAAGAAGTACCGAAAAGAACAATTTGAAGAATGGAAACACTACAATATGGAAAATTTTAGCCTTACTTTTTTGCTTGAGTACCGTCATTTTAGGTGGTGCGGTAGCATACTTATGTGTAAAAAAAATGTGTATAAGAAGTGATTTGCGTTTATCTGTTGGTAAAAATCAAACAGGACTCGATCACGATTTTGCATGCAAATGCAAAAACGGCTATTCCGGACAATGTTGTGAAATTACGCCATGTGACAGAATAATTTGCGAGAACGGAAAATCTTGCGTTTATGGGGGGAATATGACATTATGTGTTCATATTTTAAATCAGAGTCAAGGGCTAATTAACTGTACATCTGCTTGTGCTTCGTTTCCCTGTAGAAATAACGGACAGTGTGTAGAAGTGGTTGGCGGATACAAGTGTATTTGTTCCTCTGAATACACCGGTCTCACTTGTAAAACTTTGATTAATCCGTGCAGTCGTTCACCTTGCAAAAACAACGGGGTTTGTACTGAAAATGGTTATGACTATCAATGCGTCTGTCCCAAAGGGTTTTCTGCATCTGACTGTCGCTTAACTCCATGCGACAACTTTCCTTGCAAAAATCAAGGTCGTTGTGAGAACATTGGCAGTGGACGTAATTGTAATTGCAAAGAAGGCTACACAGGAAAAGATTGTGAGAAAACACCTTGTAGTGGTAGCCCATGTAAGAATGGAGGATTTTGTTTAATTTGGGGAAGTATCTATCATTGCACATGTCCCCTTGGTACATCTGGAATTAACTGTGAAAACATTTCGTGTGGATTTCCAGAGTATAGACAAAACGTTCTAAAACAAAATAGATGCAATATCTCACCGTGCCTAAAGTACTGGAGATTTAACATTGCGACATTTTCATGCTATTGGATAGACACCAGAAAAGCGAATTGGAGTTCTGCAAATGAAATATGCAAATCAAAAGGGTCAAGTCTCGCTTTCATTCAAACTCTGGAGGAGATTAAATGGCCGGAACAGTTTATAAGTGAAGACATATGGGTAGGTGGACATGTGGTTAACAACAAGTATCGATGGCACAGTACAGAGTATAATTATACTATCGATATTCGGTCTCCTCTATGGGCCAGAAATGAACCAAAGATATTTTCTAATAATTATTGCGTACAACTCTGGGAAACAACTGAAGGTTTTTTCCTGGACGATACAGCATGCTATTACGCCCAGCGATTTATTTGCAAAACTACAAATCTTCCAGGAATCTAAAACTAACGCCCTAAACTACTAACTTGAAAAACTAGTGGACAAGATTAGATTTAAGAGAGAAAAAAATTGTTATGTGTTCATTGTTTCTTTGTTATGAATAAAAATGAGAAGCATGCAAATAATACGTTATCTCAATGTACATCTGACCCTTGACCTGCGATCAACCCCGGTTTTCGATTGGCTTCGTATTGCCCAGTCTTTTGTTTGCGTTGTTGTGTTTTGTGTTTTGTGAGCTATTTGTGTTTTGTGTACTATTAGTATTATCGCCGTTTTGTTTCTTTTTCGTTTTTTTTTTTTTTTGGTTTTGACATTGTTTGTTTATTTTTTACTTATGAGTTTTAATATGCTATTAGTATCTTCGGCCTCTCTTTTACATACTCTTCAAATGTTCTATTGTAGCGGCTGTTTCATGGAGAATATACATGTCAAGGGGGAATGGCGGATACACTTCGTTTAACATCCGGTTTATTAAATATTAAATCTATAATAAAAAAGGCAGTCAGTGGGTAACATACAATCATCAGAAATAAAATTTAAAAAAAACAAACTAAATATCAGCCATCATCGTCCTAAATTAACATCAGCAATAATGTAATGGAACGCGGGAAACACATTTGAAGGAACAAATAAGTATTCCTATGAGAACCAACTGTGCCCCTCTTTTTAATGATTTGTTCCTCAACTCATATGATGCTGAATGCAAATAGCAACTCTTTAGAAAAAAAAAATTATCAGTATCCTTTAACTTTACTTTCTGTTACAAGTATATAGATGATTGATTGATTGATGTTGGCTTTACGCCGCATGAGTATATAGATGATGTTCTCTCACTTAATAATTTCAAAGTTGGTGACTGTATATTTTATTTGTCCCATCGAGATAAAGGATACAACATATACAGTTGAAAGTGTCTCTTATCTTGACTTGCATCTAGAAATTGACAATGAGGGTCGGTTGAAAACTTTACGACAAATAAGATGTTTTCAGCTTCCCGATTGTAAACTTCCAATTTTTTGAAGCAACATCCCAGTTGAACCTGCAAACGAAGTTTATATCTCCCAGTCGGAACGATATTCCAGGGCTTGTATTAATTTTCACGATTCCTTTGATAGTTGTTTGCTGTTCAAAAAAGAAGCTACTAAACCAAGAGTTCCAAGCTGTGAAGTAGAAATAATACCTTTGTTTATTTTACGGATACCATCATGAGTCGGTTGACCGCAGTTGGTTGGCCATAATGAATATTAGTTTCACAGATGATAGCGGATATGTTCTTTACGTCGTAACTACAGTCCCCCTTTTTGCCCGACCTACCGAATTGAACTTATTACCGGGTTTGCACTAACATCTAACATGAACAACATGACGGGTGCCTCATGTGGAGCAGAATCTACTTACCCTTCCGGTGCACCGGAAATCACACCGAGTTTTGGGTGGGGCTCGTGTTACTAAGTCTTTAGTTTTCTGCTGGTCATTTTATTTTTAGGCCATGGCGTTGTCAATAGATATAAGAAGATGTGGCATGCATGACAATAAGACAACTCTCCATCCTAGTAACAATTTGTAAAAGTAAACCATTAAAGTTCATTATACTGCAATCAGCTATTTTACTATACAGATAAAGCTATACGTATAAACGTTAGCTTTATACGTCAATGACATCAACTCACCTATAAGCCCCGCCTACTTACAACGTCACGTCACAACCATGACAACGTGTAGTAACAATGGTCAAACTTTTATGAATTTAAACCTGTTATGTCTTCAAATTGGTAATTTATATACCATGTTTATCAAATGTTATTAATTAAATTCATTTTCCCTGTCTAATTCCTTAAATTGTCAATGCTTACCGCCTAGACTACGCTCATAGGGAAATACCCCAAAATGGTACCCCAATGGAGAAATTCCAAACACTTTTTTTTAATAATATTTGTTTCATATCTTTATTATTTTTTTTTTTTTTTTTATCGATTTCAGTATAAAAACAATATACATATAGTGTCTTGAAATATGAAGTTTATTTGTATTCGGCACGAAACGGGAAAATGCTCGGTAGAACCTCGCATTTTCCCGTTTCTAAGCCTCATACAAATAAATTTCATATTTCAAGACACTATACGTATATTGTCTAAAAGTACGGTCTTCAATACGGAGCCTTGGCTCACACCGAACAGCAAACTACAAAGGGCCAAAAAATTACTAGTGTAAAACCATTCAAACGGTAAAACCAATGGTCTAATCTATATAAAAACAAGGAACGAGAAACACTTATGAACCATCTCAATAAACGACAACTTCTGAACGTCAGTTTATTTTCCACTTATGAGTTTGGATGTCCCTTTTGAATCTTTGGCCTTTTTTATATATAGTTTGATGACATAGAAATTAACATTGAGTGAAATCAAATTAATTGGCGAATTTCATGTGCACTGCACGGAAGGGAAGTCTATAAACAGTCCCTGTTCTATAATCTATCATGCTACCATAGTAATGTATCATTTATATCTCGAAACATTGCAATTACATTTAATTTCCATCCACATACATTTGTATAAACATTTTATGCTGAAACTGCCAATTGCACATCATGATTCTAAGCTATAATTGGACCCTTTTGGTGTAATGGTAAGGATTATCGGTTGTTTACCGAAATTTGGATCTATTAATACAATTGTCTTTTGAATTGGTTCTTATTAAATTATGCATGCACTGATGTGTTTGAATATTTGTTTTGGTCTACTTTTTGAAGAAAAAATTTCAGATAAAAATGAATTATTAGTTATTAAGAGGGTGTCCATGGAAAAACCAGGCAGTGGATGGCACATGACATATTTTGTTTTCAATTTTTTCCATCTATTTCATATCACCAATTCATTCTTTCTCAAAGTTAAATTTTCGTTTTTTATTAACTGCAACAAATAAAGAGAAAAAAAATACATAGAAAGCACTGAAAATTCATTGAAAAGGGGAGATAACTCTTCATTTTGTACAAAAATTTGTTGAATTGTTAGTGAACATCATTTTCTGAGCCATCCACTGTTGATTCGAAAATATCTTTGACATATATTTCCTTTAGATAAACATTGCATTGGAACCAAAAATTCAGTGGGAAAAAAATTATGTTGTGCAACCCATATCATAGGATATGCCTGATATTTACTTGGACAGCCTCTTAAAGGTACCAGGATTGTAATTTAATACGCCAGACGCGCGTTTCGTCTGCATAAGACCCATTAGTGACACTCAGATCAAAATAGTTATAAAGCCAAACAAGTACAAAGTTGAAGCACATTGAGGACCCAAGATTCCAAAAAGTTGTGCCAAATACGACTCAGTAATCTATGCCTGGGATAAGAAAATATTGAAAAATTCTAAGTTTTTTAAACAGGAAAATTATATAAATGACGCATATAATTGATATTCATGTCAAAACAGAAGTGCTTGTGATACCCTCGGGGACGAAACATCCACCAGAAGTGGCATCGACCCAGTGGTGTAAATACTTATAATAATTAAAATTGAAAAGAAAAACAACTTGGCTTTTGTTATAATTTTAAGGCTAAAAATTGTTTTCGACTCTTGACAATAAGTTAACAATGGTGGGAAAATCAAATTAAAATTCATTGATATTGAATTTAATCCACATGTACTAACCTAGTGTGTTGTAATGTTTACCATCAACTCTTCATCTCTCTATCTAAAGTGTCACCGGATGGAGAACTACAGAACAACAAGCCGTTTTCTCTTATTTTACATTGCACTTGATATATTGTTATCTCATCAAACAGATTTGAAAAGTTTACAATGATTATTAAGCAAGATAAGTCGCTCGTGAATATCTTCAAATAATATCCTATTAAAAGTGCCTACAATTCAAACTTACAATTTTACAACTGGTCTGATTCTTTGCTTCTTTCCTAACCGGGACTTGAACCTGTATTTCACACTTTATACATTTTACATATACTTCTATGATTCTATGGGCTGTCTTTCTGTCAATAAAATTCAAAATTGTCCAAATTTGTTTGAAGTTTATGCGAATTATTACTATGTTACTCCTGTTGTCGTCTCTATGTACTTTTTATTTTAGTTTCACATTTTTCTCTTTCTACTGAACTTAATAATACTTTTTGAAAATGATAGTCAAAAACTAAATCCAAAACAAAATTCAGTAATGAATGGCATGCCCACTTTCATTTGTAGAAGAACTAAGAGGTCTGTGGATTAAATGAAAAGCTATATTACGTTTGTAAAGATTGTTGCCAATCTTTAATTTAAAAACAATATCTTTGGTTTCTGGATATTAAATAATAACTAAACAACTTTTAAAAGTATCAGAGATTATTATTATCAATAATACTAAATACAGGTAAATGAAATACAATATATTAAAACCTTTGAATGTGTTTTTCGTGTATGCGTTATTACCTCTTGGATTCTTTCAAGCTCGGGTCAAATTCGTTTCGTTATAAGAAAAGTCCGGTTTTTATAGTTCTTAGCACGCCATGTCCTTGCGTGTACGAATATAGTTCGTTGCCGGTCAAAGTCTATCATGTAAATAACTGTCAGTGTGTAAATAAATATGAATTATAAAGAAAGCAAGCACGATGTCATAAGTCTTGATACCGATTCAACAATATAAAGCATGTAAATACAAGTAACTAAAGAAATGTAGGATTCATAACAAGCTAGAAAACAAAGATGTTATTCGAACGCCACATGTTGGCGGAATTTCGTAACGTTAAATCGGCAACTGTCAAATTTGCCGGGAACGACGTTACGTTTACAAAAAGGTACTGCCGCGATACTTAACGTTCACAACACTGCCCTCTGTCAAAATAGAATTTCGTCTCGAAATTTAAATAACTACGAAAGATTAAATATATACAATGCAAAATTTAAACAAGCACCTACTGTCTCAATAGTATATTCAAATTAAGAAAATTTGTTTTTGCCAGTCAATTTCGACTAGATCACGAATAACCTTTTATCACGATTCATGGCACGTGTAATAGTAAAATTGTACCAACGGCATACAAAACAATATGCATATAAATAATGTCAACAAATTTCTATAGTCATGTGTCTTTTCAATATAATAAAATGTTTTTAAAATTTTCAACGTCTTCTTTTTCTAACAGCTCCACTGTGTTATTGGTTCGTCTCTTTTGGTCTGTCTTTCTGTGTATCTTGTGTTCTTTCTCTTTATGTTTTCTCTACTGCTCCTTTCTTCGATTTTTCTAATCTTTCTGTGTGTCTTGTGTTCTTTCTCTTTCTGTGTTCTCTAATGCTCTTTTCTTCCTTTTTCTCCAATCTTTTTGTGAGTCTTGAGATACATATTTTTCCTTCTCAAGTTCTTTCTTCGTTTGGTCTAAGTCTGTTTTACGAAAATGTTCTTTCAGTTGACTCATTTTTTCCTCCTGACAGAACAGGTTTTGGTCTTCTTCTGTAACTGAAACATTTTCATTTTCTTCTGTTCCTAGAACATTCACAATTTCATCTGCAACATTTACGGTTTCTTCTGCAACATATACATCTTCTTCTGCAACATATACGGTTTCTTTTGCAACATTTACGGTTTCTTCTGTAACATAATGCAACATTTGGACGTCGACCTTGTCCGTTTGTGTACCCTTATAACTTATAACATTTTCTATATACTCGTGCATGTCCTGCGTACTTGATACCATGGGTTTTCTGTCATCTGCCATTACCGACTCTACCATTGAATCTCTGGTTGACAGGAACTCACTTCTTTCCGCTTCTTTGTTAATGACTAGCCCAGAATTGGTGTCCTTTTCTCCGACTCTGACTACTGTCATTTCATCAATTAGGTCACAGCCTAATGACATGTTATCTCCAATGGGCGCTACATAAACTGGCCATTTGAAGGTTTCACTCCCGAGATAAACTTTCACCTCTGTAATCCCTTCTGTTGTTAAGTTCTCTCCGGCCCCAGCAACTTCCACATTTCTTGCTGCTCTCCTTAGTTTTTGCTGTTTACTTTCAGGAATCTGATTATACAACTTCTCACTTAGAACCGTCACCTCTGCTCCAGTGTCAATAACTGCGTTCGTCGCAATCTTGTTAATGACCACTGGAACTGCAATGCTAGCTGCTGTCACCCGATCAATGATAATATTCTCTTCTATCCTGCTGGTCGTTTCTGCACTACCCATTACCTCCTCTGGTGTGTTCTCTGGTGTGTTCTGTTGTATCTCCTTAGACTCCTCAAACAACATCTCTAGGCTTAAATCTAGGTCCTGTATATCTAGGCTATCTTCTTCAAATTATCTCTTTATACAAACTGTACCCACTGATGTTTTCGGTTCCACCAAATGCTCTTTCATTTGGCAAGGTTTCTCTTCATTTTTCAAATTATTCTCTTTAACTATTTCTTTGTCATATTTAGGGGCTGACACTTGGTCGATTGTTTAAACCCTTAGCAGTTTAAAGACTCTTTAGTTTGGTTTTGACTCTTTTCATTATTCCGTTCAAAACCGCTTCTGTTTTCTTTATGATAGGGGCTTCTCTTTTCTTTTGGACAATCTCTTATGTAATGGCCATCCTCATTACAGTTAAAACATTTGAGATTCTTCATCTTGGTCGTACGGTCTTTATACAATTGCTTATTTTGCCATGAAATACCGTCATAATCTTGTTGTGTATAATACTTTGCCATTTCTCTTTGAATGACTGTCTCTAGTGACTCCGAAATTCCTCTTTCAAACTGAGTCAATCTCTCCTCTGTTACAATTTTTTTTCCTCCTACTTTTCTGACCCCTATATCTTCGGACCCACAATCATTTCTATGACTGTCCTCTATTGCACCAAGCTGGCGAATGTTTCTGTCTCTTGAACCTCTCTTGTAAGTCTCATATAGCGTGATTTGGTGTATTACCTCTGTGATACTGGAAATCCTTTTGGTCAACAGCTCAATAGCAATACTTTGGTCCGGCAGTCCTCTGAGCATATACTCAACACTGAGTGTACTGTGTGTTGCTGTGTCAATTGTGGGGAAAGACTTCCTGACTAGTATCTCTACCCTAGAAGCATACTCTTGAATTGATTCTCTATCATTCTTTCTCAGAGTATGAATCTCTTGTCTGTATGTTTCTGGATACCCATGGTCTCCGAATCTATTTGACATGGCTGCACAAAGTGCTGAAAATGATCTCTTTGTCTCTGTTGTAAGAAATGAGGCATAAACCATTGCTTCATCCTTTAGGGCTGTAACCAGTTCTATGACTTTGGTTATTGGAGTCCAATTATTCATTTCTGCAATTAGTTCAAATTGCATCACATATGCGTTCCATGGATCCTTTCCGTTATAGAACGGCACTCTTGTTCTTCGTCCATTATCATTAAATCTGTGAACTTCCGATGTATTTATATACCGTGGTTCACTGTAATGCTGCATTTCTAACAAGTTTGGCTCTGTGATTGAGTGATACTGTTGGAAATCTCTATATCGAACTGGATATTGTGACAGATTACTGTTCGGGTCTTGATTCTCTATATATCGGCTATTCTGTACTGTATTTGGCGAATAGTTACTTTCTTGCAGTGTATTATGAGGATAGGTGTTGTATGAGCTCATCACTATCAGAGTATGTTGATCTTGAATTTAAAGCGCCATCAATTCTACTTTGGGTTGGAACCAGGAATGTATTGGACTTATTCTCAATTCCTAGACTTATATCAGATAAGTGAAAAGAATGATCCCTTGTACGAGAACTTTGATTAGTCATATGAGTTATCTCCCTTTCTCCTTCATTAATTGAAGTAGGCAATATATTTGTGTACTTATTTATTGTCTCCCCTTGATTAAAGTCAGGGCCAAATCTTGCAGTAAAATGATCATAAGAGTTTCTAATATCCCCTGGAAAATGGGCCTCGATATTCCCAGATGATATAGCATGGTTGGGATTTGTTAAACATGTTGGGTTTATTCCAGATCCCCTTTCCCTTCCTAAAGACCTTGATCCCGTAGACATAATAGGTTGTCTATTTATAGAATTATACATCTTAAATTTTTTAATTGCTAAATGGAATCAAGAGTTTCAATTTACTTATCAATTAAACTTTATCCTTACTTAGATTACTTTTTATCCTTGTTGAAATTGAAAAAGAATTTCCTATGTCTTACTTTAAAAACTCCTTTTAAATTATGAATCTATCTTTTACTTTGTGAAATAGACTTTAATTTACAACTTTGAAATAAACTATAGTTTTTACAACTGGACCCGTTTGAAAAATTATAGTCTTCATACTTAACTTGGATTCAGATTTATCCTTGTTAAAAATAGAATCCTAAATTTAAGCTCAACTTGGATTAAAATTTATCCTTGTTGAATATGGCATTTACTTTTATTGTATTCAAACTTTCAACTTAGATTAAAATTTATCTTTGTTGAATTGTACACTTAACTATTTTCAACTTGGATTTATATTTATCCTTGTTGATATATTTTATAACTAACTATATTATCACTTTTCAACTTGGATTATAATTTTTCCTTGTTGAATTTTAAATTATAACCTTTTCAACTTGGATTAGAATTTATCCTTGTTGATATAGATTTTGACTAACTAATATATTTTTCCTTTTCAACTTGGATTAGAATTTATCCTTGTTGATATAGAATTTAACTAACTATATAATTACTCTTCAACTTGGATTAAAATTTATCCTTGTTGATATCTTTTAAACTCAATAACTCTTTTATTTCAACTTGGATTATAATTTATCCTTGTTGAATTTAAAATTACTTAAGTATATACTGTAATCTAATTTATATTCACCAACTGTACTATCTATTTCTTTCAGCTTTCGTTGAAGTGTCTTTTTTTTATGTTTAGTTTTTTTTTTAAGTGTAACCAAATATCATAAAATATGGACAGAAACAATGGATGTCTTAACAATTGCGTGCCTAATAAAATATTCACGTAAGTTCTTAAAATTTTCTTAAAAAAGAAAACTAAATTCGCTGCCACCAGTGTAAAAAATGTTGCCAATCTTTAATTTAAAAACAATATCTTTGGTTTCTGGATATTAAATAATGACTAAACAACTTTTAAAAGTATCAGAGATTATTATTATCAATAATACTAAATACAGGTAAATGAAATACAATATGTTAAAACGTTTGAATGTGTTTTTCGTGTATGCGTTATTACCTCTTTGATTCTTTCAAGCTCGGGTCAAATTCGTTTCATTATAAGAAAAGTCAGGTTTTTATAGTTCTTAGCACGTCTTATCCTTGCGTGTACGAATATAGTTCGTTGCCGGTCAAGGTCTATCATGTAAATAACTGTCAGTGTGTAAATAAATATGAATTATAAAGAAAGCAAGCACGATGTCATAAATCTTGATACCGATTCAACAATATAAAGCATGTAAATACAAGTAACTAAAGAAATGTAGGATTCATAACAAGCTAGAAAACAAAGATGTTATTCGATCGCCACATGTTGGCGGAATTTCGTAACGTTAAATCGGCAACTGTCAAATTTGCCGGGAACGACGTTACGTTTACAAAAAGGTACTGCCGCGATACTTAACGTTCACAACAACGTTAATATAATGCTGAAATCTACAATGTTGACAAAAGATTTTTTATTGGATTGTCAACAAATATTGCCTGATAAATATTTAGACACTCTTATTGACTCACAACACCAGTAACTAAAATGGTGTTTAATTTCAAAATTATATTTGAACAAAAATTTGTTTCTTCCTGTTAAAATATTTTAAAAAATCGAGTTGCAAACCTGGAAACGAAATCATGTCAAATTTCAAAAGTTTCGAGCCATCATATCTATAAATGAAAGAACTCATTTGTTGATAGATGCAACTTAGCTAAATAGAAAGAGCATCTAAAGCTTCCTCTGGTATCCGACTGACATCAGACCCATAGAATATTTCCATGGTAATATTTGTCTGTTCTGGGTTGTATATACCAAAAACTGGCCACAATGGGGGCTCTGTCGGTGAAACTACTAAGTTTTTGAAGTGAGCCACTACCTTTCTACCTTTTAAATCAACAACTATCCAGTGTCTTTTAGACGTATCCAGCAAAAATCCGTAATGTAATTTAGAATATGATCTGATGGCTAAGGGAATTCGATCACTGAATGGATAATGACTTAACATTTGTCCATTATGCCATCCATGAAGACACACTTTCCCACATAAGTGACAACCACTTCCACTGATTACCCAGGCGAACGGACTACGGTCGTTTCTAAAACTTTTATCGATTACGTCATTCCTTGCTAGACCAATCTCAAATAAAACTGTCCGTCGAATTAGGCGCAAGATTTTGAATTTAACGGAAATTTCCCAATAAAACAGCCCCGGTTTGTTGAAAGATCGTGTTCCTATAGTTCCTGGAAATAAACGAAGTCTGCGAGTTCCGGTTTTCCCTGGAGTAGATCCATATATTTGCTTTGTCGATTTTAAAGCCAACGTAAGACTGTCACGTGACACTTCTACTGAGGGATGAGAAACAGCTGCATCAAATGCTATACTCATGCCTGAAAATGTATAAATATAGACTTGAATAGTGAAAATAATACACACACTGTTTTAGTTAATTTACCTTTTTATAGGAGACAAACTGGAAAAATATTGTTCAATAAATATAAAGAAATTTAAAGAAAACAATACAAAATCAAACGTCAAATCGGAACAGAAAACACCTTGAACAAGTTAAAAACCGAAAAATGAAACAAAATCCTCTAAAATGGATGGACGAATAAAGGACAAGTATACATAACAATCAAAACACCACTTCAATTTTTTTTTCAAAACAAGTCCTGCTAAAGGAATATGAGTACAATTATTTGACTCAATATATGTCTTGAGACTGTCATCCATTTTTTTTAAACTTACAGTTTACGTCATTGTACAACAAATTCCGCTCCGTAATGGTCTCAGAATATATTCGTGTAGAGAAATCTGCAATTAAATAAGATTAATTTGTATTAATGATAACATTTTATGAATGTATTTCTGCAAACATGTATAATTTTGATTATTTCTTTTGTACAGAATTTCCGAATTTCATTTTTTTTTAATAGTTCAGAAAATGACCAAGTACATTAAAAAAATTAAAGTTCTTTGAGAGTCCCTTATAAAAACATTAACATTAATTATAGTAACCCTTTAAATTGATATATTCAAAATTAATCCAAACGGTCTCGTCGCTTACAACGATTAGAATATTTATGAATAATTTATTTGGCATTCTCAGTGTTGTGGATTTTTTTTTTAATTGGACGTGTTTCTACGAACAAAGCGTGTTGAAAAGATGTCCAACCTATAACGTATACTGATTTCTTTCATAAATCCTGATTTTCTAATTATGTCGAAAATTAAGTTATTCTTATTCTAATCATAGGAAGTCTTATGCCTGCATTGGCACTAAGATTGGACGGAAAGTCCATTATCACTGACAAAGACCAAATATAGAAGTTTATGATTGAGCATTTATTATTTGTTTCCAATTAATTTCTGTCACATTGATACCAGTGTTAAATAACATTACTATTAATAGATATACTTTACTTACTATCCGTGTCAACTTGATCTCTGGCAGAGTATATGGGTGCATCTTGTAAAGACTCATCTGCAAGTGATATGAAAGCCTAGACAGGTAGCGTTTTATCTAAGTACGTTACATATAATCCGGTAAACACTTTATGTTAAAGGAACAGTTGTTCTAAGTAATGCATTACAGGGACGGACATTTGCCTCGGAATTAGATTTTTATTTTAATTTATAAAGTGTATTGGGTTTGTTTTTATTTGTTTTTATATGAAATGTCAGTGCATATGATCATTAGGTTTTTTCATCCTGTTTGATTTTATACAAGACGTCATAGATCACACATTTTTGCTATTGCTACTTTCACTATGACGACTTTATCAAAGACATGATATATAACTATGGAATCGCGTGATTGATGTGCAGTGTCCATGGAATTCTTTGTTTATCCTAGGATGCTTTATGTTTACCCTGTTCCAAGTTTACATAGTTTACATTTTTCCAATAGTTCCATTGGTATCATCTTCACTAGCCAATGGTTACAATCAAATTTCCTCTCCCTCCTAGCGAAGATGCATCGGTGTGTTTATTGATGAAATTGATGTCTGGTTTATGTTAATAAGACAGGTATGTGGCACTCACTTTACAAGAGTCATTGGGGTTAACCTTCTGTACTAATCCGACGTGACTGAATATTTATGCATCCCGTGCAATGAAACAGACGCCCTACTTATGACAGATTAGTCGACTATACCTATGGACTATATTATTTTCAAAATGACAACATTATTTTACATCTCTTATGTGACGTATACATTCTGACGTCAAACACGCGATTGTACGTTATAGTCAATGTTTCTACCATTCGGTCCCTATCTTTCAATCATTTATGGATGAATTTAACATACATAAACAAAATTAAAAAAATAAGAAATAATGAATGAGGTTGTTTAATTTAATATATGTCTTTTTGTGCTTCTTTGTTAAACATTTTTTTTTGTTTTATCATTGTGATTAAGATACTTATGGTACTTTTACATTATGTCATTCATGTTTATGATATTCTCGTATTCATGTCTTTCATTATTGTGCTATTGTAAAACTTGTTTGTTGCTTGTCTTTCATTTTTGCTATGTGCTTTGTCTATGCCTTTTTGTGTTTCTTTGTTACATATATTACGTGGCTCTGTATTTGTACATCCCTTCATTGTGTTATTGTATTATGGTAAATTTGTGTATTCTTGTCTGTAATTTTGGCTGATGTACTTGGTCTATTGTGTGCTTCTTTGTTACATATTTGTTTGTTTTTTAGTAATTCGGATTGCAACACATTGTTGACTGCTGTCTTTTTGTTTTACATTTTTACCTATTATGTCTATTTGTTTTGTTCACGCATCGTTGTCAATAGAATGGAATTTTATGGGACTGTCATACAAGTGAGAGGTTTAGCTAGCTATAAAACCAGGTTCAATCTATCATTGTCTACATCAGAAAATGTCTGTACCATGTCAGGAATATATCAGTTGTTCTCCTTTCGTTTGATGTGTTTGAGCCTTTGATTCTGCAATTTGATTTGGGATTTTCCATTTTGAATTTTCTTCGGAGTTCAGTATTTGTGTGATTTTACTTCTTTTCAAAAATGTATATATCCTATCCTTTTAATGTACTGAAAGTAAATGCAATTGTTACTGAATTTCAAACTTACCTAAAACAGTCAGACGTGAAGGTGGTTTTGTCGCTACTACACCTGTAAATTAAACGATATGTTCTTAGAGCAATTCAAATGATTATTTCTTGTTTCAATTAATTGACTCTTAATGTCATTTATAAAAAACGAGATTTCAACCTTTTAGCATTGAGGACCAAAATTCCTAAAAGTTTTGCCAAATCCAGCTAAGGTAATCTATACCTGAGGTAGAAAAGCCTAAGTATTTCAAAAATTCAAAAGTTTGTAAACAGTCAATTTATAAATATAACTATATCAATGATAATTCATGTCAGCACAAAAAGTGCTGACTACTGGGCTGGTGATACCCTCGGGGAAATAAATCTCCACCAGCAGTGGCATCGACCCAGTGGTTGTAAATAAACTCACCATAGATATCAGGACTAAATTTTGTATATACGCCAGACGCGCGTTTTTTCTACAAAAGACTCGTCAGTGACGGTCGAATCCAAAAAAGTTAAAAAGGTTAAATAAAGTACGAAGTTGAAGAGCATTGAGGACCAAAATTCCTAAAAAAATTTGCCAAATCCAACTAAACTCACTTCCATATAAAAAGGTTTTTGTACAGGGAAATTACAATAAATATATTTATTGGGTGACTCCTCATTCTCAGTTGTTAGATAGGTACCTTTGAAAGTTCTTGGTGTCCCACGATACAAAATATCATCTGAAAGTAAAACAGGAATATAATTTCACATAAGCTAAATAGAAAATATACACACAAAATATTAAAACATTCTTTGAAAATGATTGTGGTTTATTAATTGCATAAGGACTGGTCGCAGTGTTTGCAACGTCAAGAACGTTGTTATTATGTTGTTAAATTACAATGGTTTTCAAAATATTCTTTGCATAAACATTTGAATGTACAAAAATTCATGTTGTTTCATTAGGCCACTTGACTTTGTAGGTTCTAAGCATAAGTGAATTTTCTTTCTATTTAAACATTTTGTACATCGTTATTAACTAGCGAGAAGGGAAAATGTGCTGTCAGCCATAAGCATATCCTTCATATAGTATATCAATCTTGACAAATTCCATTTCAATTCGATGGGGTTTTCATTTTAGGATTAATATCCCCTATGAAATATGTATTGTCGTATTAAAATAAATATATCCTACAAAAATATAATGATATGAGAAGGATATTGTGACAAATAGCAGCTACCTTAGTTAAAGGTTTACCTGATTTTGCTGAACGTGATGACATCAAAGCAGAAATTCTAGGTGATGACATTGACGACAACATCCCTTACAAAAAAGTAGAAGATGTTACTTACTGATGTACGTGCGCGGTTTTCGGGACCACAAGAATATAATATTAAAAAAATGGTAAAAGATAAAATAGACGGCAATCCAGAGTATATTTTGAAGATAAACAACGCCAATTAACAAGGAGAAACAAAAAATTCATCTACTGTAACAGGTAACAAAATGATATAGTGGCCATACAAAATGATGATGATGAATGGCTATTTGACATCAGAAGCAAATATCAGTTTTCTAGTGTTTGGTTTGATCCGTCTTGAGATCACACTCACGATCTCCTCAGTCGACGAGAGTAGACAACAACGACACCACCGATGCGCTTGTTCAATCCATAAGTGTCACACATCAAGATAAGTGAACATTAACTCTCTCCTTGTGTGTTCACTGTATTTGTTAATGTTCAAGCATAGTTCAAGCACTTGTTGTTACAGTATTTTTTTTGTATGTATACATAGTTGCTGTCAGTTTAAAAAATAAATATACATCGATTCCAGATTTAAGAACATTACTTTAAATTTACGTCTATATAATTATATCTGAAGATACATTTTTTATCTTTTGTCATCGCAACTTTAAATAGTAAATTACCTGTAGTCATTCTTGAAATACTTCTGGAAGGCATGTCTCCTAGTTGAAAGAAAATAAACTGTGTGTGTGTGCATTAGTATCTTCATTTGCAGAAGAAATAAACCCAATCAGCTCAAATAACATGATCATTATTGGTTTTAATAAAGTTTAATCTAAATTTATTTTCAAACAAATCGATTAAATTCACACATTCATCTTAAATTGTTGATTAGTGATTTCTTGAAGTTTTATCTTTGATTCTTTCAAATACTTCTAATGTTAAAATGCTACTTATTTAACAATACTAAGTTACCTGTATATAGCCTTGGAGAACTCCTAAAAGAATGTTTTCCTGCAAATAGAATTGTTCAAAATAAGTGCAATAACCATTCTATGATATATACGTTCAACCAAATATTTCCGCAAAATTAAATTCATCATACTTCGTTCAATTCCTGCAGCTCAGATGTCTCCAATAAGGACGAAATGTTACTTTCTGTTACGTTGTTTTTCTTTCGTTTGCTTCTTTTACCAAAAATTCAAGTGTATAAGAAGGTACAGAATGCAATACCGATCAAGATGGAATATTTCTTACTCAATGCGAATGCTCTATTTTTTTTATGCAAATGCAAATATAAAAAAAAGATGACCAGTAAACAAATAGGAAAAAAATTACATCCTTTTTCGAAAAAGAAAGCTACTGGAAAGGATTTATATATTAGTATTTCGTTTATATGTCAACTTACTTTTGTTGTAAGAATACTGTCCTAAAGCACTGAATTTGTAACCTGCTGTATTTATACATTTCCCGTTTACTAGCACATGTGCAGTATATTTCCCTGGTTTTGGAGCAATGAAGTATACTTTGTACGTTCCATCTTTGTCAGTATAATCTTCTGCGTGAGGGCGTAGTATATCATTGTCTGGATCTAATATCTCTATACTTATGTCTGCTGTCGCTATAAATAGAAAAAGATCTTACTTGCTCATGTTGCTGTTGAACTGTTATATTAAGTCCTGTTTACTCGAGTATATAGTTTTAAGGACGACACTCCGTATAAATTGTAGAATGATGCCTTTCAAATTACTTTATGAAATATCTATTTATACAAAAGAAGGGCTACAGGTTGGATAACAAAGACAACATTTTCTAGAAATACTAGAGGAAACCTTATTGTTGATATTATCTTGACAATGGCTGAAACCTCAACCTGTTTGTCTATTTGCACTGTATTCAAGTCCTGATGTCTCTATGTCTGTATGAATGTTTGTCCCAATATCTGTATGCATGTCTGAATGTGTATGTGTCTGTCTGTCTATGAGTTCATGTGTAACAACACAGGTGAAGTTACATCGTTTCCAATTATAATAAATAGACATTTTTATCATTAACTACTTTCAGTCTTCAGAAAGGAGTGAAACCTTTTTCAAAAAATATCATGTATTTAAATTTCCGTTTCGGTATCTTCATTCTTATGCATTCTTCTTTCTGGATCGAAAGCAATAATTCAGAAACTAAGGTTTCAAGGAAATATTTACCTTAAAAAAAGGACTTTAGCTATTCTTTCAAGCCTCGGTCACACCTTAACGGATAGCTCAAACGGATGCCTAACGGATAACTATTTTTCAATCCGTTCATGTCCGTTATACGTCCGTTCTTATCCGTGAGACGTCCGTCCATATCCGTTGCATGTCCGTTTAGCGTACGTTTTATCCGTCGACGTCCGGTTGAAAATTTTGAGCATGTTCAAAACTTTGAACGGACGTCCAACGGATGAACTGTCCGTTGAACGTCCGGTAGGCGTCCGTTTTGTACGGTACTCGTCCGTTTCTATTCCGTTTGTACCCGTTACGTGTCCGTTATACATCCGTTGGAGGTCTGGCAGATAAATTCACCAACGTACTTCTAGCGGACGTTTAACGGATAAAACGGATGTTGAACAAATGTGAAACGGACTTCTACCGGACGAAAAATGGATAAAACGGATGATGAACGGATCTGAAACGGATAAAAGCCAATTGAAAATTTCGTATCAGAAATGCCAATTATTGGTATGTCAGATTTCTTAAGGTTCACGAATTCTTATTATTCATAATCGATCTTTGAGTAAAGGCACGTCTTCACAATCAAGCAGCTCTTATTCAGGCCAGACACTGCCCTTTGGCGGCATTTTGAAGAAGAAACCAAAACCAGTAATCCAGAAACATTTTGAATACTGATGCGATTTACATGTAGTATTATTTCGCCTTTAATTTTTCCGTATAGCTTGTTCATCCCTTTTATCCGGTATACGCTTCCGTTATGTGTCCGTTTTATGCGGTACTCGTCCGTTGAATGTACGTTCGACATCCGTTCAGTCCGTTTCTCGTACGTTGCATATCCGGTGTGTGTCCGTTATGCATTCGTTACGCTTCCGTTTTATTTCGTCAGTACATCAACATACTCCCTACGAATAACAATTTTGTCAACGGACAACTTTTATTTTCATCCGTTAGGCGTCCGTTAGTGCTATCCGGTAAGGTGTTACCGAGGCTTCAGGGTTCCTTTTGTTCATATAGCTCTTTACGTTTTTTATGTATAAGTATATCTGCGAGCGTTCTAGATGAAGACAAAAGAACATTATAAAGTGTATTTAATTTTCAAAAACAATGCATTTTGAGAACGTTGCTAATGAGTCTTACCATCATATATTGGGATGAGTTCATCGTTATAAAGTCTTATTGTGAGGACAATCTTTTCTTCATCTACTGCAGCATCACTTGGCACGACAACTGTGTTTGGAATACATATGGCTATTGATGTCGGTTTCTTAAACAAATCTTTTGATCGTCTAGTATCCATCTTTGTTGTTGAGGATTGAAGCTTGTTTTTGTATTCCTAAATGTTTTAATATAAACTATCTCATATTATATATTTTGTTGGATGTATATTCAATCAGGAAAAGCTCTCTTCATCAAAGTTATCCATTGCCTCTTTTTTTTTTTATTATAGGTACATTTAATACTTAGAGTATAAGCATTTCTATAATTGTGTAAACCAAAGTTTTCTTTCATTATCATTCATTAATATGACATTTTTTTTAAAGACTATGTCAACTTAAAAAATATGCATATCGTTTTGCATTACTTTCTACAGTTTTTCGTGAAGCTTTTTGCTGTTGGTTTACTATAAAGAAACAAAATCAATAGCCCTGCATCATTTAACTTACATTTTATTTTAAGTTTTAGGTTACAATACACCATTAGATTTTATGGGCGCAGCCATTTTATTAGCATAACATGGTATTCAGAATTAAGAGTATGGCTAATCCTGATTGGTCGATATGTGCGCCCGTTATTTTTTTATTTTTAGAGACTTCGTGCACTCTGCTTTATACAAAAGACAAAATAAAAATTATTCCGTAGCCCTAAAGGCACTGAGATGACTTTTTAACGCTAGGACAAGACACGTATTTTTAAGGACAAAATTGATAGGCATGGGAGATAAGTACAAAATACGCTAAGAAAAGCAACGCGAACCTATATTTTTGGGACCAAAAAATACTGTCCTAATAACTTTTCTTTGATTCTAGCAAGGTTTCGTTAAAAAAATCAACTTTCTAAAGTCTGTATCTAGAAAAAGGCTACCATTGTCGCCTATGGGAAAATTAATTGTTTATTTCAATCTTTACTCCTGTTTACCTGTGGATGTAATTAGTTCAGATAAATTATCAAATTTAACGAACTTACCCTGTACATATAAAATGCGTAGTGAAATGCATGTGTCAGCTATCATGAAGAAGTCGATGGGCTATATATTGTTTCACAGAATGGTCTGCAAAAAAAATAAACCATGATACATTGCTGACATATTTTGAATGTTCATTTTTTTTCAGAAACTCAAAGTATATTTAAAAAATTGCAAAATAAAAGAATATCATAATTATATTCATTTTAATCAAAATTGTCATGAACTTTTAATTTTGTCAAACCAATTTATCACCAAAAACAGTTAAAAATCAGTAATGAAATAAAAAGGTTTAAAAACACATAGACTATAAATTAAACATACCACGATAAGAATTTGAAGAGATTTCTTCTGATTGAAATTCTGATTCTCCTTTTTTTAATGTTTCACTCTTGACTTTTAAAAAACAATGGATATTGAAATCAATACACAAAAAACTTTATAAGGTATTATTTAAAAATCAAGATAGTCAACAAAGTTCCCAAATACCTTCACTTTTTGTTGTTCTTGAGGCATGAAATTATAGTTTGTGATTCCTTTCAGCGTAACAATAAACCTTAATAGCAACGTGAAATTGATACATGGAAATCGAACTCGAAAAGTAAAACAACAAATTTTTGGCCGAGAATCTAGATCGTCATTTATAAGTACAGAACTATCTATTAAGGTAGGTGATCGAGAAAGTGCATTAAACGTCTTTTATTTACAAAAATGTATTGTTTTATTGTCTTTATTACTTTTGAACTGGATTGAAAGATACATACAAAATACCTTTATTTTGATTGGATTGATATGAAATTTTATAACTTAAGCAGCAAATTTCTATGATTTTTCAGAACTAACACCCGATGACGCCATTTTGTCTGCTGTTTCGGAATTCTTGCTTAGTTTGATATCATGCAAATATTTCATTACACACATATGTGTTTTGATTAAATCTACATACCTTTTTATCGAAACAAAGGTTTCAACTTTTTTGTTTCAACCTCCTCCTTCCGGCTCAGGTAAAGTCTACCTTAGAAGGTAGTTTGCAACTTGTTTTTTCTCTTTTGTCTAATAAGTAGACATTTTGCGTCTTTTCAGTCATTATACCATAGTGAAATTTTTACCTACATGTATTAAGATATGTTGTTTTACTTGTTAATTTATTATTTTGTATTCCTATAAAGGTCAAAATGTCAACAGGCACTTACCATCCGGTAATGACACAACCATTTCGTGTACAAAGTAAAACTTCCATCCGGCCGCAAATTGAGCATGTCCGGCAGAAGTTCCTTGAATGTTATGTCTGTAATGAGGATTTCAATGAGACTGACCATATACCTAGAACTCTGCCATGCCTTCATTGTGTTTGCGAAGTTTGCATGGAGTCTCTGAAAACACGTGATTCAGTGGTGTGTCCAGAATGCAACGAATCGCATCCGGTTCCAAATGGAGATGTGAAGAATTTTGAAAAAGATGGTTGCAGGGGATATCTTGTTAATTATTTGCAGGTACAAGCGAACGAAACTGCAATTACCTGCGATGAATGCTCTAATAAGCGACGCGGGACACATCGATGTAAAGAGTGTTCACAATTTCTTTGCAATGATTGTACCGATGCTCACATGAAAACAAAGGTCACCAAGAGGCATGAAATAACAAATGTTAACGACCTCAAGGACTGTACGATAGAAGAACTACAAGCCATTCAACGTTGTTCGGTCAAAGGTCATGAAGATCAACAGTTCCAATATTACTGTGTCTCGAACACTTGTGATAAACCGGTCTGTGCTCTTTGTGCTGTCCAGTTCCATTCAGAAAGTAAGGGACACAAGCTTCGGACTCTTATGGACGTATATCTGGAAACAAAACGAACGGTGGACACTTTGGTGTCAGAAGTTAAACACAAACAACTGACAGCTGAGGACACGTTGAATATTGTGGATGGAATAATCGCCAACCTTGACGAAGTTCAAGATAAAATGGTCGAAGATATTGAAGTTGCTTTCGGACAATGTCAAAAGAAATTAGAAGAAAGGAAAGAAGAAGTAAAAAACGAGCTGTTGAATGCAGTAAGCGTAAAGAAAAAACGACTCCAAGATCAGTTAAGCTCTCTCAATTTCCACAAAGGAAACCTAGATGACTCTAACGAATTTGCAACATGCGTGTCAACATATGCAACCCCTTCAGAGTTTATGAACTTTAAAGATAAAGTAATTGATAGGTTGAAAGACATGAACACTCGCCATTTTGACGTCAATCCACATGATAACGCCGATGTTCAGGTAAAGATATTTTCATATAGTCTGTGCTAATCGAATGTAGTCCGATTCCAAATAAACAATTGTGTCCGCGTGATCATTTATTTATCTACTTATTTTTGTATTTTCTTATGCAGGCATTGTCAGTTTGGACGTCAATTATATTTCTTGTGTAGCTATGTTCTGATACAAAACAAAATGGTATATCTTTCGCATCTTTTTCGTACATTCTATAATTGTTTATGCCCTCTTCAGTTTTTGACCTTGTCAACTCTTGCAGGATATATTTAAGTGTATGAGCATAATGTTTCAAGTGTCGTCTTTTACATTGATTTGAATTGCAAAAAAAAAAATTGATTGCCAACGTTAGGGGATTTATATATAAATAATGATACACCATGCAGTAAAATATCAAATAAGGAATTGACACATGTTTTTTTTTAACATTTTAAACTTTTGTGAGAGAAAAAGAACATTGATCAGTTTAATGTATTACTTCATTCCCATGCAATTTAGGAGTGAAAACCGAATATGTTTGGTATGTGACAATTGAAGGCCGTACCTTGGCCTATAATGGTTTATTTTTGTAAATTGTTACTTGGATGGAAAGATTTCTCATTGGCACTAAACCACATATTACTATAACTATATAAACAAACACAGCAAGCACATACGTCAATGTAAAATCATCTACACGACATTAAAGATCAAAACTACATCAATAGTTACGGTCCTAAGGAACATACGCTTGCCTATAACTATTCAGTATGTATCTTTCCTTTTTGATTCGAGTCACTGGTGAGTCTTTTGTAGACGAAACACGCATCTGGCGCAAATATAAAATCCAGGTATCTATGATGAGTTTATCTATCCACAGCAAATTGTGTCTAACAGCATTTCAATCACTGCTGTAAGACGACTAAAACGATTTTGAATTATGCTTATCAGAAACAAATGAAGATACCGATGGTCAATCAAAATCTCGAATAAAAACAAAACTAGACAAACACAAACAAACAACAGTAAACAAACAGTACAAAAAAATAAAGATTCAAAAGCCGTAGAGGACTTGTAGTATTGGGTCCTCCGGGTGGATTAACAGATCGTCTCCACTTGATTGCATCTTTTACGGAAAATAATTGCTGAGAATTCTTTGGAATCTTTCGCCTCTTTAAAGTAATTAAAGTCTTTGATTAACTTTCGATTTCAATAACAGTTTCATCTGGACAATATGGGAGAAGATTTCAAGTATTTTGCAAACAATGTTGGAAAGATATGGTCTTCGTCGCTATACATACCAAAAACAAATGTGACAATGAGTGACATCCCAGCTGACGTAGAGGACGTTCCTATCACCATCTTCCTATACAATATTGACGGTGATCCTCAGATAGAAGGTAATAGTAAACTATTCATGTCATTCAATCTAGAATCAATTTCAATCAGTGTAAGTTCTTTGTGTCGTTTTAGAATAATATGCATTATTATTTTCTTTTTTCATTTTACATAATATAACGTTACAACATGGTATTTGATGTGCTTGTTTCATTCATTCCCAGCTGTGGTCTCGAAAATTAGAGGTCGGTTCTGAGTCAAAATAGTTTGTCGAAGTATGGTAATGTGGTTTCCTGTGTGCTGCGATCTTAGAAAATATTCACAAAGAGTCAAAAATCCACTTCAGATGGTCGACCTGGTAGAAAGCAAGGTTATAGATTTTGTTATATCTTATTAAAACATGCACTTTCTATTATGAAGGTAAAACTTGTCACTTGCCTCTGACATATGATATTCTTTATCCTGGGTAGAGAAACCCCTTTTAAAAATTGGTAGATTCATCCCTGTCGACCAAGTACAAGGGTTATAGATTTTGTCATATCACATTAACACATGCTCTCTCTGTTATAAAGGTAAACTTAATATTACTACTGCCACTTGACAGTTAACATCAATCCATCCAACCACTTCTGACTTTTAATAAACCTTCTTATACTTTAATCTAATGGAGATTTGGATTTGTCAAATTGTGTCATTCTACTATATATATTTTTGTTCTTGTATGAGAAACCTTTCTTTAGCAATAGCTTGATGAAAAGCGTTTAATTCCTATTTTCGAGTCATTGTCATTGCTTTCGACTGGAAGCTTTTGGTGACATCGTCAATGCTGAGAAACTGGCGTGATGAAACACATTTTGTTTTCAGTTGACCATGGACGCGCGTATCAGTTTTGACCTGTTACAGTAATTGTTTTCTGCTGTTGTGACAAAAACGATGTATGGGGAAACTTTTTTTTATTTTCAACAATCATACAAACTCGAAATTCATGACCTGGTTTATTTGAAACCCTATGTTTTTTCTATCTGTATGCGTAGACGAGACGATCTTCGCAATAGAACTCTTTGTTTTTTTGGTTTACGGTGATTTTGCACATCGTCTTTGTCTTGCAGCTCGTTTGAATCAAGTTTTACTGAACATCTTATGTAGGTAAAAAAAACTTCTGTCGTACACATTTATGAGCCTATAATCTCTTGTTTTTATCTTTTAAATTTTTTTATAAACTCCTTCAGGCAAATATGACCTCAAACGGTTTCTACTATTTTTTCTTTATCTTCAAATACAAAAAGTTTTGATGTACTATTATAATACTTCAGTACTTAACTTTAAACCAATGATTGTTTTGTGAAAGTTTGTTCCAAAATAGGGATTACATTGCCAATGTACTGTATTATTCAATGATCAGAGGCGCTTGTAAAAGATTTAACAAGCTTTTAAGTTTGATTTACGCTCATGAAAATGGTATATAACGATTTAAATGCATATATTTCATTTATAAAACCAAGGTGGTGTCGACATTAGGGTTGAAATTGAAGATCCAAATGGAAAGATTCACCGACCTACTGTTGAAGATTTTACTGCAAAGCAAGGCTGTTACAAAGTGTACTTCATGTCGGCAAAACTTGGGAAACACAAGGCAACAGTTTTAATCAACGGAGATAGCATCAATCCTGATGGGTACAGATTCAATGTCATCTCCCATGGTGCTGGAAGACAATCTGTTACTTACAGTAAGTCATGTATTCATTTTCATTGCATATTTTTGAATAACTTCAGCCAACAATTTGAATAAACCATTTTAATTTGGAAGATAAACGTGATTTCTTTATTTTTTAAATAATTAAATTAAAGAAATTTCGCAACATATTCTTGTAAGATACAGTTATGAACTTGTTCTAAAATAACTTCTACTGTTGAAGTTCTAACAATTTAACAAATTTTCCTTAGATTTCACCAGGAACAGATTTTGACATACTGTTCCCATGTTTCACTAAAGTTGCATTATTGTCCTATGTCTTTTCTATAATATATCAATGTAATGATAATGTTATGTTCAATGACTTGGTTCTTGCTTATTTTAGGGTCTGCAAGGATCCCAGATACACCTCAACCTAGGAATATGGTGTCGCCAACTAACTCGGGTAGGTTTTATTTAACTTTAACGCTATTAGTGAAGCGTATAATAGTAATAAATGGAAAGACGATACAAACGTTTTTATATAAAACAATCCAGAAAATTAGACAACACTATTGCAAAAACATAAACGTACAGATAAACAACATTTCACAATGCACCAATGATTGAATAACACTATAATCGCTGCAATAACCGAATAGAAGTCAGACTTCCTGGAACGGTCAAAAGAAATAAGTTAAGATAGCATAGCGGGTTGGTGAATGTCTTTTGTATAACTCTCCAAGACATTACATAGTTCATATACCATCGTTACATTTGATTTTCGAATACTGTCAAATGATCGAAGGTGAGTGTTTGAAATAAACATATGGTTTTCTAGACAAAGACCGTAAACGGTAGACACTACCCATAAACTGACAAAATACAACAAATAAAAATTAACACAAAACCAAAAGATACATTTATTACTTTAGACAGAACCAATGAAAAATGTGTGTGATTCTGTAAGTTAAGCAGTTCCATATGACATAATTGTACCCGTCGTGTTGTTCATTCTAATAGGATATCTGGTAATAAGGTGCATTCGGTTCGATGAAAATGACAATCGATGAAAATGGATGGAAACGTGGCAACGATATTTGGAATATGTATACCGTGGTCAACTGTGATATCTAGAAACGTCAACCAAATTATGATACATGTATATCATTAAGATCACATGCCTTGATAACTTTCTTTCAAGATACACATAGGAAACGACATTTAATCAAATTTGACATATATACTTCATATACAAATAATGTTTGAATGAAGGTACAAAGAAAAGAAATGCTCACAATCGAAAAAAATTCTCTTTATCTTAATGTATATCAACGCTAGATATATTAATAATTAAACATATGAAGCAGATTTAATTGTATCTTTGGTATCCTTTATTTCATTACAACTCAGATCTTGAGTTAATTTTCCAAGAAAGTTCCAACCTTATGATTCATCGGTTTTCCCTTTTTTAAATGTCGTGGGAGGATTTGTTGCAATAATGTCAATACCTACTTGCCTTTATCAACAGAAAACGGTTTATAACAAATCTATTAAGTGTTATTTTCCTTTTACTTAGAACAGAAAGTAATGTACATATAAAAACAATATCATTCGGAACAGCATATGTGATAAACCACAAAAACAGTTGTCATTTAGATGGAAACATTTAGAATGTGTTCAAAACACGTAACCTGTAATAGTTCTATACGTATCAACAACCTCATAGCCGTATCCATTTGAAAAGAGTGTCTTACTTTTTTTTCATGTTTTTGTTTTTGTTTTGTTTAGCATAATCATCGCATCTACATAGTAATTCAATGTTTTGCTTTCAGTTTATTGATTACTACTTGCGGTATTTCGTAAAGAAATTTGTTTGGCGATGTTACAGTTGTCAATTATAAAGCAACCATCAGAACTATATATGCAAGGGAACTTGTACATGTGCTATAAAATGGTCGTAGCTGGCATTGAGATCATCAAACAATTAATTTGGCAAAGGGAATTTCTAAAATGAAGCGTGTTTACGTGGCAAAGTTTTCAATTCCAAAGTTTCTGTTTGTCATAAGATACATAGATTTTATGGAACTGTGTTCAATCTAAAAAAAAACGACGCGGTTTAAAAGTATACTTATATATAAAAGTTAGAGCAGATACTCAGTTTAGTAGATAAAAGTTCTACAAAATGATTTATATTTTTTTATATAACAGATGTTACCATAGTGGGTCGAATTACTCCCAAAGATATCATGCATGGAGATGTCAATTGTAAGTATTGGATGAGGCTCCTCTGGCCTTTTATATATAGAAAATTACACACAATATTTGTTTGTGCATTATCTCTTTCTCGGTACCACGATTTCCCGAGGATTACAAGAATTAATTAATATCCAAAGGACAAATTGATTTGTCCCAAAAACAAGGTGTTACACTACTTAAAATATTATTAACGTATATAATTCCGTCGTTTTAGCACAGTGCTAACTCTTTTCCTAAGACGACTAAGTTATACAATACGGTATCCAATGAACTTCTGCCATCCGACAATAAAACCAATGTCCGTTTAGGTGTGTGGGATGTATAAATACGCAGCATATAACTACAAATGGTAGTTTTTGCGTTCAAAACCAATCTCATTAAAATCAGCTGTTAGTTTTCGCTACGATACTCCCCACTGTAACTCTACAAAACACCAAAAAAATTGAAAACAAAACGAAAATCAAGGAACATGAACCCCGTAAATACGGGACATGGAAATTAACATTGATGTTTCAGAAGTCGCAGCAGTTTTGTTCCTCGAGAAAAAAAATGCAGTGACAATATATTGTATACTGTATAATTGAAAAAATACCTGATAAATGAAGCTGGTAGAGGAAGAGTAACAATGAAAAACGATACTTCTTCGTTTAGTTATTTATAAACGCGTTGTGTGCTATTGGTTGATTTAAACTGTTTGGGTTTTTTCTTGATACTTGAAAGTATTGAACTTTTATATTCAAATCCAAACGCAAATTAAAATCTTATAATATTTTTCCACATTTCAAGGTGTCGACATTTCCTTTGATTCGTCTGTTGCACATAATTCAATGGACATATCCAGCGACGAAAAGGTGATGAAAGTGAAGACGATGAAGCAGCGACATGGAATTAGTTTCCGGGAACCCGAGGCAGGACATTTCAGAAATTATAAAGGAACGATAGCAACTAAATCTTTCAACAAGCCTGGCCTATTTTACTGGGAAGTTGTAGTCCAATACAAAATTTTGCGCTTGATCCGACAGACAATGCTTTTCGAAATGGGCCTTGCGAGAATTGATTGTGTTGATAAGCGATACACTGTGGATGCATTTCCATACGCATGGGCAGTAAGTGCACGTGGTTGTCATATCTGCGGAAAGGTATGCCTACAGACGTGGCATAATGGCCAACTTATGACACATAATCCTTTGTCAAATCGTACACCAACGCCTGCCACTATGGTAGTTAGGCTTCATTATGGGTTTCTTCTTGATTCAATCAAACGTCATTGGATAATCGTCGACCTGAAAACCAAAAAAGTCATCTTCCATTTCAAAAACTTGGTTATCTCTGAGATGTCTGATCCCCTGTTTCCTGTATTCGCCCTATACAGCCCAGAACAGGTTCAAGCTTCCATGGAACTCTTGTCTGGAATGAATATCACGGGAATCCCAGAGGAGGCTTTAGATGCTATAGTTATTACGTAGTTAGTTCTTTTGAGTGGAGTACTAGCATAGAACTGACAATCTTGTTTCTGAAATTTGTTTATTAGAAATATATTGAACAAATTGTAAAAATTTAGACCGATAGATTGTATTTCCATTTTTTTCAAATTATACATTATATTAGTTTTCATATCATGTATATAGAGCAAAATTTATTTGTAACATATTTTACTGATTAAAAATATCATATCAAACCATTTCTTTGAGTTACCACGATACGAAACCATCAATCAAGTTTAATACATGAATGAAATCATATGCGGGGTATACTTTAATAGGATAGTCTTACCTACACCTCACTTATAACAAAAACTATTAAACTTGTGAAAATCCTATACATAGCTATTTTCAAGCTAATAGCTATAGGCCATTTTCTAAAATTGATCTTTGGCGGTTATAGCAGATAGTTAGATAGTTTAAACATATATTTAAATTGTTCACAGCAAAAAGGATCAGTCACCACAATACAAAATATATAGCAATTAAAATATTTAATGTGAGCATGCATTTATATAATACTTCAAAAAGAAAAGGGAAGAAAGAAAAAACGACATACATTAGGGTGATGGTGCTGTGTATTTTGCCTATGGTAATTATACTATTGGGAATCGTTTTGGTCTTTTTATTGAATTTAAGACTTATATAACAATTTGCTAGTTTTTATCACAGGAGAGTGTTTCTTTTCCAAATACCAAAAGTTTAAAGTCAAAATTGAAGACTTTGAAAAGCCAGCTGAGGTTATTAAAGATAATGGCCCTTTCATTTAAATAGAAAGGACAATCATAGAAAACATGGCTCGTCTCAATATCCAATCCACATTTACATGCTGGTTCAGTTATAATGTAAGATTAAATCCCTATATGCTTGTGCCGAGCGTAGAGTATTTATGACACTCTTTGTTTTTCTCTCCAAATGATCTTGTTTTCAAAGAAATAAAATAATAAAAACTGAGAGATTTTTTTTTTAATCGGTCATATTATCGATGTGTTATTTACACGATACAGATTTGTTTTTTTCTGCTGTCTAGTTTAAACATTTTTTAATGTCCAAAAAGGACAAATGGATTAGGCACAAGTAGTTAGTAACGTCTCTCTGTGTTGTTACGCTACTTTCCAGAGTGTTTTCACAAACATATTCATAGCACCCCGCCACTTTCACAAACAGGTTAAATATTTCTGCCTCATTATTAAGGGCTTTTATAAATCTTTAAAATTTTACATTTCTTGTATGAATTAATCTTGATAACATTAATGCCCTCTTGAACTTATGGGGAAGTTATCGTTGAGAAAGGTTTCCGTTTTCCAAACTGATTAAAACTTGACGGTACTTAAATATGGATACACAAATCTTTTCAAGGAAAATTTTCATTAGCGGTAAACACTCTTGAAAGATATTCTGAAAAATTTGAACATTTTTCTTAAAAATTGAAACCTTTTTTAAATACATGATACACACAAACATATCATACAGAAATTTTCTCATTTAGATAAATGATATATCGAAAGGCACATCAGGGACGTCCGGTGATGCGACACGAATTCTATAAATTATACTTCACGTAAGGACAAAAATGGCAACTAACAATTAATCTAGGTAAAATATCTTCAATTTTCCGATGACAAATGCACTATATGAAGGTCTGGAGAAGGGCTCCCCAACACAGTATTCTTTAATTTTCTAAGCCATGTTCCTCTATTCTTTATATTTAAACACAAAATTGTTGTTGCTTTTCCCCCGGCTTATTTTCTGTGTTTATATTGCCCTTAATTCGGTACTTTTGCCCATTATTCATTTTTTTCTGTTGTCAAACCCATCCAGACCCTCCTAAATGTATATCTCATAAGTCTGATATAAGTAAATATAACGTATGTCTCTTTACGGTGGTCTCTATTAGTACTACCAATTTGCAACTAAATATGATGATAAATGCTTTTTCTCATACAAATAGGATAAATATGCAAAAATATAACTACTGGAACTAGAAATATGTTATTAAATCAGTAACAAAATATTTATTGGACAATAGGGGCTATCATGTTATCAAAATTTCGTTTTGGACAATTCAAGATTGAGACCAACTGTGCTCTTGAAAAAGAAATTTATTCCAGTACTTTTACAATTCATAGCTTTTGTCAAACGCAGTAAACATGGTAAAGATCCGTCTTTACATTATGTTTTCACACTAGTTGAAGTGTGTGTCGTTCCAAATGAACGGCGAAAGACACCAAAGGGACATTAAAAATCATAAGTCGAAAATATACGCCGAGGCAACAAAAGAAAGAGATCCAAAAACGAACCCCACCAAAATAGTGTGGTGATCTCAGCTAGGTGCTCCGGAAGGTATACAGATCCTGCTCCGCGTGTTGCTTAAAAGTACACGAAAGGAAGTTATATAAAACATTATTAGTGATATTGTGTTGGTAATTTTAGATGGGATATTTTCGTTAGATATTTCAAAATTAGTGTAATCGGCCTAGCATAGACAGTTCATTTTAGTTCGCTGAGAGCTAGAAAACACCAATAAAATATTGGGTTATGTCGCTTTGAACAAATACGCATCGCCTTCTTTCGCCAAAATAAAAACAAACGAAGATTAAATCATTGCTTGGGTTAAACAAGTAAGACAAATTACTTGGATTTTTTTCTATCAAAAAAAAATGCAGATCACAAAATGTTGTTTTGTTCGCGCTAATTTAAAAAAAAATGGATTAATTAATTGATAGAGTAGCATAAAATTTACCCGATTTTACAAAACGTTGTTTGCATGACTTATTTGTAGGGTATTGAACATCAATTACTTGACAAGTTCAAAAGTTCGAAGTTTGGATGATTGCTCAAAAGTATGTTTTAACGTAGAAATCGACTGTTTATGCCATTGGCATAATACACACAAAAAAAGAAATTATGTACTTCAAAATAAAAAATAAATAAAAGTACTAACGTACTGTTAACGTTAATGACCACAAGATCTAAATGGTAACGAATAACTCATACAGAATGAGATCTCCCTATAGGTTTTTAGTGGCAATTTGAATTTGTTTTCTTATGTTCACTGTTAAATATTTCACATCAATTTAAACATTTGAAATTGGAACCCGAAACCTTTATACAAGCATGATAAGTACGCTTTCTTTATTTAAATACATGTTGACAGTAAATGGACATGGAATTTTAATATACCTGAAGAGTTGTACATTTGCTCTCTATTCTTAAGGTCTTGGAATAGCATAACACAACTTGGTAGATGTAAATATACCGCAAGCCCCTGATAATAATATTTGATCGATTGATGATAATTATGTAACATGTATTCATTCACATTCATCATCACGCATGAAGAATTCCGTTATCTTAGATAATTATGATTAATTGTTTCCTGCAATGTATAATATCAAGGAATTTTATATTTATACAATTCCTTGATAATTTGTAGTTCAACCTCTGGTAGAAGTGCAATTAATTATTGAATAGAACAGTTGGACTAGGTAACATATTATTGAAGCAAGTATGACAATTGGACCATGCAGTTAACATATAACTAAATTAAATGTAACAATTGGACTTGTTAAAGGAGTTCGCTTCTCAGTTTCAAAGTAATTAACTTTTCAATACACTAGTTTATATAGATAGCACGCCTGGTAAACCATCTAGTCTCAACCAAAATGTTGAGACGGAAAAAAGTATTCTGGCACTTCCTGTTGAGCTTTACTGGTTCAAAATATTCAAAATAAATACAGGGTAGGTCGACTTTTCGTCAATTTACTGAAAATCAATGATTTTTTGGTAAAATAGGAGAATGTCATGCCATAGATAAATAATAGTTGTAACTTATATATCTCTTCTTGGTTCAAAATATCTGAAATTGAAGTCACAATCACTTTCCTCCTACGGATTATCATGTTTACATTCTTTGAATCCGATAGAACTGCTATGATAACAATGACTTAGCAAGAAAATTTGTCAATTATTTGTGTTTTTTAAATTTTAAATGCTTTACGATAACCACGTCTGTAAATTGCAAAACTATTTGTTTGTCAAGCCTACTCTTAGCAGAAAAATGAAAAATTCTAAATGGTTGAGATATAAAGGTATTGGTTGAGTCTTTCTGTCACAATGTTGAGACTTTCTGGTTACTTTGTGCCATAAAATATTTTTTTTTTTAAAACATGGGCGCTGAGGTTTCAAAGTTCAAATTAACTACGACTAGGAATCCAACACGCGTGCATTATTACAATACAAAGATAAAAACTATTAAAACATCTATGCTAGAGGTTATTTCAACTAATTAAAATGTAATTTCTGTTGTAAAAATAAAGTTATTTCCCAAAATGAACTAATAAACTTTATCAGTGTACCATTCGAGTTTACCTTTTTACGGTTAAACTGATTTATGTTTTCTCTCTGTAGTATGTTTTAAAATCTAAATACAGATACAATTTTAAGAATTGCCGATAGAAAAATGCATGCGTTACAAGTATAAATAAGATTATTTTAAAAATATTTATTAATATGATTTGGATGAATTCGATTCCTAACAGACATTAAATATTCAATGCCGAAAATGCGTACATTTATAAAGAAATAAAATTGTTTAAAACTTGTTTAGGTTTATTTTTTCTTACACATTATTTCAGGATAAAGTATGGTCGTGGTATTGTCTTGGTGAGGTCTTGATGATCATGTTGAGAGTAGCCGACTTTAAACATGTTCAAAACAATAGTGATGAGTTCATGGCGAAATCAGGTTGTATAATAGACTATATTACAACAAATGTCTCTTCAGAAGATGCTGTCATAACTACAGACAAGATTAAAACGACAGTTGAAATGTCAAACAATCACGACAAGTTTATGAATTTTGACCGTTTTTATGTAATTGATATACTATAAAGCTAGTAGTAGAAAATTTCTTTCACCAGAAGATCTCAACATTGTTCCAGAATATCTCAACCAATACCAGAAAATCTCAACATGACATACTTTGTAACATATTTAGCTTAATAAAACTATATAAGTAAAAAAAAAGAGAACAAACTGTAACTTTATGCGGTTTGTAAGGTTTAGAAAAATACTAATTTACTAATATATATGTTAGTTTATCAATGATATCACTGTCATTTTGTCAATAACTGACTGTACTGGCGACATTTACCTGCTGGAGAATAGTCCGTGATTCCGATGTCATTTTAAATCATATTGGTCCGTGTTAATGTACACGAGACAGACAAACCCCAATTCAATTATCTATGGCATGACATTCTCCTATTTTACAAAAAAACGCATTGATTTGCAGTAAATTGACGAAAAGTCGACCTACTCTGTGTTTATTTTGATGATATTTTGAACCAGTAAAGCTCAACAGGAAGTGCCAGAATACTTTTTCCCCGTCTCAACATTTGGTTGAGATTAGATGGTTTACCAGGCGCGGAGATCATGATTAATATTATCATTGGAGTCTATCGTCCGTCGCCCGTCGTCGTCGTCCGTTAACTTTTTAAAAAATCTTCTCCTCTGAAACTACTGGGCTAAATTTAACAAAAGCTTGGCCACAATAATCACTACGGTATCTAGTTAAAAATTGTCCGATGTGTTTGGTTATTAATAATAGATTATCTTAGATATCATATCAGTAAATAAAGCCGGTGAGCCTCTAGTTTTTAGAAATAAATATAATTCTGATGATGTATATTGTATATCGGTATGATTATATGATGTTTTGTATATATTAGAAGTTTTTTCCTTCTGAAACAGAAAACTGCAGAGGCTTTTGGCGCAAAATGCAAATTCCTTTAATAGTCATTGTGTCTGATTGGATGTTATTTTGGCCAACTTTCTACACATGTTTCTATGACGTCATGGTTGAGAACCTGATGGGAAATTCTTTAACAAATTTCGTAGCCACATTTTCGTATTCAAAATCATTTATTATTTTGTTATTATAAACTAGTTTAAAATACTTTTAATGAAATTTTTATACCCCAAAATAATAAAAGCGTAAGTTTCAATTATAATACGTGTATTAAATGGTAAACAAAAATGAAAACCAAAACTATATATTTTATCGGAATCGAAATGTGAATCCCCGACGTCTCATCAACATGAATTCGACTTGATCCCCCGAAAGCATTACGGAATGAATTAACGAAAAATGGCTATATTGAGACATATTTCGGGGAAGAGAACTACATGATTTTACTTTTTAATCTTTTATGACAAGGGGGAAGCAAACAGACTGATAATTTTAGTGAAACGAGGGTTACTTTCTGCTTCAAACGGAACAAAACACGCACTGGAATACCAATGTATCGACAACAAAAATCTGATCTTCTTTGTTGATGTCATTTAAAGTGGGCACACATACCATCAGGTGCTCTTATAACTGGATTTATATTCAGGAAAGGTAAGATTTGTTGAATAATAAGATAAATAATGAAAATAAGGAATTACAGATGACCATATGCGGAATAAACCGTTGCAATGTGCGGTTAATTTCCGCCTTGTTTATCGGGGTCACATTTCAAGTCAAGGTTACATTCGTCATGTTTACGTTAATGGTAACCAGTGTTATGTCTTGTATAAACTGTTTTCTTTATATATCTTTTGAAAGATTAATAAAAAAATAAAAATAATTTTGAATCTGATGTGAGAAAGTTGCAATGTACTTGAAAACTTCTCATGAAATCTTGAAAATATTCAGGTAATTTGATCATGCTCAGGTATATTGGCAATATTGCACCATGGGCACATGTACAGTAGGAGTGTTTACATTGAAGACTTCCAATTGGTATACATAATAGGAACCCAATCCAGGTATTTTGATTAAACATAAAGGATGTGAAATATAATAAAGTATTGGAAGTCTAGAGTCTGTTTCCCCAAATAAAACCCTTAAAATATTAATATTAAGGTTGATCATACATGTAAGTCTGACATGAACAATTCAGTATACTAAAGATAAATCTTAGTTTTTTTGTGAAACCGACTCCTGGTCATTATTTTTAATAAATTCCACCTTTATCAGACAATCCACTAAACAAATGTGAAGAAACATGTGGCTCCCTGAGACCCTGACATGATCACACCCTTTTAAAAAGGTTTGTGTTGAAAACATTGTTTTAATCTTATTTGAGTTGGAGTATTACTGTAAAATGGAGACATTATAGGTTTTGTCTGAAATAAGTGAAGTCCTCCAAACGTTACTTTCGTAGACCGATTCTTTTTATCATGTTTATAGTGTTTTGTGAACTATTTGAATAATTAATATTGTCATGATGATCAAAGACCAAGTTCGTTCATTATAACAGGGTCGAAATGGGGGCACTTTCATAATGACATAATGAATAGCGAAGGTTCCAAAGATTTCTCAGTCCTCAGTGGTCTTTTGCATTTAATTGGTCTAGTATGTTTTCAAGCATTACTGGTCCAATCAGTGTTTAAGCAGTCTTTTGCATTATATACATATATATATGATTATAACAAAATTCCTGCATCTACACTGGTCATTTTGCCCAGTAATTGATGAAGTTTTACTGGACATTGCCAGATGTCTGATGGAGCTTGGGAATAACTGGAATAACAATAAAAATTCTTGGCAAATGGCTTCAACATCAATTTTGGTGCATGATGATAAAAAAAATCAATTTGCGTTAATTTGTTTCCCAAAATTACAACAGTGATAATTATTTGAGACCTATGAAGAAATACAGCATAATTTTAACCAATTTGATACTAACAGTAGTGGAAAATGCTTGTTTGAGGCCTGACTGTTAAGGGCATTTCTACCCTCTTACAAGACTTGTAATTTAAAAGGAGGGAGCTGAAGGCTATATCTATAATAATCAAACTTAACTTGTCACAATGACATTTCCAGGATAAATATTTTCATTGTTTTTAAATTACTCGTGATCATATCAAGCTAACTGTTACAACAAAAAATGCCCAACTAGATTTTTTTTCTCCGCCTACCTAAGCTAATTGCTCAAGAGAGGCTAACAATGGGATATTCCAAATGCAAACATAAATCGAAAATAAACATGGGAAAAAAGCAGTACCAAAACTCAAAAAACAGTACATGTATGTGAATATATAATTTAAACCCAACATAAAAAACTACATTTTGTAAAGACTGAGCAATACAAACCCCATCTAACATATATATACAAATGTATACATGTACGTATCACAACAATCATGCATGAATTTTAAACATATAACAATAATGCCAAATAAGGTGCGAATATGCAGGGTGTGAACAAACCTAGGACACAAATGTGTAAGCTTAAGGTGTTAACTAACACAGGGTGTAAATAGAGCAAATAGACCGGATACCAACGTAAATTGCCTCATGGGGAATTATTCCATACATTTTTTAGGAAATAACCGGGAACTGTCAGAAATTATAGTTTAGGTGAGTTTTCATTGAAAATATCACAAATTTATAAATAAATGAAACAACATGCAATAACAGTATAATTTTTGGGGGTAAAAACTAGTAAAAGAAATTTTATGTACATCAATTCAAGAAGTAATAATTAGTTCAATGATAAGAAGTTATCAACAACTTGTTATAAGTTGTCAGTAAATCAGGTAAGGATTGTTCATCTTTTGAAAAAGATGCTTCATTTGCAAACTTCCAAAAATACATTATAGAACTGATAGACATTAAGTTTATCAAGGATGTTATATTAGAAGGAGAGTGAACACTCTGCTTGATACAAAATTAGCACCCCCAGGATATCAGTTCGATCAGAGAAAAATATAAAGAAACCAACATGTTTATCAACCACTTGACATGGCCCTCTGATGTACCCGGCTGTTACCGCGAGTAGTTCTGGCTATTGGATAAATCGCATATGTCACATGATTGTTTTAAGTGACTGGGTCATTAAAGTTCAGGTGTATTTTTAGTTACAGTGCAGTGCATAGGTGTTTATGATTTGGAAAAAGATTTGACGCGCAATTTCAAAATCAACCGTCTGTCTACGGTGAAAAAAGATAAAGAAATGACAAAGTTATAAGGGTTTAAAGGAAAGTTAGTGAGCGATTTTTATTCAACACTACATTGCTTTAAACAAAGATTTTCGCTTCACCTGTCAATTTCTGCTTATGAGAATTGGCAGGTAATAATCATAGAAAATATACGAATATGCAAAGTACTTTAGTTACGGTGACCGGTAACGACCGGAAGGAATATTTGCAACTGAAACATAGAGAAATTTATCGGGAACATCGTAAAAGTGACTTTCCATCTTTCTGTTATGACTGTTGATATTAACATTGACGGCAATGAGACGGATATTTGTTTTATTTCTATTGGTAATAAGTTTACTTTTAACATAAAATTTTAATTTTTAAGTACTTAATAAAAAATATCACAAAAAATCTGATTAATATTTCAATAATTGTATATCTGGTCAGTTTATGACACCTCAGGTGTTTCCGTTCTTACTCGGGTATGTTATTAGGACAAAATCTCCCTCTGTGACTGAGTCGATCTCAACTAATTAACACCCACTTACAGAAAAGTCGGTAACATTTTATGTGTAATTATCATCTTTCGTCCTCTCTCCTTCTAATATAACCTCCTTGAGTTTATAGACAATTTAATATTATAATTCTCACAAAATAATTCATCTGCCTTACCAAACATCCAAAAATTTATAAAATAATCTGAAATCTAAAAACTGTAAAATTTATAATACAGTTTTATTTGTAGAAATGAACCAGTTCTAACGTTAACTTTATTTGTTAATTATAAATAACAAGATATTGAAATGCTACATGTACTGCTACATGTATATTATATGTCCATCCACTTCCTATTTTAGGAACATTTGAATTACAGATACATCATGTACATGTCGGTCACAATAGTCTTATTAGATTTGCTAATCCACTATTACAACTTTTTTTTTTGCTGTAAAAAACAAACTGTCATTTGTAACTACAATATAACTGTTACCTATATTTTTCAAGAAATAAAATTTGGAACATCCTATTGGAAATACACTTCATAGTATTACTCTCTTGTATCCTCTAGACTAGCCCTGTAGATGATACAGATGTTTGACACTCAAAACAGGTCACTGGTGCAGACAGAACAATAGTGGTTCTAAACTGAAAATACTTATACATTGTATATAATATACAATTCAATGTGACATATTTCTGAAGGATTTGTAGTTTCCATTGTACATATATATATATGATATTAGTGCATATTATACATGTAAATTGTTCCATTTCAATGCTTGAATTGATTATTTTTTTGTTGCAGCAGGTGTTACTAAATTACATTTGTAGTTCATATTGGCAATGATTATTAGCATTCAGTTGTTTCAAATTAGTTTAATAGTAGGCACTTGTGCAAATGTTCATATACACATTTTTTGTAAAATCAAAATGAATGCTACAAGTGTGATGGGGAGGAACAAAACGTAAATATTAGATGCATGTCTCAAAGGCCGTTACAATACATGATTTCTGTCAAACTCAAAAGTTTGTTTTTAATTTGTTATATTTTTATTGTGTTTATTTTGCAGACTAAAAGTTACTGATGCAAGAAGACTTTCTAAAGTACAGTTCAAAACAAAGTGCATTTAGTAACTTTAAGAAGATCAAGTTAGAACCCGATATCCATGATGTGAATGCTTTTGGTAGACACGAAATATCAAGCAGCCCTATAGTATACCAACATAATACTGCCTATATTTTACCACAGAATCGTAATGTCCTAAGAGATATTGATAATCAGACTCAGAATTATATCCGTGCTTCTACAATTAAACTATTAAATTCGTACCAGAGATGTGGCATTAAAAGGAAGAGTGACGACCTTGACGCACCCATGCAGCTCCAAGTGCAAGAGACACAGCCAGTTTCAAGTGATGAAGACAAAGGCACAAATGTTGCCACGACAACTACCTCCAAAAATACCTCCTCGTCCAATAACGAGGGGGATTATCAACTGGTACAACATGAGGTTTTGTATTCGATGACCAGTCATAATGCATATGAAGTGCTAGAATTTCTTGGTCGTGGAACATTTGGTCAAGTAGTGAAATGTTGGAAAAAAGGCACTAATGAAATAGTTGCCATTAAAATATTGAAGAATCACCCATCATATGCTCGTCAAGGACAGATAGAGGTGAGCATATTGACTCGGTTAAGTCATGAAAATGCAGACGAATTTAATTTCGTGCGAGCATATGAATGCTTTCAGCACAAAAACCATACATGTTTGGTTTTTGAAATGCTGGAACAAAATCTGTATGATTTCTTGAAACAAAACAAATTCCAACCACTGCCACTTAAATACATCCGTCCTGTCACACAACAAGTTTTAACGGCCCTTCTTAAATTGAAGAGCCTCCATTTGATTCATGCGGATTTAAAACCTGAAAACATCATGTTGGTGGACCCAGTGCAATTTCCATACCGTGTAAAAGTGATAGACTTTGGATCTGCAAGCCATGTGTCAAAAGCTGTATGTTCAACATATCTTCAGTCAAGATACTACAGGTAAGAAACCTAATTGACTATAAGTTATAATATTACAGGTAAGATATTTTAGTATGATGGGTAAGCTTGCATGATAATACTGTAGATGTATTGCTCATAACATTCACAAAATGGAAATTACTTGAACTTGATGTAGTAGTAAGTACAGGTATGCTTATACCAATGTACCACTAGCATGCTTAACAAAATAGAAATTACTTGATGTAGTACTAGTGCACACAACACTTAAGCTTGGTACTTGAGAATAAGTAGTTCAAGGCAAATGTTTTAGATAACAATACAAACTTGACTAAGTAGTCAACAAATACTAGTACAATGTACATTTTTTTTTGTACAATGAAAAAAATGTGCATGTCGGTTATGCAACATAGTAGACTATACATATACTCCATTGTACTCAATTTAGGTCAAGGACTAGCAGGTTTCAGTAGAATCAGTACAAAGACATCTGCGTGATCCCACTGTAAAAATAAAGTTGAACCTGTACATGTTAGACTGCTCTTCAATTATTAATCTATAATTAGAAACAGGCTAACCCTCGACTTTAAGCTGCTAAATTTCTGGCTGGCAACCAGTTGTCACTGACTCAAGAAACAGAAATTGTGATTTCATTTCACCATATTATAAACTTACTGTTTATTACAGACTGAGCAGAGTAGTTTAACTGACTTATCTGATTTTTATGTCCCATTTATGGGCATTATGTTTTTTGGTCTGTGCTTCCATTCGTTTGTCTGTCTGTCCCGCTTAAGGTTAAATTTTTGGTTGAGGTAGTTTTTGATGAAGTTGAAGTCTAACCAACTTGAAACTTAGTAAACACAGGGGTTAAAAAATCCACTAGCCCGACGCCCGGGACTAGATCATTTACGCCTCGGGCAATTAAAATGTGTAATCCGATATGCCCGACGGACTAGTAACAAAAAATTCTTGACGTTTCCAAAATAGAAAGTGAAAAATCCCTTCATCACTATTCTCTGTTAGCCAATTCGATTCAATTAACTCATCTGGGATTCCAAGAATTTGAACTGGTTTGTACAGGTCCTGTTGTACATATTTTAAAAATAGAACAATTAACTCATGCATGTCTGGTGGCTTTGTATCATGTGTTGATTGCAATTCCCGTACTTTAAATAACGATTTCTCATACCATGGCTTGGTTGGGGTATTGTACATTGCTTATCCTGCCGAGATTTTTAATTAACGGTATTTGGGGGTATGATGTATTGGTTGGTATTGACCTGTCTTGTTGCACAGCTCTTGAGCACGAAACCATGCAACAAAATATTTTTTAATATTTTAGTACGGGAACCCCAGGAACTTCGTCAGTTTCAAAACGAAAAACGGTAGATGAAAGGAGTAACGAGGCTGAAAATTCATCCCCCAAAAATGCTAAATACGACAGGGAAAAGCCGCGGAAAAAAATTAATAGTGTCCAGGACAGAAGGGCTGCCAAGTCTTTAGCGCGAGACTCACACATGTTCATGCTTATTTGGCGGCATTTTCCTTTGATCTATTGTTTTTTCTCTTTGATCTTTACAATTTGGCCAAAAAATCACACAGTCACTTCCTGAAAAGTTGGCAGAACTGGGACACCAAGATTCCCCTGGCAAGGTTGGCTGTTGCTGAGAAATAAAAAACAGACAATACTCTGTGAATATTGCCGTTAGTTGCCCCAAGCACTCAAATAAAAAGTCTGCTTTGAATGTGGGAACAACTTAGTTAGGTTAAGCACTAAAAGAATAAATAACAGATCAACACAAATTATTTAACACAGTGTATAATGTCTCCTTCAAAACAAAGGACACCCAATTTGTATTATGCAGCAAACTCTTGATTTTTAAGGCATACTAGGGCTAGCAGGTCAGTTTTGATGGACTAGCAGTTCTTCCAACAGGGCTAGTAAAATCCTGCTGCCAATAAGTCCTGGGCTAGTTAGCTGTAACAAAAATTTTTAACCCCTGAAACATGTTACGTATGATAAGATCTTTCTAATTTTAATGCCAAATTAGAGATTTTATCCCATTTTCACGGTCCACTGAACATAGAAAATTATAGTGGGGATGGGGCATCCAGCAGTCTTTACGATAAACAGTTTAAATCTACAGACCCATGAGGTTAATTTAAAATATTTTGTTGTTAGATTCTGTTGGCCTGTATATATGAATTTTACAGGCCAGAGAGCAATTTTACAAGCCTTGGCTGCCGTTCAGCATGAAGACTGCATCCATGTACTTGGGACACATTCTTGTTTCCAACAACAAACAAATGGAAGTTTTTTACAACCTTGACTGGCTATACAGCCCTTGCTTTTTCTTGTTTCCAGCTTACCGGGTACTTTATATATGCTAACATGTACATGTTTACTGACCAACAAAAATAAATCAAGACTATTTAGACTTGATACTGAATTTCAGTAAAAATTTTAATCTATCATGAAAAACAATTTTTCCTAAGCCTTAATCATGCAGTCATGCAGATTGCTAATTTTGTTTCACATGTGTTTCACTCCAAACCCTTGCATGTGGTGAAAATAAATTAGAAAAAAATAAACCACTTTGTTTGATTAAACTTGTCTTGAAAGTGAAAAGAATTTCTTTATCCAGGATGGCAAGCTTAAGTTTCAGAGCTGAGCATGTGTGTACCACCAGAGGGAAATTATGTTGTAGGATTCTTTTTTAATTAGCCACACATATAGGGAACGTAATTAAATGAGAAATTTAATTAAAATTGTATGACTTCAAGCCACTAAATGACAAGTATACAAGGCTCACACGGCCTGCATAATACATTGTACATGTACATGTATATCTGAAATGTAATTTAACATTTAATAATAAAGAATTCATCAGGAATTGATTAAACAATTTATAATGTTAAATGACTGATTATTTCATTCAAATTTTATATTTGACTTTGTACATACAAATGTACAATTACATTGTAATGTGCCTGTGCAATAAATATATTAAAGGATTGTTTGGAAATAAAATCTGTTTTATTACAATATTGTCAATAGTTTTGAACATTTATCAGTGATAATCAGTGACCGATAACCGGCTTTGCTGGTGACATACAGTGTAGATTAAAAGCCCAATTGACATTTATGAAAAAGGCTCAAGAAATAGGAAACCATTATCGATTCAATCTAAAGGAGTGCAATTTAGGGATATTTAAATCTTTCAATCTTCCGATTTTATTAGTTAGTCTGTCAATGGCCATAGTGAAACATAAAGGGTTTTATCCTGTGGGGAATTTTGTAAAAGTTTTGTTAAGGAATCAATCAACACATCTGTATACCTGGATACATTGTGTACAATAATGTATGTTAGCTACAGTACAGACACATTATCAATACCTTAACATTTGTTATATATATAGTTCAAAAAGTATAACACAAGTACTGTACATGTATAGAAGTTTTATTCAAAAAGGTGAAATTCATTAAAACGCACAAAATCAGACCAAGGAATAAATGGATATATACATTTGTATATACATGTACATGTATATAACAACTCATATTTAAAACTGACATGGTACAAGCTTTTTCAGAGTTCTAAAACTATGCTTTATCTCTATAAGATAACTTTTATAACCATGGGGAAGGTTACGTAAATGTTTCTCTTTACATGATATATTACTAGACATGAACTTTTGAGTCCAAATATTTTATTACGTGTACAATGTATGTTATGTACACTGGATTGATTGTCACACTGTGTATCCAACAACATAATTCAACCAGAAAATTTATCAAATATATCATCTAGAGGTCAAGGTTAAAAAATGTATGGTCTTAAGTCATAAACAAGTGTCTATATCAGATAGAATTTCTATAAAGCATGAGATCACCCAAGATTCAATCATTCAATAATGTTTTTAAAGGACAAATTTAAAACAGATATGTCAGAACATTGACTTCCAGTCCAGTGATATGTTTCCTGATTTTATAACATGTGGCAGGGTTAAACAAGTTGGGATTTTATATACCATACCTACATGTATTACTGAGCTATCCCCAATATATAGTAGAGAATAAAAGGCATGAGAAACCAAAGGGACGATAAAAAACCACACGTCCTATAAAGACCTACTATACCTGTACATGGTTTCGTAACGAAAAAAAAACAATGAGAGGTAGATAACATTTTACACAGCACTACATACATGTGTATGTAAAAAACCTAAAGACTGGGCATCACAAACACAACCATAAACTGGGCGCATACTTGTATTGTTCTCCTGTACATGTCTTTTTGTTTAACTGTTAATCTGACTCCAGTGTATCCCAAACTCTGTCTGACCAAAGAAATGTCAGACAAAAAATCATTTGGTCAGACAGAAATTTTTATATTTTTCTGTTGAACATATAGTAGAAAATGTCAAAAAAAAATTTGGGTCAGACAAACCGTAAACCAGTTTGGCTCAGACTGCGAATTTAATTATATAAGGTTCATATTATTTTCGTGTCTGTGTTCTTTTGTCTGACAGCTGTTAGTTGTCTCTGAGGCACATATTATTTTCCTGCCCATGTCCTTTTGTCTGACTGTTACATGTAGCTATAGGTACACTGCAGTGGTCTAGCTAGCCCAAAATAGAAGGGCGCTGCGCCCTGGGTGCCCTCAGCCGCGCCCTGGGTGCCTTCATCCGCGCCCTTCTGCCTGACGTCTTTTTCCAAAATTATCTTGTGCCGTTTTGGTAAAATTTTGTTTCATCGATTTCTGATCTCCAAGTTAATTACATATATGACACCTGTGTGATTGCCCCCAGGTTAATCATGTCATTACAATCAATTACAATGATAAAGACTTCAAAGGTGTTAATAACTAGGTAATTTAATTAGGACAATGTATCTTTTTGATGAATGTGTCAAGAGTGTGTTTAGCTTGGGTCGGCATTTTCGATCTCCAAGTCACAATGGAAGAGCGTATATAAATGAAGACTTTCATGACTTTAGAATTGAATTTAAGCCATCAAAATAAAACTATGCCTTTACAGAAATGCCTTCCATCTCAACTCGTTAGCGACAAGCACAGTTTTTAATTAACTCAAACGTGGTGGAAAATTGATTTTGGAGTTACTTCCCCTGTTTTAGCTTATTACAAATTTGTGCTCTAAAAATATTATCTAGTACCAAAAAAAGGAATAAATTACCAATTGAATATATAATAACATAATAATGTTACCTTAAAGATATTAACTGTCTTTGAACATATTAAAAAATATATATTGCAATTTCTACTTGATAATTATACTTTTAGCAATCCATGTTCTAAACATTGTTAAATTTGTAATGCTCTCAGTTTCAGAAGATTTGATGTATTAAAAGCTATAATTCCTATATAGATAAAAAAAAACAAAAAACAACACATATTCTTTGATAATGGGTAGAGTGAAGTTAAACTGTAAAAACATAATATGTTGATGAAGATGTACTACACCATTCATAACTACACAAACAATGAAATAAAGACTATAGTTGAAAAGCATCTTTATTTAAAAAAAAAAACATATACAGTAAAAAAAAAAAGAGATTTGTTAACTCGTGATACACACAGAAACGTAGACATAAAAATGAGCAGTGCCTTTTCTTATCATAAAAAGTGCCCTGCCCTCCACTGGCACCCTGCCCCTTTTGATTTCTAGCTAGAGCACTGCACTGTATATCATCTTCGCTAGCCAAGGGTTACGATCCACTCCCGCTCTCTTCACCCTTGGCAGATTGAGCTAACATTTGTGATATCAATGATGCGCCATCTATCGGAAGATTAAAGTCACGCCCATTCCGAATACATTATTCTTGACCAATGGTAGCACTTGAACTCTTCAATTTGGAGGTAAAAACACTGTAGCGTCTAGATTCTACACACTTGGTAAAGCCGGAAACAAAAATATACGTCAACATTCATGCATTTGTGCTTGAAACATACACAGGAACTTCTATTAGTTGATTAAAACATTCCAGTTGTCACTAAATATAATCGTATGTTAAGTGATATTAAAGACTTGTTGCGCAATAAACACGTGCACGTGGCAATTGTTTACAAACACTTTCTACATCTACACGTGATCATTTTATAGGCGCTTTTTGATTGGATGCAGCGAGTTTCCACTGCAACCAATAAAAATCCTTACCATGTGTCTCCGAAATTTTATCTCAATCCGCCAAGGGTGAAGAGAGCGGGAGTGGATCGTAACCCTTGGCTAGCGAAGATGACTGTATATAGTCAATCCCTTTGGCACATATTATTTTCCTGTCAGTGTCCTTTTGTCTGACTGTTAGCTAGTCTGTCCCTTTTAAGGTTAAAGCTCCTGTTTACCACGAAGTTGCTCTCCTATTAACCTAAAAATAAGTACCATGCACCTGTTGATGTAAAGTTTTAAAAAATGGATGTTAAATAAGGTTTGATCCAGCTTTTGTGGTTCACTGAATATGGAAATGTGATGGTGTGAAATGGGTACATTCTCATTTTAAAGTTTTGGTCTTTAGCTAATGGTAAAGTCAGGGTCACATCAACTTGAACTTATAATTTAGCACACATTCTCATTAGGAAGTGAATTTTCTTCAAAATAAGCGACTGAAAGTGGGTTATGTCTTTGGTGTACGTGCATGTCTAATTAGATGAACTATTTTAAGACATCTGAAAATTTATAGATAATTTTTTAAGGAAAGTATAAAATAAACATGTAAATTTAGATTTATACAAGTTTAGTCTTTTATTTAAGTTTTGTACATGTTATGTACATGTATATTACATCTGATATATTAGTAAAGTTAAAAGTAGGTCCTTATCATTATTACATGGTAGAACACTATTTGCATTTGTTGTTTAATGTAAGGATTTATGTGATTATTCAAGGAAAAGGAAAATGTATTTAACATGTAACTTTACTTAAGCCAAAAAATACTTCAAAGAAAACTGAATTAAGATGTTAGATTTATGAAAAGATTAAAAATTATTTTATGAAGATGGATTGGTGTTTGGCATTGTAGTCTAGCTTAATCATTGCAAAACTGCCAAAGAATTCAAAGGAAAATGATTACCATATATAAATCTTTGTTTTTTATTGCCTTGCAATCAACATGCATGTAATACATACATGTACCTTTTCATACAAAGTAAATTTTGTGTACCAGTAATTTCAGACTTAATGTCAGATTTTCATAATATTGTACATGTACTAAGCATTTCTCTGTTATGAAAAATGAACTCGGTACTGCCTGACCCTCTGAAATAGAAATCTAGAGAGATTAAAAATCTCAAATCTCAATCATCACTAAGAAATATGCTTTAATTAAAGTAACTTTACTTTACTTTACTTGTAAATTAAAACAGGTAAAAGTCACACATAGATACATTGTTTACCTGTGCAATGAATGAAGAGTACACAATGTAGTTAGTGGTATTGTTTACATTGTGTATATCTCAGGTTGTATATATATTAAAACCTTGACCTTTACATAAACTTCTTATGTTATATACAGAAATGTATACTCCAACATAAACTTCAGTGAAATGTCTTTGTTAGGTTAGGATCTGTATAATAAAATTTAAATGTTTGTCAAATGTAAACTATATTAAGAAGATATTTTGTGGTTAGAGAGAATAAATTTTAATTGTTGTAGAGATTTAAATGATACTTCAGTACATGTAGAAATAATTTTAATGATGCTTTATGTGAACAAAATGTAAATGATTTGGCTATATGAATATCTTAAAAAATAACAAGGTTGAGGTTGCCTTGATTTCAACTGAATATGTTCTGATTGCAAATATATATCTTATTTAAGAACTTTAATTATATTAATAAATATAAACGAAGAAAGAAAATTTTGAACTGAATATTAATTAAGAAGAAAACAGAAGAATTGTCTTATATATATGCATATGTGAGCATCAATAAAAAGTATCTACTAAATAATGATATTGCTACTGTGTAAATTCTTAGAACCATTATAATGTCTTTACATATTTCCCATGAACATGATGAAACAAATATCTAAATTAAAACAATAATTGTAAATGTTATTTTTTTTCACCTCAATGGGAATATAGGTTTTTCATACCTCCTTCTTTGTAAATATATGTAGGAACAAATGTTTGTGTACACTGATGGTAGAGAATTCGAAGTTTTACCCTGATTCTATAAGTTTTGAATTTAAGCTTTAATTCAGCATCATTTGATAAACCCCAAAGCATTAAATGTTAACAACAAGATTCTACTAAAATTTATCTCAAGGCCAGGTTGTTATTTGAAATTTCCTGGTAGATTATTTGCTGAATTCAGTTATTTTGTCTGTCATTGGCATCACTAAGTTACTGGAATTTTTCAATGAATATATATATATGTATATATATGGGATTGCTCTTATATATTTTTTCTCCAATTATCTGTGGTCAATTTTTCATTCATTATCATGATTGTGTACAATGATTTATGGTTTGATGTACATGTTAAACTATATATGGTCTTTTTTTTTCTTCATTTAAGCCAGCTATATCTAGCAAAACCTTAGTGACAAAATGTAAATGCTAACAATACACAATGTGTGAATTGTAAAATTGGTTTTAAAAATAAATTTAATTCTATGACTTTATTTGTTACTCATACAATATACTCATTTATTTTACAGAGCACCAGAAATTTTGTTGGGTCTGCCATTTTGTGAGGCTATTGATATGTGGTCCCTAGGATGTGTGATAGCTGAATTGTTTCTAGGATGGCCACTGTATCCAGGTTCATCAGAATATGATCAGGTTGGTTGATTTTATTTTCACAACAGCAACAACAAAAAAATAATGATTTGTTCATAGGAACAAAATGCTACATTAGAAATAAAAATTGATGATTCTCCAAACTGCTCTTTCTTTTTGAAAATTTATTATATACTCTGACAGTTAGTCAAACCATTGTCACATTTTAAAGAAAAAAAAATCCTGAATTTTAAATAAACATTCTGTTTCCAAGATGTAAGAAAAAGCTTTTTTTCTTCAATTTGATAAGTGGAGACAAATCCAATAATGTTGATACATTGTTATTTGTAGGATACAATTTTTTGTTGATTTTGTTGGTACATTGATCTGAACCATAAATTTAAAATTTCATAATACAATGTAGTACCAATTTTCCACAGGCTTATGTCATGTATGTGCCGACTTTTGTATAACCAAGATATCAAATATCCATGAAAATACAATATTGTTCCATAATCTACAAAAACTAGTACAATCCAAAACAAATGAATCTGCAGTATGTGCATAATGTTTCAATGTTAAACATCCATTTCAATGAATGAAACTCACAGAATGCTATAGTTAGTGTACATGTATACATGTCTTAAAATGCCACTGTATTGCTTCTACAGATCCGATACATTTCCCAAACACAAGGATTACCAGCAGAGCACATGTTAACTGCAGCAACAAAAACTACAAGATTTTTTATTCGAGAACAGACAGATAGCAATTACCCATTTTGGAGGTTAAAGGTAAGGTTATATTATGATTTGATATTGAAGTTTGGAGGTTAGGGTATGATGTGATTTTGATGGTTAAGGTAAGGTTATGTGACCTTATAGGTGAAAGGTCAGGTTATGAAACTATTATGTAGGGTAAAGTTATCAAGCTGTTGAATTTTTCATGTCAGTGCTTTTTAATGTTGACTATACTGTATTGATTTTCTCTCATTGTTGAAGGCTGTAAGATTACCTTTAATTGCTTACATCCACTTCCTTTTAACTCTGGTGGGTAATAGTGTCATTGGCAATCCTATCAAATCTCCTTATTTTCATATTTATACATTGCATTGTATGATGTGATTTTGAGGTTAAAAGTAAGGTTAAGATGTGAAAGATTTGTAATGTAAATGATATTTTACATATGCCTTATTTCATTGTAGTAACTCAAAGTTCATGGCCATTCAATCGAGATAATCTTTTCTAAAATCATTGATAACGAAAATAGGAAATGTAAATAAATGATTGATAGATTTTATCTGATCACATCCAGACATTTACATACAGTATTGTGTAGATGAAAGAAATACCTCCTTTCCCCCTCTTCCATAAAATGACGTGCTCTAATGCGATTACATAAGAAGGGAACTTGATGAATGTATTAAAGGAAGAATGAGAAAAACACATGTTAAACGATTATTATGTCACATGACTTGGTATTACTTCCTGTTCACAATTATTTTAACATTATTCACTATATTTGAAAGAAAATCTTCAAATATGAAAGTTATATATAAATATTCATGTTACATGTGACCAAGTCAAGTGTAAAATGCAGTTTTCTAAAAATCATTCTGATGAACATAAAAATTGTATTTTGCATCCATCAAGAGAATGGTGGGGTTTTTTTTGCTTTGTTTTTTTTGTTTGTTTTTTTTTTCAAGTTTCTAGAAAATTGCCTAGGTCTTTACAGCAGAAAAAAAACCTAGTTTGTATAACTTTAAACCTCGACCAGTAGATCTCTATAACTATCTGGCAGATATTTGAAAATTCCTGAAATAAATTTGAAAGCTACTTTTGTGTCTACAGATATTCCCTCTGAGCAATGTTATTATTGTTTCGTAACTTGTTTACATTAATGGCTTGACAGTTGTTTTGATCAGAGAAGATGCTGTTGCTATAACACAAATGTTAGAATCATGTATACTAAAATAGTTTTCCTTGAAGAGTTAGTGTTTGTTTGCTATTTGCTGTTAAACAGCAGGTGTATGCCATTCATAAAAATACATTACCATAAATGAATTGGTCTTGATGAAGATGTGACATTAATTCTGCACATTATTGTACAGTCATGAACTCATTAGGAGTAGGAATTCATTATTGATGAAATAGAAATCAATACAGATTACAGTGTAATCATTTACATAGAAATATACAGGAAAGGTGGAATCCAATCTAACTAACAAATGTTTTTGTCGCCCCTGGGCATTCTGTGTTCTGTAGGCGTGTTGAAATTAAATGCTTGTCTGGGCACAAGATGTCGTAGCTTGTAAAATCAATTTCCAATAAGGTCTTTCTCCTTGCTTCATTTTCTTTGAAGCACTTCAAAACATCTTTCACATTAAAAGGGAAAAATTGATTTGTGTTTGAGAAGGTTTCTCTTTAGGAAATTGAGATTTGTTCTTTTTTGGTCGTGTATTAAGATATTTGCTAAATGTCAAACCAATTTCCAATAAGATGAAATTAAACTGAGATTGTTGTTTGTTAGATTACAAAAATAATGCAATTTTAGTGAAAACTCTTTGTTCATGTGCCTTGAAGGTTAAAAATGAAACTAGAGAAGTGTTGAGATTTTTGTAAAATCAAAGCTTGATAAATTTTGTCATCCTTTCACCTTTAAAAAGTTTGTATCTTATGTCATAATAATTCTAAATGGGGCTTGTATATCATGTATATATAAAGAATTCAAATGTGCACATGAAATTTTCAATGGTTCCTCCATCTATAAAAGTTATATAGGGACAGCAACAATTTATTTAATTGTGATGCTCCTCTGCCTTGGATTTAAAGCTACACTTTAAACTAACTTCTTAAATTTTGAAATTAATATATGAGATCAGTTTGGAAGATGATGATTGATCAGTAAAATTTTGAAAGGCTAGAATTAAGCTTCATTTTTCCACCTACCCATACAATACAGATAAATACATTTTTGTACGTACTGTCATATATATCTATTTCAAATAATTTGAGAGTACGGCAAACGGTACAAAATGTAATGAATATAAATATTTAAAAACTGGGTAAATATTATTTTATAAGCTTCCCCTTGAAAAATCTTCTATGTTGATTCCTGTTACATAGTAACATATTTACATTACATATTTGAAAGTCCAGCCATTGTTGTTAATCTTTAGAGCTGAAATGTTGCCAAGTCTAAAAATAGATTGGTTCATAGATGTAAGGTTATTCCTATTATAATAAAACAAGCTGAAAGGGCATCATTATTAAGCAAATAAAGCTTATTTGTATGATGCTTATTAGACGCTGACAAAACAGAAAGGAAAGGAAAATGAATGTTTCATCGATTCTATACATTACAAGATCCATTCAAGCCCTAAAGACAACTGATTCAGTTCTTTCATCATCATCTTCTGAAAATAATATCGTAAATGTTACAAGGATGAAGCATAAACATAGGAATATGAAGTTAGAATTACCAAACAAAGAGTATCTGATTCCCGTAGATGCTCAGTTGATGAATTACTATTAGCTCTATGTTTCATAACTTTAGTATCCAATATCTGATAATTAATTGAGTTTCTCCAAGGTTATGTTGACTAAGTTCTTCAGTTCAGATGTAATTTATAGAACCATATTGACTGCAGTGATCTTGTTTACCTTGGAATTGAAATTTACATATATAATAACACAGTCGTTCTGTTCATTTTTTATGAGCTCCATGTTGTGAAGAGCTTATTTTGAAATTTGTAGAGAAATTAATAAAAAAAGAAGAGGTAGACAATCCATGTTTAGGTTAAAATGTGCAGGGTTTTTATTAACATTTAAATTTCATATTAATTATCTAGCTAGGCACTTCCACGTGAATTAAGAATTTTGTAAAGATATGTCATTTGTCATTTTTGACATGAAATCCTTTTAACATCATTCTTTTTTAAGGGTCAATTTATACAGGTGTTTTAGGCTATACAGTATTATTTAAGAATATACATGTTCAAATTACATCAGCTGTAGAAATAACGTGTAAGGTACCTGTATCAAATATAACGTACTGTTAACATGATATACATGCAAATACAGGTTATTCAATTTGGACCCTGTAGTCTGTACACATGATCAGAATGTTATGTGACAGAACGGCTTTATAGGTGGTTAAAGTTAGTCCCTATACACATGGCCAGAATATTATGTGACAGAGCAGATATTCAATTTCATGCAAATAGAGGTTGTTGAATTTAGTCCCTGTATACATGGTCAGAATATTATGTGACAGAAAGGCTTCCGAATCTCTCTTGTATTGATTTTTATCAGCGTTGACAAGAAGATTATTGATGCTGGGAAATACGAAGTGGGTGTCTAGTATGAGCTTACACGACTTGTCAGGAAAATCCATAAACAGACCGTTGAACTGACTGTTATTGTGAAGTAAAACCATCCCTGACGTAATCCTGTATTGTACAATGAAAATAATTCTGACATAATGTACAATGGTAGTGTTCGTAGATCTATGTAATGTGAAGGAAACTAAATATCCCTGCCAAAAATGATGACAGCTGATTAAAATGTAAAGAAATAAATGGTCCATGTTTATTTTCTAACAGCTGATTTAAAATATGAAATATTAAATATAGCAGGTTTCATAGCTATGTACTTGTATGTAAAATTGATCCTATATTTCTGGCTTTTAAATAATATAAAATAGAAATATATTTGATTTTTCATAAAGAAAATCAAACATCTGCTAAGGGGTAAAAGTAATGGGAAAGAATGGTTTTGTTGATCAATCATATGAATGTATTCTGCATGAAGAAAAATGCCTGATGCTTAATGAATTCATCAGCCATTTCATCAGCTGTTGCCAGAATGTCTATCAGGGTTATATAGGGTCAAGACGCTCTGACTTTATTATTCTAACTTCAATCTTAATGTCCACTTCATTAATTATTAAAGTCTTAATAGTATTTTAATTTTCAGAAATATCTACTTTAAGTGAACTTTAATTTAATTTCCTTTATACGTTTATGTTTATGTGTGATGAATGAGAAAGTGTTAAGCAATATTATCATTATATCCCTTCAGGGGCCCTTTATTGTAAATAAAGAACTGTTATTACGGTATATGTACCTAACCATAAAGGTTTTTTTCATGAAGTTAAAAATCAGAGAAAAAAGGGCTATTTACTGAACCTTAAAACTTCTTCAGTTTCCATGTGTATTGCATTTAACAAAAAATATATGTTTCATTATTCTTGTAAATTTTCAGACACCTGAGGAGCATGAAAAGGAAACAAATATAAAGTCAAAAGAAGCAAGAAAGTACATCTTCAATTGTTTGGATGACATGATCCAGATCAACGTTCCCACCGATTTGGAAGGAAGTGAACTATTGGCGGAGAAGATTGATAGAAAGGAATTCATTGATTTGTTAAAGAGAATGTTAACATTGGACCAAGACCGGAGAATCACACCAGGAGAAGCACTCAATCATCCATTTATAACTATGGCACATCTTATAGAGTATGCTCATAGTAGCAAGTGAGTAGCTCTTTTTAGTTGGCAGGACTGCAGTTTGTAAAATACTATAATATTTGCCACTGAACGTAAAGCAACCAACAATCAATCAATCATTGTAAAGTACTATCAAATATCACTGAACTGAGGGTTGTGTTGAAGTAAAAAATGCACTGTGTACTGAATGATTGATGATGATAACTTAATTTACTTGAGTGGAGTCCAAGTTTGAGATTAGATTTTGGCATTTATATACATTCATAATTTGAATGTCTGTTTATTGTTTAATCTGTTTACTCTCCTGCATGCTTGCTTTAAAACACATTAAGTATAAACCTGTAAGGAAAGTGGGTATAAACTGCAGAAATATAACTAATGGATAAAACACACATATCTGTATTAAATCTCTTAAGAATGGGTTAAAGTAGTAAAGGTAAACAAAACTAATAAAGTTAGAAGATTAAGAACTCTATTATACAAGTTTAAACCCCACATTGAGATTTTTCTTAATGTAAAAAGGGATGCTATTCTTAAGATGATTTCATTGTTTATCTTTTAATATACAAATGTTTGTATTTTACAGAAAGGTAATAGTTAACAAAACAAAAAAAACCTTCAAACAAAATTAATTGATTCTCGGATTCAAACAAATGTAGTAACACTGAAATCCTAAGAGCAGCAATTGTTACTCAACCTTATAAAGTGGTAAACAGTCAAAATAGATCAACTGTTACCCAACCTTATAAAGTGGTAATCATAACAGTCAAAATAGATCAATTGTTACTCAACCTTATAAAGTGGTAATCATAACAGTCAAAATAGATCAACTGTTACCCAACCTTATAAAGTGGTAAACAGTCAAAATAGACCAACTGTTACCCAACCTTATAAAGTGGTAATCATAACAGTCAAAATAGATCAACTGTTACTCAACCTTATAAAGTGGTAATCATAACAGTCAAAATAGATCAACTGTTACTCAACCTTATAAAGTGGTAATCATAACAGTCAAAATAGATCAACTGTTACTCAACCTTATAAAGTGGTAATCATAACAGTCAAAATAGATCAATTGTTACTCAACCTTATAAAGTGGTAATCATAACAGTCAAAATAGATCGACTGTTCTCTTTTTTGCCCCAAACTTATGTTATACAGTGAAAATTAAAGTGAAATGCTAAAATTCATTTTCAAAATGCTTTTCTTTGTTCAGTGTTTTTCTTTCAGGACGTATGGAGTGTGGTGCCCCCCATTCATTAATTCTATCTCATTCCTATTAAATTTTTAATTCCCTTTTGCTTCAGTTGTTATCTGCCCTTTGATCAGGTTGTTGTCTCTTTGACATATTCCCCATTTCCATTCTCAATTTTATAAGCATGATCCTTCAATATCATGACTAACAATTTCTCAATCTGCTATCCTTACAAGTATTCTTTATTTCTTTTACCAAGAATGTTTTGATCAAAGAGACCTTGTGCACAACTAAAAAATATATAAATATTAACAATGACTATTGTTTTATTACAGAGTGAAGCAGAGTGTGACAGCAATGGAGATCTGTAGAAAGTCTGTAAAGAACTTATTTGATGTGAATCAGAACAGTGGACTAATGTCTAACTTTGTACCAGCTACTACTAGTAGTCTGACTGTTACATTTAACAACCAGATTAATGCTCTACATTCACAGGTATGGAGCTCAGTGACAGACATTATAAATTATTGTACTTTTCATTTGAAAAGCTGTAGGGATAAATGCTAAAATTTGCATTATAATTAAACAATATTAAGCTATGGAATTGTGATTTCCCATGCTCTAAGTTTATAGATATACTGTATATTAGGTTTTGTTAGTGCTTAAGATGTGTAGTTTTATCTCACTGTTGTCATAATGTTTGTTTCATGTCCACTGATTTCACAATGAAAAGGGTGTATTTTGCTGGGAAATGTTAATAGTGAAAATTTTCAGATATGCTGTTTTGCACCCAACCTTTTGTTTTCTGACATCAGTGTCAATCAGAATGAAATTTAAAGAATTTAAAAACGGTTTAACAGTTTTGGTTATTTGATTTGTTTAATATTAAAACTATTAATTAAGTAAAAAAAAACTAATTGTAGATGGCATCACAGAACATGACTGCACAACATCAGGGAACAGAACTTCAGTACTTGCCGTACCCTCTACAGTCTCGTCCATACATACCATACCAACCTACACAACAGTCACTAAATCCACAACTCACAGCACCTAGGAATAGTAACCAGTTCAATAGAGCTGATCCATTTATACATGTGTCATCTGTACTGGTTCCTGGTATACAGGGTATGTAATTCTATTGCTTTTTATAGAAATTACAAAAAAATTTGGATGCAATTTCTAAGTTAAAAAAAAAGCTATAAACATGGGATATATTTTGAATCAATTTGTATTATCAGTTTTTCACTGTGGAATAAGGTGTTACATAAAAGTTAAACATATGTCTTATATAACCCAACTAACTGTCAAAACATTTTATGAAATTTGAATGCCAAGAAAGACAACTCTAGCTTAAAACACAGTTAATTTGTGAGGGAAGAAAAGTATTGGATCATATGACAATTCTGAGTATCTAAGATCTTGATTAAATTGAAACTGCATGCAATAAATCAAACTTTATAGTAGTGATGGCTTTCAAACTACCATTATTTCTATAAAATAATACCTGCTACTGATAGTTATTTTCAATTTATGAAGAACATAAAATTCAAATTTTGATCTATAGTCATGGGAGTAGAAACTGATTCAGACAAAGAATATTAACCACAAAATGTGTTTGTATTTTTAGGCTTGAGTTCTCCAACAAGATACAATCCTATACCAATGGTTACACAAGCACCAGCCTTACAGCTGCAGCCACAATTAATAACACAGGTAGGATGTCAACCATTGGTTACATTACATGCAGTGAATTTGATGCTGATATTTAAAAAGAAAAAACGACTTTTCAATTGAACACTTTAACCAAATTCATTGCATATGCCAAGTTTGGTATTTCTTTCACATGTAACATTTACTGGTTTTAAAAAATAAATCTATGATGTGTATTGCAATGTCAAGTTGCAGTTTTATGATTGTAAGACAAAACCTCTTCACTAATTTAACTTTCATGTTTTTTTGCCCCTAATTTAGATTTTAAATTAATGACAATAATAGATAAAATTGTGTAAAATGATGATATCGGAAGTTTGAATAAACCCATTGCAGAAATTTTTGACATTTTAATTATATAACGATCATTTCAATGTTCATGAAAATACTGTGAAAGAAAGCAGCAAAACAACCAAAAACACATTACATTGAGCAGATTTAATATTGAAATGATGTTTATTTTGTAGACTGCTCCAGGAAACTCCTGGCCTGGAGGACAGCCAGTTTTGGTAGGCTCCTGGCAACAGTTAGGCCTACCTCAACAGAGGTCAGTACAACAGCCTCTCTTAGCAGACACCCTGGCGTCACAGTCCTTACAAGAGAGTTGGAGACAGTCTTTGGTCCTGGATGGTTTTGAGCATGGTCCACTTGCTGCAATGTTGAATGAAACAGTAAGTTCTATTAAAATTAAAGGTCCTAAATGATATAGTCCTGAGATATACATGCATTCAAATCCCAGGTTGATGTACTGAAAAATGCCACAAATCTATGCAAAACAAACTCAATCATGCCACTAATCTATGTCAAAATTACTTCAATAAGCCACAATTTTATGTGAAACATACCTAAAAATCTCATAAACAATTAACAGCAACTTTTAAAAGTATAAATACATTTAATAATGATTATGTTGTGTGTGAAAATTTCAAGTGTGCAAATAATAGATTAACTGAATCATTAAGCTGTAAACTGAATGACCACCACTCTAGAAGTCTTTCCACCCTTAGAAAAAAAATGTTATGGATGAGATGACTTGAATAATAGTTATACTAGCTTATACAGATATAATAATATTTGTGTTTATCAATTTTGTATTATTTTGAACATTGTATATGTGTGTATGTAGTCAAAGCTTTATATATAAAAATGTACTGTGTATTGTAGGCAGTACAGAACCAACACTTACAGATGATGTCAAATCCATACAACAGAAATAATGATATTTCTAACAAGATGCAAAGGAAACAAAGGTAATATAGGAAGTTCAATTGAAAAATGATTCTTACCAAAAACAGTCTTATTTGCGAAAAACGTAGCCTAAAAAAATAATTATTTAATCAGCTGAAGAACATGGGTGTCATGCTTACTATTTTAAAAGATAAGATACTATTATGATGCCTGACATCAAGATGTATATAAGTTCTTTGTGTATGTTGTTTTATGGAACTAAAAGAGTCCTTGATATTGTATGTCTTTTGAGGTTGCTATTTTATAAATGTATACCCCTACCATTCAGATCACTAAGAATCAAAACATTCATTTCATACATAATATAATGTTTATAACAATATGATCTGTTGCAAAAATCATGAAAATATTTATCTTTCTTTCTAGTCGAAGTTATGTTAAAGAGCCTACGTCAACTCACCTTTCACCAGTAAAGAAGAGAGTGAAAGAAAATACTCCACCAGATACACTGTTACAACAAGAAGCTGCCCTTTTGTGTGATTGGACCAATGGGAACAGTAGTCATGCCCCTGGGCGTCCAGGGAGAGAACGTCAGACTATAGTGATAGCTGACACTCCCAGCCCTGCCCATAGTATAATCACCATTAGTTCTGACAGTGAAGATGATGGAGAGGGAAAACATCACAGAAGGTAGGTCAATTAACCTAATAACAGGTTTAACAGGGCAGTAATGGGTAGTTTTTGGGACAAATATTGCACTTGGCAGCTACATTAAGCTTAAAGCTTACAAAATGCAGTGCTGTGGACATTCTTTTATAGTTCCTAATTAAATCCCATGTCAAACAATTTAAAAATATATACTCAGATTTATCAAGTAACAAAATGCTGTGTATTTGCATAAAACCATACTTGACCAAAAAAACAATTTTATAAAAAGTTGAAGAAATAGTGCATGGTTTATGAATAGAATCTATCTGTTTACCCTACAATTATGGACATAAGAAGATACCAGTTCAAAATATTGCCTCAATTTGTTCCATTGCTTAATATGATGCAGTTTACAATTCAAAATAAAAGCAATCTTTACCCTTAGTGCCAACAAGGGCTTTGATTTATCTTTAACAAAACTAAATAAGTAGGCGAAACTCATCTGAAATTTTGTTATTACTAATTACCACTAGCAAGTGTAAGAATTTATATTTTTAAAAAGTCAACCATACATGTTTATTTTAGTGAAAAAGTTAAATAAATCATCAGGAAAGTTGAAGTAGATGTAATAATGTTTTTAATATGATGCATGTTATATTTTTATCAGAGGTCATCATCATCACCATCATCATCAAAACAGAAATAGTTATCTGGATCAGAAGACATTGGATGGGAACTTGTTTGGATCAGTGGGTGTGTCAGGTAAGTTAAACAGCATAGATAAGCTTAAAAACACAAACATCATAGGTAAACATTCAAAAATGGAGAGAAAAACCAAAAAGAGATAAAAAAAAAAAACAAAAAAAACAACACTATTTAGATCATAAACACAAACTGTAAAAGTATTTATTGACATTGTCTTAGAATAAATTGAAATGATGAGATTTGCTGAATATAATAAACTCGTTTTGGAATAGCCTGTATTATAAAGTTATCTTTTAAAGATTAAGTTAGTGTCATATTAAGATTGATTGGTAGTTGTTGGAAAGTACATCATGTATTTTCAGGACAAGATATATTGCATTAAATAGGTAGAATGAAATATTCAAACTGCTGCTAGAAACATTTTTGTTAGATAGAAGTACTGGTAGACAAAAATTGAAACTGGCAACTCATGTCTGTCATTATACTGAAAATTAGCTTTAAAAAATCCAAACTCATATGTGAAATGGTTTTCCCTTTGCTTATTGTTCTACACTTACAATTCTCTAACCTTTTTTCTTTAAAAAATTCTAAATGTTTAAAAAAGTCTGGGAGTATAAGCAGAAAAACTATTTTAGCCCCGTTATTGCAAAAGACTAACTGAATAATGACATCAAATAAGTGGTTAATATTTTTAGTTTACAATCATGTCTTTCCATTCCAATGCATCACTAAAAAGTTAAAATGTATATATTCTTAAATTTCAGATTCACCAAGAGTAAATCCTATGAGTCATCTTTTAGTCTCTGACATACAAGATTCAGACTTAGAGGACAGCAACTTAGATTTCAAGAAACAAATCAATTTGACACCAATCAAGCATGAAGACCTTGAACGATCATTACTTAGTGAGGCACAACATAGTTTAAGATCATATCCATACAGCGGCATGCAGTTACAAAACTCTAGTAATCCTATTTCATTTGTGCCACCAGAATTGTCAGGCTTGTTAGATCCAATTAAGAAAAGGGAGCAGGCTAAAGTTTCTCCGTTTTTTGTGAGCATGCCAAAGCAAGAGGCCCTGCCTTCTTCTTCATCCATGTCAAGTTTTGATAGATTTCGTGGAGGTAGGAGTCCTAAGCAAGAGGTGAAATTGCCTCCTTTGGAACTGGATATGCCACACACATCCAATCATGGAAAATTGGCCTATGTGTCGCCCACTGTGAGATCAGTTCCTAATCCACAAATAAAATTGTCAGCCGCCAATGCCATATACAGCAGTGCATTGTTTGGACAAAAGCATAAGCCAAGTAATTTGAACTTTTCTACAGGAGGGACAAATCAGCTGTCACCTGTTCAAGCAGGGATAGCATTTGGTCAGCCAGTGTTCCTTAATGCTGGACCTCAACTAGAAGTACATCGGTAAGTCTAATTCTAAATCTCATTCCTCAAATAAAGTACTGTAAATTCAGAAACTAATCCATGCATTTATTGTAGTGAATCACTGATGGTGAGATAAAACTAATGTGATTTCAAAACTTTTGTTGAAAAAAAATCACACGAAATCATGAATATTGTTGCTTACATGAAACTATTACATTTGTTGCATTATTGAAAACATGGCAATAATTTCTGAATTTACAGTATTTGAACCATACTTTTATCATGTACTATAAAAAAAAATAAACAAAAAGCAAAGGAATAGTGCTTTTGTTGCTGTTCTTCATCTCAGTCACAGTGAAACCTTTAACACTTAACTAAAACCAAAAATAAAAAAAGACAATCATTCAAAGGTAAAATATATAAAATTTTATAGTTTCAAAAGATAAATATGATCCAAATAAACTTGAGAAGAATATTTGGTGTTTGGTTTGTTTATTATTAATTCTCATGAATCAGTATTTTTCACTTCAGAGACTACAGAAGACAGCCAACATTACAAGGAAGCCCTGTTCATCATTATCTGTTGCCAGCTCATCAGCAACCTCAAGTTGCCATCCCTGCAGGAATGGGCCAGTATGCACCGTTTTCACCTACTGTTGCCCCTCCGCCTGCCCATCAGAGTCCACGACATGTCCAATACACGACCCACCCACTGCCAGCACATGTTCATCCAGTTTTACAGAGCTCCACCATACCGGCAGTACAGTATCAGCCACAGTTAGCTTCACAATATGGTGGTCTTGGGAGCTTGAATCCCGCATCAGCAGGACTTTATGCTACATATCCTCTTAGCCCAAACAAGGGCAGACCCTTTCAGTATTTTGCGTGATGTTCCATGTAAATTTTCATAGACTTTGTAGTTTTCATTGGTGCTATGTGGCAACTATATCATTCCTATATAGACTTAGGGCGGCACAGAGTGCTTGGGTTTTTTTTTTTAATCAGAAGCTTTTTTTATCGTTAATTATTCAGTAGTGTGATGTGAATTTTGTTAATGTTGTAAATTTTTAAAAATAGTTTGAACATATTTTTATTGTCAATTTTCAACTTAAAAACTGGTTGTATGTAATTTGAAAAAAATATTGTCCAAATAAGCATTTTATGAGAGTTTTCTTGCCACATTATTTTCATAACTACAATAAGTTATCCTGAATTTTAAATCATTGAAAATAAATGAAAAATAAAGTTCAGAAATAACTTATTTGATGATCGAGAAATTGTTTTTTGTACAGCTTAATTTCATGTCATTGTAAATATTTCACATTTTCAATTATAGCAGAAAAAAGTTCAAAGCATAGCATTATTTTACATTCCTTTCTTTGAATAATTATTAATTTTTTAAACTAAGGGGTGTCTGTTAAATGCTTCTTTTCATTTTTTGTCATTGAGGCTTATTTCTCGATGATGTTCTGCTCACATTTTAGTTAATTAAAAGCAGTTGGTCATTTTTCATCCTGTTATTTCAGTATTCTCAAGGTTATTAATACAAATGAGTCTCTAGATTCAATTTTTTTTTTATTAGGGAAGTTATTGACATGAATAAGCATGAAATATTTGTGAAGGAAGGTCAGAAGGGACAATAAGGAATTCAAAGACAAGAAAGTATTATTTCAGAGGATATACAATGTTTTCAAATTGTACAACCAGTTTTTTCTTATATCAAAAACATTTGGTGTTTTATTTTGAGCTTTTTATGTATTTTTAGTGTGGTACATGTAGAATGTTAGCTTTTATCATATCACACACTGTTATTGTAAAAGCATTTTATCATGCTGTTTTATTGTTTCCACTAATGCATTTAAATGTAGTTCAAGAGTTCTGTTGATTTTATTTTCCTCCTTGTCTAGTTTTATTAGAGACATAAAGAAGACACGTTAGCTTTCATTGTCAAGAAAGTTCAGGGGCAACATTTTTATTGCTGTGTTTACAGTTTGTCTCAGAGGTGTGATTTAGATTTTAATAAACACTGTATTTATAGGATCCCTGACAGTATAGGTGTGCAAATATATAGAAATTAATATTGTCAATATAAAACTATGATGATTTTATAAAAATTGAATTTTAATTCTAGGTAATTTATAAGATGGGGAAAATTTGTACATTGAAAATGGACTTAAATGATGAGGAAAGGAATACAAATGTGATAATTTGAGGCTTATGCTAATGTAATAGATAGACAAGCACAACAGTACTAAGGAGAAGTTGTACATATAATGGGTGTTCTGTAGTATTTTTGTTGTTGATGATGATGAAATCAGTCTGTTGCTCATAAGTAAATGGTAGTGCCTTCAAATATGTCTCCATAAATTTTTGCAAGAAGAGAGAGATATTTTCGACAATTTTTAATCAGATATGGAGACAACTGGTGTGGCCACACGTTGTTTGCTTCTCGAGTGGAATCACAATATATCCCTGCAAGACAGGATATAGTTATATGCAAATGTTCTACATGAATTTTAAAAAAGGTGTGCTGGACTTGGAAACATATAAATTTAATTTCCACAGCAATAAAATTGTGCCACTTGATAAATTCGATTTGTTAATATTTTTATTTAAAGTGTTAGCCCTCCAGTTACCTGATCTGTGATTTGCCAAAGAATTTTTAACCAGGGCTATAAATTGTCAAATATTTTCTATATATAGAATACAAATGAAATGAAAATATTTTTCTACAGAATGAGATGTAGTAGAAAACGAATGAAGTTTTAAAGAGAAGTAATTGTACATAGAATTCTGATAATAAGATGTAAATAAGGAATTTAGTTCAGATTTTGGTGCACAAAGTTATTAAAGTGAAATAAGGTAACAAATTTGTACATGTTGTGTGTCTGTGTGTGTATTTATCAACTAATCATGTAGATTCGTTTTATATATGGTGCCATTTTTACTCACTTTCTGTTCATCTAAATGTATAGCAAGAAAAACATTATATTAATAAATATATATATATTTTTGTTAGCCTCAGTACAATTATAAAAGGAGAAATATACTAATCGGTTATAAAGGCTGTATTGCATTAGAGCAATATACTAATACAAAACTTTTAATCTTATGATTATTATTGTAATTAAATGTCTCCCTGTAAATAAGTGTTTAGTATATATAGGTAGAATGGTGATTTCACTTTGGAGAAGGACAAAATGGTATTTTTTTGTGTACTTGTAGATGTATTTTAATTGTGTGTAGTTGCCATGTGTTAACTGTAATCTTATTAACAACTTCCAGTATAGTTGTAATGTTGTTTATGCACCGATTTATTGTGATACTCAAGATTTGCATAGTTACTACATCTAAACATCACAGATCTGTCAGCAGAATGGTTGTTTCTTGGACTTTGTCTGGTGGAAGGGCTCTTAAACTGATTAAGGGTTCAAAATTTGACTAAATGAACATCAATATGTACATGTTCTTCCTTAGTGGAAAACAAATTATTAGAAATAAGCTTTCCTATCTTTAAAGCATGCTGTTGTCTGGAGAGAGAAAAAATGAGTTCAAGCATAATGTCACCTGTAAGAAAAAGAACTTAAGATATATACTTCATAAAGAAAGCATTTAAATGTCCGTATAAAAGTTACAGCCAATCTGTTTGACGTGTTTATTTCATTAGTTTTGATACATTTATCACCTCACATGTTGCCAGTATTTATAGTGTCTTTCAATCCATTTCCATGTCAACTTAGTGTTTTTTGGACCAAATATGCAAGATGTTCAGACAACATGCTTAAATCAATGTTAGAATAAACTTAAGTAGCTGTCTTTTGATAAGTCTCAAGTCTTTAAAATGGGGATGATAAGATATTATAAGAAAAATTATTTTGATTCAGCATAAGTTGAATATTCAACACAAGCTCTAAGGAGCTTTTGAATGAATATAAAAACATGGGTATTTTTAAAGTTGTAAGGCATTATTTAACAAGGGTTACATTTGTATAATAATTCATGATACATATTTAGGGTCTTTTAAAGATTTATAAAATTAACTTTGTCATTTTGTGAACTTTATAAATTTATATATGAATAGTTAGGTAAATAAATTTCCAAGGACTTTAAGGATAAATTGCTTGTTACCAAACATCTTGTATAGATATGGTCAGTACACCAATCATTTGTATCCATCATTTACCATGTGTATTCTATTGCCTTGTATATTCAGCATTACGTGTAGATTTTTTTATCAACTGGTGCACTTGTTATTTATATCGTATTGTTATAGACGTTTAGAACTTTCTGTTTGGTATAGTGTGATATTAGTGGTGCTAGAGGTCAACTGACCGTGTAGAAAAGTCATTAGACTGTTTAGAATTACATATCAAATTCATGTTATTTGTATACAAAGCAGTTTGGTTTCAATAATTTGGAACGATGAAATTTTTGGAAAAGGATTTAAAGCAAAGGGATATTAATTCTTAAATTTTTGAGTGTGAAATAGGAAAATAGCAAAAAAAATGATGTAGTTCTTTTAGTGTTGTGGGTTGTAACTTTGGGTGTTTAGAAAATCAAATTTAAAGAAAAGGGAGGTTATTTTCAAAACGATAGAATTGATCAAAGCTACCTGTTCCTTTAAACACAAAGTAACAATGATCTAACAGAAAGTTTTAAATCAAGTTTAGTTTTTTTATTCTATTTAATCTTAGCACATATTTAATAGTTTAATGGTATTTATTCAAGTTAGTTTTGAATGTTTGAAGAATTTTTTAATTCTGTTGATGTGGTGAATGGTTGAAGTTTTTTTTGTGTTTTTTAATTCTTGTGCATGTAGTTTGTAATTTTCAACATAGCCCATTTTGGTACATTTGGATTTTTTTTTGCAATAGTAGTTTTTGGGGGTATATCATGCCATAGAGTTTTTATATTTAGTACATATAGCATGCTTTGAAAATAAAGTATAATTACTCAGGGTAGTTGTCAAACATAGTTTTTGTGGTGGGATCGTAGACACATGGGTTATTTTATTTTTTTCGTTAAATCATTTGTTGGAAAAATTGATCAAAATAGAGAGAATGAAATAGAAACGTGAAATGTTGAAGCTAGGTTATAAAATTTGTAGACAATATCAAAAGTAGATGTAATGTTTGAAAATATGTAATAGTTATATATAAGATTTCTCAGAGTAATGTCAAAGCAGTTGAATATTGGTATTTTCATAAAGAAATGGAGTATATGCAATGAATTAATAGAATGTTGTGAAGAAATACTTGCTCATGTGATAATCAAAAACTGAGAAAAAGTCATATTATATTCAGTTTAGGTCAGTACAGGTTATTTTGTTTGGTTTGGTTTTTGTTCATTTTTGTTAGGCTTCTATAATTGATATTCGGAAATTTATTTTTCATCATTCGTGGGTGCTTCTCTTGCTTCTTCCAAAAGATTTAGCTTTATATATTTTAAACAGAGACTTAAAAGTATTGTTTTCATCATTTTAGACGTATCCTTTCATAATTAGATGATTCTAAGTCTCGTATTTTCTGTCTCGTGATGTCAACAAAATAATCATTAGCATAGCCAGACACACTGTAGTGGATAAACAAACAAAAACTTAATTATCTAAATTATTTTAATTACTAATTTGATATAGACGTAGCTTGAGATTACACAGACAAGTATTAAACTTATATATATATATATACTTATATAAATATATCTGTAAATTTAATTGGACATAGTCATTTGACCTATTTTACCTTCTTTTTTTTGCCCCTGAAGTAGATATTTTTCTGAAATATGATATAATGTGTATTGATTAGATTGATATTTTTACAGTGATTTTATGTTTGGTTCTGAAAACACTTTTTTTTATCTAAGTACTTTTATTGTCATAGGAAATATAATCTTTGCCTAGAGAAGATAAATTGTAATTATCTCCCTTTGGTGTATAGATTAAAGTTGGGGTTACACAGTTATACTTCTAAAATCTTGCAAAAAATCTTGCAAAAAGTAGATAGAAATGATACACTTTAAGGCCAATAAACATTTATTTACCATTATCTTCTTGAAGCTATGCATGTACCTTATTTAGATAATTATGTCATAATTATTTTTTTGCAAGACCATTCATAACCAGATTTTAAGAAAAACTGAAGAATTAAATCTTATTGCTTGTTGGCATTAAAATTGTTCAAATTTGATAATTGAATCGAGTAAAAAAAAAATTCTTTACATTTGTTTTTCATGAAAACACAGACCCAAATACTCTTCATATTGAAGCCAAATAAAATAGTTTATTTTTACTGGATAGCTTATTATTGGTTTCAAAACTTAACATGAAATCACTGCAAATCTTAGTTATGATGTATTATACAGTGTTGATGGCATTTTTAACATTTTTACTGGAATGAAGTTTGTGTTCAATTAACCTATTAGTCTTTTTATTTTAACATTATTTTATTATTATTATTACTATTACTATTATTATTATTCATAAGATGTAGATGTTAATAGGAGCTTGTAGATTTCACTTGTGTGTCAGCATGTGTGATAATATTTTTATATCATAGTGTGTGTTTTTAGCTTTGTTATTCAGAGTATGATCTCATAATTAATCATTACGTTAGGCTTTTATCATTAGAAATATTTTTGTAGGGTCATTTGTTTTAGAATTGTTTTTAAAAATCGGTACCATAAAGAGAACAAGTTTTACAACCGTGATATGTTTTAATACCTGGTACAGGAATAGATAATTAAGAATGCACATTGGCAAATAATTTTGATTTTAATGAGCTTTTAGATTTGAGAAATGATCAGACAGACATATATTAATATTCTTAACAATAAACACATTTCATAAAAAATGTAATTTTTGATAAAATTTGTATGAATTGATATAATAAAAATAAATGACATAATTTATAAGAATTTCGGAACTATTGGAAACTTCACATAACTACACTTGCAAGGAGATAAATTTATTTAAATGAAATCTAACTTACAAAACTATTGAAACACTTGTAAATGTGTACCATTTTTAGAAGGCAATTTTTGAACCAATGACAATATGTAACTCTAGTTATCATCATTCATTATTTTACCACATAGTTTTGATGAGGCACACTCTGGTTGTCTTTCAAGATGGCTTTGATACATTCCATGTCTAGTGCTTTTTGTATTGATCTTTAAGGTGCCCGGATTGAAAAACAAATGTATTAAATGGCTACAGCTGGTCAACATATAGTTCACAACAGATAGATTTAATATAAATTTTTATGTTCACCCACTTCTGTTATACATGTACATGGAAAATAATTTTGGTACATAAAATTTTCCTTTCATTTATCAGTTCCTTTCAAGGAAAGATTGAAGTTTTTGTTTTTGATGTTTCTATCCATTGGAATTTTGAAAAAAAATCTTGCAGAGGGAGACTGAACACAAGTTAGGTTCTGAAATAATAAGCTCCAAGGTTTTTCTCAGATATTTGATTTTTCTTTTGTAAATTTAGTTTTTAAGAACAATACTGATTTTTGTTGTTGATTTTTTTCTTGTTTTGAGTTAAATGTTGACTAGCTGTATTGTTTGCTATAACTTAAAAACTGTAATTCCTAGTTTAGTTCAGATTATAGGGGCTCAGATACTTTACAGTATTCATTTCCCAGAGTTCATAATAAGGGTTGTTTACAAGGGATTGTTCATTCTGATCTACAAATAAATAGAAGTTGTAGGATACCATTATGGACCCCTGCCACCAAAGGCAGCTAAGATGTATTGTTGGACCTTATATTGTTGACTTGTATTTGTATAAAAATGTTCTTTAAATAGAAAAAAAAAGTTTTCATGTGGCAATCAACTTGTTTAGAAAAAAAAATCCAATTTTTCAAGGAAAGAGTTTAGGTTAAGTAGTTGTTATAAGTTTGATAGTTATTATTATTTGAGTAAGTTTTCAAAAGTTAAAAACTGTTTTTGTAAGTATGAAATTTAGGAAACAACAGATTTTGGAAAGGGTTAACTAAAAGTATTTCAAAAGTTTTTTTGTTTTTTTTAAAGGCAAACAAATTTATCTTTTCACAAGTATTTTTCAATTCAAATGAATTCATTGTTTCACAAGTTCACTGCCATACCCTGTTCACAGAGGCATTATCATTCTTAATATTGATGCATTTTGTATTTATCATTGATGAAACCCAGAGTGGAGCCAATATGGGAGCACATTTTTAATCATTATTTTAATCTTATTTTAATATTTTTAATGGTTTTATCTGTAATAATCGTCTAGTCAGTTTGTTTGAACGGTTTCACGCTACTTACTCCCCCTTTTATCATGTGATTGCCATATTTCATTGTACTCCCCTGACCTCGTTACAGCGGGTATGTAGTTGATTGTCTCTTTACCCACACTTGTGATCAGCATTATATAGATTTTATGCTTAATGTTTTGATCCCACACACAAGAGAAAAATTGGTCAGCCTAAGAAAAATATTTTTTTAGTTTTGAAAGAATTGAATTAATTTTATTTGTTAGAAATGTTGAATTTTACAATTTAGGTTAAAGTTAATTTGAAATATTTATTTAGAATTCTACCTATTAATATTGGAAAAGATTTGATTTAAAAAAAAAATCATATAGATAGATTTAAAAAAGGGACAAATTTTTCAGCTTAGAAATGGGAGCAATTAGATGAGGGTTAATTAGATAGATATTAACCATATTTTCCTCTTGTAGCTCAAATTAAATGTATTCCCAACCTTTTCTCTGATTGTTGATATATACAGTTATATATTTGTAATTAAGTACCTAATTATTGTGTACTCCGTCATTAATCATTTTGTATTAATCGTGTGCAATATTTTCGACAAAGCGTAGTAATCACGTCGGTATGGGTTGCTAATACCAGCTTGTTTCCTTTGATATATCAGACAGTAGTAGTTACTCACATTTTGGGATCAATAGGAAATAAAATTTGTTTTCACTTGATTTGTGTCTTGTTATTTTACTCAGCTTTCAATCTTAGAAGTTAACCTGCCTCATTTTAGATGAAGTATTCCAAACATTGTCTTCATACTTAGGAGAAAGAACCAAAAAGTTGCAACCTAAAAGTCAGAAAAGCATTTCCGTTTGGAAGTCTTGCGTCCTTGCAAAAATATCTTTTGAACTAGCACATTAAAAAAATTAAGACAACTCTCTCATCCAAATCACAATTTGTAAAAGTAAACCATTATAGGTCAAAGTACAGTCTTCAACAAAAAATGGATTTGAAACTAAAGGTTTTGTGTTTGGATGATCCAATTTCTCTCTGGTGTTATCAAGTTACTTGATATAGATTAGACTCTATCCCTTGAGAAAACTGAATAGTTTTGACTTCAACATGTAATTAGCTATTAATTTACTGTTTAACAGAAAACTAATGATCAATAAAATTTTTAAGACACACTATCCATCAGCAGTGGTATAGACCCAGTAGTTGTTAAAAACTGATCCATTATAACAGACTTTTGTACTATGTAATTTAGTACATTAAAATATGCCATTCCACAACTTGACAAATGATGTGTTTCATGTTGTCTCTCTGATTAAAGTTGTAAGTTTTACCACTGACTGTTAAGTATGTTTAGTTCACCAATTCTTTTTCAATTTCTTGCTTAACAGCCTGATGTCAAGGGCAGATGGTGACATAATAAAAGTAGGCATGAAAAGAATGTTAGATCAAATTTAGAAAAGGCTTTAGTGGTGGAATGGTATCCTTGAGTGAGAGTTCATGGGTGGACTTTTTGCAGGTTCAAACCAAAGACACGAAAATTGATATTTGCTGTTTCTTCACACATTACAACAGCATAGACTGGTCTGCTTTAATTTGGAACAATGTGTCCTTATAGAGTTATATATCTTTCTTGGGAATCACCTTGTTAACAAACTTGTTAAAAATTGGACACAGCCTTTTTAGTGCAGTACATAACAGGGTTCATATTCATATCACATTTACCGGATTACATCGTTTATATTGAGGTTGTTGATCCTTATATGGATGTAATATCCATCAAACTTAGAACAAAATATTTGTATTGAAGAAGAATGAAGAAAATGCATTCTTTTCAGAAATTAATGTGCAACTATTATTGAAAATGCAAAAATGATGTGTTAATATTTTTGCAGAATGTGTTTTGAATATTTAATCAATAACCACTGTGCTCGTGTGCAGAAGCTTGAAATTATATAGCCCTTGCTACACTAGTGAAACCTCTTAAATCAGGTTTTTTTTTGGCAGGATAAACATGTCAAGAAGTTTAAAATGAAAATTGGAAAATTTATTTCTTTGTGACGTAAAGTAATTCAAGTGGATTGAAAAATTGAACAAAACGGATGTCTTCAATCATATGCATTTGTTTGAATATTTTGATAGAGTGTTATTATACTGCATAAATATTAAGATCTACTGAACAACTGTTTGTTTTACCATACTAAATGGCAGAAAAGTGTACCTTTACAACGGTGACTAGTGATAACAATTGCCAACATAACTTATTCTTATCTTCGCTTTCGTTTATATTGAGGTTGTTGAAATTTTGGTGCTAAACATTCAATTTGTCCCCTTACAGAGACCAATACTATTTAACAGGTCGGGTTCAATGTGTTCGGGAAAATAAATTAATTGATTATTGGTACAGTGTATATAAACTAATGGAAAGTAGGAAAAAATAAGACGGAAGGTGCAAAAGGGATCTATTCAAACAAGTTCGTCGAAAACCTGCCACGGCCATAAACGAAAAACGACCAGAAAACAGAATCAAATTGCCAGTATATTCAGAAAGTTGAATGTGGACAGTGTATGGAAGAAGAAGAATACGCAATACGACACTGAAAACCAAAGTTTAAGAAGCACGAACCCCACAAAAAACTGGATTGGACATAAGGCCTCAGATCACAATTAATTCCCTTTGTTCGTGGTCTAGGAATATAGTTCCCAATTATTATATACGGTATTTCTTCCCAAGTAATCTGTCTACTATTTTCTTTGAAATGTTTACTATTTAAGTGGTCCTATCAGTTGCATATATATTGAAATAAGTAAACATGTGGAAAAAAAATATTGTTGAAAGTGAAAGTAGTGATTTGGCCAAACTGAAAGTAGGGTAGAAATTAGCCTTCGTCATTTATTCAAGATTCAAATCCTACCATTGGCATGCTAATAGGGCCCTCAAAAGAAAAAGCACTGATGGATTGTCCTGGGACAAGCATATTTTATTAGAATAATAATGGTCTATAAGCAGTTAAATTTATTTCATGTTTGTGGCGGTGCAAATTTTTTAATTCACTTTGACTTTAACTAAAAAATGCATTGTAGCCAAGGGGAAGAATAATTGTGTTCTGAGGCCATAAGGATAAGCAGATCCGGCTCTACATGTGGCATTCGTCATATTAATCAAATATACATTTTGAAATCGATACTTTCTTTGCTTATAACCTCATTTATAGATGTAATAAGATGACTGGCAATGAGACAACTCTCCATCTAAAGTCACGATTTGTAAAGCTCATTTAATTCTCGCTTTTTCTTTGTAGTTGCATATAATCTGTTTGAGTTACTCACCTTACATTGCATTCCCTTTACAATATGTTATTTAACCATGCGCTAAGTAATTTTTCAACGCTTCACTTTGCCCCAGACAGAAGGTAGGTATTTTATTTTTGCACGTGAGTCCATCCCCCAATACGAGAACTTTAAGCTTACCAGTACGCAGTGGTGGATCCAGAAAGAGGGTGTTCCGGGGGTTGGAACTCCCTTTTTGTTAAACGATTAATGCATTTGAGTTGGTTCATGTGGTTGGAACTCCCCTTTATCCTGGGTAGGCCTTTTTTTAATGTCTAGATCCGTCCTGAGTACGTTCACATGCTATAAAGGATCACGCATTTAACACATAAATCACCGAACTGTAATTTTAAACCCGTCATACATTTCAAGACAAGCAGATGTCAATCATAACGAATTGTATATTGTATGTACCACTAAGATCTTTTGTTGATATGTTTGGTTGGGTTTCTGTCTCCTTTCGTTTCAAGACGTGTGGTTTTGTTAGGCTTGGCTTAATTTAGGATTCACTTACTCTTTTTGGGGATGACTTTTGTATCAAATCTTTTGCTATCATTGGTCTTTGCATATTTATAATATTCATCTATATTTTCAGAATGTGATTTATGAACCGCAAAAAATATTGCCTTGTTTAGTAGAAGTCGTCTATTATATTTACAAGCGTCATAGGACTAATCTATAAGAAGACGCTTATAAATCTATTTGGGAGTGTCTATATCATATGTCAAACTCTGATAAATTGATAAGAGTCTAGATAGTCTAAATGTCTATAAGGTTTTTTTCTTTCTTTAAGTTCAGTTGTTATTTGTTTGCTGTTTCAATGACGTAAACACCATGTCTCACCTCATCAGAAGTTGTGAATTAATTCACCAGTGACAGCAGAAGAGCTGCTTTCACGTCAAATACTTCATGTAAGAAATAACCACAACGGTTTACCAAGGATAATCAATTTAGTTTGTAATGTTGAGTATTAGGTCCCGATATTATCATTATAAGTGGGAAGTGCAGGTACGGAAAAACAATCTAAACACAATAAAAGTCAAAAGGTTACCAAAGTAAACAAATAATTAAATCATATTACCGCATCCGCAAGACGAGTTTAATTCATCTTAAAGTTGTAAGAATGTGAGAATGAGATCCATTCTCAATTTTCGCCACTCAACTTCCTGAGCACAAAACGAATGGGTCAGGATTTTGGGGTAACTCTATTTTAAGATCGTAAGTATTGCACAAGATGTTTATATTAGAGATTGTAAGTTATATTGTTGTTCTAGATAAATAGGCATATATCAGTACGCCTGACTTGTGTCGCTTTGAGGTCTTTTGATCATAAATATTTCAATCAGTTTCTTACCAGAAACCTCCAATTTGACATATTGGGAGGTGTTTTTTTTTGTGTTTGTGTAAAATGAAAAGAGACAGGTTTTACTACAAGTATATCGTACATTTAAATAAAGGCAACAGTAGTATACCGCTGTTCAAAACTTATAAATCTATGGACAAAAAACAAAATCGGGGTAACAAACTTAAAGTGAGGGAAACGCATTAAATATTTAAGAACAACGACACAACATTAAAATGTAACACACATCATCAATGATTTTGGTAAAACGAACCTGGCCAGACATCATAACACACACTTGATAAAGGTAGTATCTACGAAACAGACCTTATTATGAAAATTGAACATCAACCAAAATCATACAAATGAGGTATAGGTCATATTTACTCTACCAGACAATATGTACATCATGCAATCATTCCATACCCCAAATCTTGTTTAATATTGCTTATATAATATCTATTTAAAAGGCACACTCATGAAAACTTGACCAATGGACCATGAAAATGTGGTCAAGGTCATTTCACAGGCCAAATATAGTTGACATATTACTTTTAGTATCTGAGATGACAAAATGACAATATATCGAGCAGCCGTTGAACCATATAAATGAGGTCAATTACAATGGTCATATAACAGACGAAAACTTCTTAACGCAAGGCATATGCAATGTTTTAAGCATTTAGGTCTTCTACCTTCTGAAATCGCTTTAGGTAGCACTCCACAGTTAGGTACCAGGATTATAATTTAGTACGCCAGACGCGCGTTTCGTCTACATAAGACTCATCAGTGACGCTCATATCAAAATATTTATAAAGCTAAATAAGTACAAAGTTGAAGAGCATTGAGGATTTCGCATTTTGGCCCCTGTGGCCCCTGTGGATTTTTCAAATATTAAAGCTAGTGTGCAATAAGTATAGATTATTACATGGCATTTTTCATATCAGACCCTTTATCGGCCCTAGGTCATGATATCATCCCAAGAGCCGCAGGCTCGAGGGCTGTGTATTGAACGAAGGCCCGATAAAGGGTTTGATATGAAAATTGCATGATATGTAATTATCTTTTAATTAGTGTTGTCAACGGTTAACTGGTGAACCGTTCGAACGACCGAATACCGAATACCAAAAAAGCTATCCGGTTAACCGGACTTTTTTTTTCAATTTAAATAGATTTCATATAAATTTGTATTGAAATCATTAAATAGTTGTGTTTTTTTTTAAAATGTTGTCGTGGTAATTAATTTGACGGATCAATTGTCCAGTATACTGTTTGGTATTGTTAATCCAAAAATATCAAATTAATTAAAACTTGTATCTCAGCTCGGGGCAAGATCTTAAGGAAACATAATTAGTTTCATGTTTTTTTTTAAATAATTTTTAATCAGTAATACGATTAAATTTTACGATTTACTTCATTATTTCACTTTTGATCTTATATTGTGCAATCTCCGTCGTGCAAGTCTTTGTCATAACTAAATGCTAAATCAAAAACTGTGGAAAGCAAACCAACGTGAATGTAATCAATGTATTCTTGATGGTACGAATATCAGGATTAATCAATTTTAATTGAAACACCTCACATTATTTTTGGAGACAACAAGACAAAATGGAAGAATCATCGGTTTCAGACATATTCAATTCTACGAGATCAAGACATTTTTTTTATTTTTCAATTTGAAGTTAGTACAAACGCCATAATTGATACCGTGCATTTGGTTATTAAAAGTCAAACTTCGACAGGAATCTTCACAGACAAGCCTTATAAAACCAAAGGCTAAACTTCAATTCATCGTATTATACAAACGTTAATGTATGACTTGGATGGAATGTAGTCACATTGACACTCATACCACATCTTTTTATATCGATGTGTAGGGTACTTTTGATAAGGCCTTCAAACATTAACTTAAACTACCGGTTAACCGGTTAATCGGTCGAACGATTATACGAGTAACCGGTTAGGCAAACGTGTACGATTTGACAACACTACTTTTAATCATATACTTCAGCAGAAGAAATAAAGACAAGAACTATTAATTAAAACTTTGTCTTTCTATGAATCTTTAAAAATAATTTACAGACAACCAAATACAAATTTCTTAACTTTAATTGTTTTTATTGATAATACAAGCATTTTATTTATCTTGTCACAACAATTATCATGTTCTTAGTTTGATATTTGCTCCTCAACTATTTCGCGAAAAGTCGTAAATCACTTGCGGATTTCCGCACTGTGTTGGTCGTTTTCGAACAAATTTCCGGATATGAACGAAGATGCATGTGATAAACGTGACGGATGTTAACGGAAAGGCATGTGATAACATTCCGAAAGCAGTCAATAAATTTGAGCATTAGGAAGATTAATGTAAACAGTTTTTAAAATGGTATCACTCATAGGCATTGAAATTCTAGTTTGATCCAATTTTTTTTGGGGGGGGATATGTGACAGTTTCACCCCCCTTTTTGCAATATTTAAAGTCAAATAAAGGCAGAATGTTGCCATGGATACACATAAAAGGAATTATATTTCACCCTTTTAACTGTTTAAAATCAAATCTATGGAAGATACTGATTACATACATATGCACATGTACAACACAAACAGTTAGGTTAATGCTAATCTACGAAGATCTACGAATAAGAGATGATAAAACATTTTGTGGTTCATTTTTAATTTTATTTTCTAAATGTGGAGTGCTACCTTATACAAATAGTTAACGCTGCCGCAAGATTCAGGCGTGACAAAAAAACGGAATAATTCGGATAACATTGCATACTCTGTGAAAAAGATTCAATGCAACTGGTTGACATTTATATTGTGTTTACCAGATGCTTGCTACCCTTTTTTTTATGTTGTTACGACAGCCATATATTTGAGATTGATTATTACTTGGGTAAAAAGAAAGTTGTAAAACAGGAGGTGCACAATATCCATAGATTCTGTATTTTTTTCAATTCATGTATTTAGAAGGAAATGTGGATGCAAAATGTGGGGGGACGGGCGACCACATTTATTAACGGCCCTTACTATCACTTTATACTATAAAGTTCTTTAAATCATTTTCGAGAACTTGATAAATTCTTGGACAGGCAGCTCATGCTGTTTTGCCTGGAAAAGCAGTTAATTCTGTTCTTCAGTTTTGGTTTAATGCTTTGTTTTCAGCATGTCGAATTATTTGTTTTGTTTTCTTATAGTGCTTCTGCTATTTTGTACTTGTTGTAGTTACTTAACATTTGTTGTTGCAAATCATTTTATTTTTGCTTTTGTGTTTTTACCTTATTAATGTCTGCTTCAGTGTGTGTGTTTAAGATGCGTTATAGAATTTTTGTGTTGCATGTATACATATAATATGAACTCTTACTTTCTATGTTAATTGTTTGTGTGCATGACTTAATATTATGTTTTGTTTATTGTTTATTGTACTTTTGTTCTGTCTGTTTGTCAGAACTTCTGTTTGTAATTGTATTGCTTATACAGACTCTAAATAAATCTTTATGTCTTATGTATTATGTCTTACAGCTTAAAAATGTACTATTAAAATAACTTCTTTGTTCAAATGCCAGACTGAAGACATGATCAGATTGTAATAAAGCCATCATTTTTAAACTTTTAAGAAGTTATTAAGAAAGTCTGTTATCCGGACTTTGTCATTAATGCATGACTTTATAGATTGGATTTCCTATTCCCACATGAACAAAAATTTAAACTAGATAGATGTTTTTTTTCACATGGAAAGACAAATCTGTTTTTTGTTTATAGGAAAATTGTATTAAGCATGCGAGAAGTATGAAAAATAATTTATACCAGATCTACAGTACAGTGTTTGTATGTTCAGAGTTCCCCAGAATACATTTCTATTTAGGTGGACAGACAAATCTACCTTCAGACAGCTGTTTTTAAATTCTCTTCATACTGGTCAAACACGAAGCAAAGTTTATAATTTTCACATTATGGGACTGATCCACCATGATGTTAGAGACAGGATCTTAAGTCGAAATTTCCTACATTGACCAGAACAGAAAGTAGAACTGACTGTTGTCAGATCCTTGTAAGCCATGCATGGAACCAGGATCTGTATTTTAATCAAAATGTGTGAATGCATAAACATTTCACTTTATTCAACAACCATGCCATTTGCAGAGAAATTTTATTGACTGTAAACATTTATCAAATACGGTTATTCACCATATAAAGTTGTGTTTGTGACAAGAATAATGTTTGCTAAGAATTTTATTGACGATGCAATAGCAAGAAATAAATGTTGGGAATTTTAACTTTAAAAATCAGAGTTTTTACCAAAAGTATTTTAGCTTTACAATCGAAAGGAAATACAGTACATTGTCTTGGAAATAAAACTTATTTGTACTTGGCAAACACAAGAATAACTAAGCAAATTTTGTTACGAAATTGATTTTGCAACAATGTATGGTTATTCTGAACTGTTTATACTACAGCCTTAACTTTTTATTTTCAAATATAGATAATATTGTTATATTTTTCTGCAATGTCGGTTGAATATAATCACAATCTAACTAAAATATAGATCTCTGATTTCGTTATACTATATACGAAATCAGAGATCTATATTTTAATTAGATTAATATAATCACTGTATTTTGCACTCAATGACTCATTCAGGGACAGAAATTGGACACTATGTCTATTTATGTGAAATTAACACATTTGATGTCATCTTAGCCTTTTATCTTTTATAGCTCTATTATAAAAACAATATTAGATCAAAACTTGAAACTATCACCATTTTTTATTCAGTACTAGCACTAGCAGGCTCAGGATTTTGGTCTACTAATAAGCAGGGTTCATATTTATTTGATATTCACATATTCTTTTCCTGAATATTCATTTAATTTGACACTGGATGTTAGACAGTCATTTATCCATCCATAAACACTAAACTTTCTGATGGATCAAGTAAACCTTTTTTTTTTTATTGTAAGCATAACAACGTGTTCTACATTTTCTGACAATGACCTAATTAATACTGTAAATGTCGTTAATGTTTTAGTGGACATTTGTCTCATTGTCATGTACTGCTGATTCATTTATTTTTGGTGGGTAATAATTTTCTGGATTGAGGAAAACTTGCATTTTCAGTGATCTTTGTGTTTTGATTTCAGGGTTTTGCCAATCTCTACATACAAAGCCTGTAGAAAATTTTGTAATTCGATGAAAATTTGAGTTTGTGGTTAACCTGAGAATTGGTATCAAACAAATTATAAAGAATCCACAGTATCACATGTTCATATTGTATAACATGATAGTTGTATACTACTGTTTGTCTGTGTTTTTTTCATTTTTAGCCATGGCGTTGTCAGTTTATTTTCGATTAATGAGTTTGACTGTCCCTTTGGTATCTTTCGTCCTTCATTTTTAGCCATGGCGTTGTCAGTTTATTTTCGATTAATGAGTTTGACTGTCCCTTTGGTATCTTTCGTCCTTCATTTTTAGCCATGGCGTTGTCAGTTTATTTTCGATTAATGAGTTTGACTGTCCCTTTGGTATCTTTCGTCCTTCATTTTTAGCCATGGCGTTGTCAGTTTATTTTCGATTAATGAGTTTGACTGTCCCTTTGGTATCTTTCGTCCTTCATTTTTAGCCATGGCGTTGTCAGTTTATTTTCGATTAATGAGTTTGACTGTCCCTTTGGTATCTTTCGTCCCTCCTTGTCGTGTTTGCTAACACGTAAGTATTCCTTAAAACATTGTCTTGAGGGTAACTGCTGATTTGAATCCAAAACACTGAGTATCTTTTGGGTAATCCTGCTTATTCTTCTTTTGAATTAAATTGTTTTCCTTTCAACTAGAGAAACATAAGAATAAGTGCACTTGGATCATTCAAATTTATTTTCAAACTCTAAAAATAACATTTTAACATTTAACTGTTCATCCATCACTAATGAATGCAATGTAAAAAAAAACAAAATGCTAACATTCTGTGGAAGTTCTCACAGAATATCTAACTTTAAATAAACTCTGATTATAATATATTTATACTTTCATTGACACTGCTGTAACCATATTTTAACTATTTTATCGATAATGTCTGTTTTGTTCACGCATCGTTGTAAAAATAACGGAATTTGATGCGACTGTCACACAAGTGAGAGGTTTAGCGCTATAAAACCAGGTTCAATCCACCATTTTCTACATTCGAATATGCCTGTGCTAAGTCAGGAATATGACAGTTGTTGTCCATTCGTTTAATGTGTTTTATTCTTTGAATTTGCCATTTGATTAGGAACTTTAAGTTTTGAATTTTCCTCGGAGTTAAGTATTTTTGTGATTTTACTTTTTTTTTTAAACATGAGCAATACGTTTTTAAAGATGTGTTATGAGCGTACAGTAATGTTATGATTTAACACACGGCAAACTGTATGGGACCGAATCTTATATTGTGGATACCAGATGCTGGCTATACCTTTTTATATTTTTATGAGAGAGCCATGTATATGTAATTGAGTATTAATAGGATAAAAAAAAGTTGTAAAACCGGAGGCACAATATTCATAGCTATCATAGATTTTCATTTTGAAGGAAATGCTGATGCAAAACATGGGTGGACGGAGGAACAACTTTAGTAACGGTCCTTAGAATCCCTTTAAACAGTAAAAAAAGTATGGCCGCCTAAAATATCACGATAAGCTGTTTATATGCTAGACGAAGACATGATCAGATTATTATTGTCATAGCTTTTACTCTTAAGCAGTTAACAAAAAAGTCTGTTATCCGGAATTTGTCATTAATACTTGACATATTAGATGGGATGTCCTATTCCCACACGAACAATGATTTAAATTAAATAGAACTTTTTTTCACATGGAAAGACAAATCCGTTTTTTGTATATGGGAAAATTGTTTTGAGCATGCAAGTATGAGAAAAATGATTGGTTTCGAACATCATCTAAAGTACAATGTTTGCATGATCAGAGTTCCCCAGAATACTTTTCTTTTGAGGGAGGCAGACAAATCTGCATTCAGACAGCTCGTTTCGTACAAGTACTAGTCTGACACGGAGAAAAGTTTATCATTTTGTGGGACTGATTCAGGATAATATTGAAAGCAGAGTCGTTAGTTGAAATGATGTTTTTTTTTATCACATATTTGAATTCACTTGGTTTGTAATAGCTTGTATTAAAATTTCATATTTTCCCCCAAAGAATCACTGTGGGAAAAAATGTGCCCCAATAATATTAAGAATAAAAATGGGTAATGATTCAAAGAGACAACAACCGGACCAAAACCCACATTGCTTTAATTTATATTTGTATCGTCCTAAACAAGCATGAAATATTAGCTACTGGACGTAAAGCAACCGACAATCAATCAATATTTACTTGTACGTGGGACACAAACTTTACGTGGTTAAAAAATGCAATCCTGTTTATTTGCACTTCCAATTGACTTGTTTGAAATCTAAGTGCATCCTATAGCAGTATCTTTACATTATCAAGAGAAAAATTATCTCATCTTTCTTCCAGCTAGTGAGTGCAGGCATTATTCAATTCATCATAAATGTACTACATATATATTTGTATGTATTTAAGAAATAAATATTGTTGATTCAAGTTCCATTTCTAAACACCATAGATGCTAAATAAGGGGATGTCCTAACAGTAAAAGCAAATCAATAGTCACAACATTGACATGCTTCTTTTCTCCTTGAAAAATATTGTTCTTTGTTAATTCAGCAGCAGAGCGGTGGTGTTTTTGTTTTTCAGTCCAGTTTTCTGTGTACTCTTTCTTATTTTCTATTTATTCATAGTTTTATCTGTCCTTTTTTTTGGTTTACGTTTCGAGTGCCCTATGTTGTCTTCTCACTCATTAAAGTAATTAGTTTGGATGTTACAACTTCAGTTGCTGTTGTTTTCGTGATTTTCATTTAATTTAGGACAAGGGATTATTTCGGATTATGTTAAGACTTTGTTCAAGGTTGGAGTTAGGTTTTAGGGAGAGGCTGGTATTAGGGTTAGTTTATTTTAGCTCTATATGAGTGAGGATGCTGAAGTAAAAGAACCGAACTCATTCACATCTTGTCTGGCAATAAATTTCAAGCAATTGTACAACCTCTAGATATCTATTTGAAATGACATTTGAGGTTTTAGATGCTGGTACTAAATTTCAATCATATCTTACAGTAAGGGTCTGTACTTATTGTTGAAGAGCATATAACATCCTGTGAATGCCAATATGATTAAAATACATATCCTATGTTCATGCTTCGCTTACAAAGATCTGATCATGCGCTGTTCTATTTTGATTTAGAGACCTGTCAAGATTATTTGGTTTTGTCCTAATGATACACACATTTAAAATTTGAAGACTGAAATGTCTTTGGTTCAGGATATATAATTTCCAGACCAGATTGTAGAATGAAGTCAGTGTAATCAATAGTTCCTTGCAAGCCATGCATGGGAGCAGGATCTGTATTTTAATTAGATTGTGTTATTGTATCCTACAACCATGCTGTTTGCACAGAGACATTATATTGACTGTAATCATTTATCAAATACCTTTACTCACCAAATAAAGTCGTGTTTGTGACATGAATAATGCTTGCTTTTAAAGAATTATGTGTGTAAAAGTATGTAAGATGTTAGCAAAAAATAAATGATGGGATAATTTTTTCTCATCATTTTATGTCCAAAATTTAGAGTTTTTACAAAATACATGTGTTTTTTTTAGCTTTACAGTAGAAAAGGAATACAACAGTACATTGTCTTGGAAACACAACTTGTTTGTACCTGGCAAACACAAGGTTAGAAATGCTTGGCCAACATTGGTACAAAATTGATTTTGGGACAATGTATGGCGATTCGTTTTTGTTTATACTGTAAGAAAGATATGGTTTCTGCAATGGCATTTGAAAGAATTTCTTTTGCACTCAGTGACACATTCAGGGACAGAAATGGAAACTGAGTTCATCTTTGTGTAAACAATACAATGGATTTTATCTTAGCCTTTTATAGTTCCAGTATATAAACAATATAGATCAATATCTGAAACTATCATGATTTTTATTCAGAACTAAATACTAGCATGTTTTAAACAGGATGGTATTTTGGTCTAGTACAAAGCATGGTTCATATTCATGATGGCATTTACATGTTCTCTTCCTGAATATGCATTTAATTTGCCACTGTTAATCAGCCATCCATCCATCAACACTAACTTTTGAATGGACCAAGTAATCCCTTTCTTTGAGCCCGACAAAAACTTTATCTTTTTCTGACATTACCATTATACTGTAAGTATTATCATCCATCGGTTTTAGTGAATTTATGTCTCATTGCCATTCATATATCATGATAATGGTTGTCGTGTTTGCAAATAAGTGAATATTTTTCAAAACATTGTCCTGAGAGCACCTGCGTTTTCCAATCCCCATATCAAGTATCTTTTGAATAATCCTTGTAATCTTTTTCAGGATGTTGTTTGAAGACATATAAAAGACATACAAATAAATGTTCTTACAGATCAGATTTATTTTCTCTAAAAATAACAATTGAACATTTAACTGTTCATCCATTACTAACAAATGCAATATAAAAAAATCTAAATGATAACATTCTGTGGAAGTTCTCACAGAATACCTGACATTCTATGGAATTTCTCACACAATATCTAACTCTAAATAAATTCTGATTATAAAACATTTATATTTTCATTGACACCTTTAGACACGAGCAAAACTTTTTGAAAGATGTGTTATGAGCGTAGAGTTATGTTAGGATTTAGTGCACAGCAAACTGTATGGGACCGAATCTGATATTGTGCTTGCTATAACTTTTTATATATTTATGAGAGAGCCATGCATAGTTATCAACATGATCAAAGGTAACAGGATTATAATTTATTAAGCCAGACGCACGTTTCGTCTACATAAGACTCATCAGTGACGCTCAGATCAAAATAGTTATAAAGCCAAACAAGTACAATGTTGAAGAGCATTGAGGACCTAAAATTCCCTAAAGTTGTACCAAATACGGCTAAGGTAATATTTTCATCTATATGAAATTGAGTATCACTTGGGTAAAAAGAAAGTTGTAAAACATGAGGTACACAATATCAATAGCTTCCCTGGAATTTTTCCAATGCGTGAATTTAGAAAGACATACGGAGGCAAAATGTGGGCGGACGGTCGAACAAATTGATGAAGGTGGTCTTACGATAAATTTTACTACAAAGTACGGTTTAAAAGTTACTATCATGATAAGCTTTGTTTCATTTGCCAGACAAACAAAAGATAATGATTTTTTTATACAGTTATCATGTTTGAAATTTTAAGAAGTTGATAAGAAAGTCTGTTATCCGGAATTTGTCATTAATGCTTGACATTATAGATTGGATTTCCTATTCCCACATGAACAAAGATTTAAACTAGATAGATATTTTTTTCACATGTAAAGACAAGTCTGTTGGTTTTTTTTAATAGGAAAATTGTATTAAGTATGCAAGAAGTATGCAAAAATAATTGGTTTTAAACCAGATCTAAAGTACAGTGTTTGCATGTTCAGAGTTCCCAAGAATACTTTTCCGTTGAGGTGGGCAGACAAATCTGTCTTCGGACAACTGTTCTGAAATTCTCTTCATACTGGTCTAACACGAAGCAAAGTTTACGATGTTCACCACTTTGTGGGACTGGTCCAGGATAATATTAGAAGCAGAATCTTCAGTTGAAATGTTGTTTTATAACATACTAGAATTCACTAGGTGAAAAAAAATTGCATAAAAATTTTCCAAAATAAAAAAAATCACTGTGGGATAAAAATAAAAGGGCCCTATACACATATTGCTTTATTATATATTTGTATCGTCTTGAACATGCATGAAATATAAGCCACAGGACGTAAAGTAACCAACAAGCAATCAATCTATAGTTGTATGAGGGACACAAACTTGACGTGTACATAGTATACGATCATAATTTTCTTGCACTGCCAAATAACTTCATCACAGAAACCAGGATTAAACTTTGTATTTACGCCAGACGCGCGTTTCGTCTACAAAAGACTCATCCAAATAAGTTCAAAAGTTGTTTTTGAAATCCGAGTGGTTTAGCACTAAAAGAGGGACGAAAGATACTAGAGGGACAGACTATCTTCAGACGGCCAAGAGAAAAGTTCTCTCAGCTTTCTTCTAGTGAGTGCTGGCATTAACTGATTCATTTATAAATGTACTTTATTTTCAAGTGTTTATGAAATGAATATGGTTGATTTGAGTACACTTTTATAAGATCAAAGCTCTGTTTCCATTTTTGGGAAGCAAAACTGTAATAGTTAAAGTAAATAAACAGTCACAGTATTGACATACTTATTGTCTCCAATTGGTTTTTTTTGTAATTTCAGCAGAATATATTTTTAATTTTTGGGAAGGGTTTCATGTTTTTCAACTCCGTTTTCTGTGTATATTTCTTAAACTGTTGTCTTTTAATTCTTATGGTATTCTTTTTTCTGTCTTCTTTTTGTTTACCGGTATGTTATGAGTGCCCCATGGTATCTCCATTTTTACAAATTCAGTTGCTGTTGATATCATGACAAGTACTTTTATTTAAGGGGTAAACTAGAAAACAAGGGTTCATTTGTGGTTATGTTTAGACTTTGTTCGAGGTTGGGATTAGATTTTAGGAATAGGCTGGTATTAGGGTTAGTTTCTTATAGCTCTAAATGTGTTGGGACCCCTAAAGTAAAATGGGCCAAACTCGTCAACATCTTGTCGGGTTTTACGTTTTAGGCAATTGCATGATAACCTTTAGATATTTATGTTAATGATTTTAAGTTTCTGGTACTGGAACTAAATTTCAATTGTTGTGACAAGTACAGAAGAAACAGCTCATCATACAGAAGGGATCTGTACTAATTTTTGATGACTTATCAACGACCTGTGAATGCCAATCTGATTTAAATATATATCAGTGTGTGCAAGCCTCGCTTATACGTCTGGCGTATATACAAAGTTTAGTCCTGGTATCTATGATGAGTTTATTTACAACTACTGGGTCGATGCCACTTCTGGTGGAGATTTATTTCCCCGAGGGTATCACAAGCCCAGTAGTCAGCACTACTGTTTTTGTGCTGACATGAATTGTGATTGATATGGTTATATCTATAAATTTACTGTTTACAAAATTTTGAATTTTTTGAAATACTAAGGCTTTTCTACCTCAGGCATAGATTACCTTAGCTGTATTTGGCAACACTTTTAGGAATTTTGGTCCTCTATGCTCTTCAACTTCGTACTTTATCTGGCCTTTTAAACTTTTTTGGATCCGAGCGTCACTGATGAGTCTTTTGTAGACGAAACGCGCGTCTGGCGTATATACAAAATTTAGTCCCGATATTTATGATGAGTTTATTTACAAAGATCTGACCATGCTCTGTTCTATTCTGTTTTAGAGACCTTTCAGGATCATTTCGTTTTGTCGCAATGATTCACACATTCCAAAATTTCTTTTGCTGAGGATTTATAATAACCAGAACAATGATGTCAGATCCTTGTAAGCTTGGTGTGGACACAAGATCTGTATTTTAATCAGATTGTGTGAATGCATAGATGTTTCACTTTATTCCACAACCATTCTGCTTGCACAGGGAAATTGTATTGAGTGTTAACAGTTATCAAATACAGTTACTCACCATATGAAGTTGTGTTTGTGACATCAATAATGTTTGCTTATAATTTTATTTTAGATGTTAGCAAGAAACAAATGTTAGGGGATTTTACCACATTATCTTCATGTCATAAATTTATTTCTGAGTTTTTACCATTTGTTTTTATATAGCTTTACAGTAGAAAGGGAAACAGCAGTGCATTGTCTTCGAAATACACTACTTATTTGTACTTGGCAAACACAAGTTTAGAAATGCTAGGCAAACTTTGCTGCGAAATTGATTTGGCAAAAAATGTATGGTTATACCGATTTCTTTTTACTGTAGCTTTACTTTTTGTTTCCTAAATTTAGGAAAAATTATACGTTTGGAAATCTCAGTTGAATTTATCACTTTTTTGGCACTCAGCAACTCGTTGAGGGACAGAAAATGATCATTAAGTTTATTTTTGTGTAAACAATACAATGGACTTTATCTTAAGTCTTTATAACTCCAGTATAAAAAACAGTATTAGATCAATATCTGAAACTATCATGATTTTTTATTCGGCACTGAAGTGAACACAAGCCTTAGCATGTTTATAACAGTTACAGGCTCAAGATGTTGGTCTAGTACAAAGTATGGTTCATATCTATATGGCATTCACATTTTCTCTACCTGAATATGCATTGAATTTGCCACTTCATGTTAAACTGTCAACATATATGTGTCCGCCTAAGAGAAGTTCCACTGAAAACTTTGTTATAAACAATGTCATACTACCATCCACCAAACAACCATCCACCCATCGGCACTTAAACATTTGAATGGATCAAGTGAACCTTACCCTCCCATAGATTCCAAGCCCAACATTTTTTTTTTAATTTTCTGACATTAATATATTTAGTCTGGCGTACTAAATTATAATCCTGGTACCTTTGATAACTTTATACTGTTGGCTTGACTGTCCTCTGGTTTTGGTGGATATATGTCTCATTGCCATTCATATTTCATGATAAGAGAGTTGTCGTGTTTGCAATTAATAGAGTATTTTTCAAAACATTGTCTTGTGAGTACTTGCTCATTTCCATCCCCACTTCAGTATCTTTTGAAAAATCCTTGTATTTTTTTTTATGAATTTGGTTCAACAACATAAACAAATAAGTGTACTTTCAGATCAGATTTATTTTCAAACTCTAAAAATATCATTTGAACATTTAACTGTTCATTCATCACTAACCAATGTAATGTAAAAAAAAATCAAAATGCTAACATTCTGTGGAAGTCAGCACAGAATATCTAACTTCTAAATTAATTCTGATTATAATACATTTATACTGTTATTGAGCTTAGTCTGTCAACTAAAATGATTCATTGACTTTTTTTCACATATATTTCAGGCCTATTAATATTAAACATACAACATTTTTTTTGAGAAAATATGGAAACTTTTGGGCTATGGCTATGGGATATAGAAATATTTGGATTAAATTTTGGATTTGGATAAAAGCAGAAAATAACTTGTTATATTTTTCACATCACTGATCCATTTGCTAATAAATTTTAAAATATGAAATGCATCTAACATGTTTAAAGGAGAAGTTCTATATGGGAAAAATAAACAAATTTTATAAATTTTGAGAGTGAAATTTCATTTGTTTTATAAATATGATTTCTACACACTTAAAAGAATAAGTCTCAAACTCTAAAGTGTGTAATATATATGTACTAAATATAATTCAACATTGAAATGTCCTAGATAGACATTATTCTTGTCCAAAATAATATCATCTGGATACTTAATCTCACAATGGTCAGTACACAGAGGTCATACAGAGGGCACTCCACTATTTAGCTAGACACAGTTTAACAGTGATCGAATGTAGTGCTAAAATAATCCCCAGGTGCTAGTAATTTGTATGATTCCAATTCATCAACCATCTTATTGTACCTACTTCTCTCAAATTGCAAAAGAGGATAAAAAAGGAAATATCATCTGCTTACAGAACTCTGAAATCTTGTCTCTTAACATGGAACTCATCAAATAAGTACTCAGGAATTTTAAGATAGTTTAGTTGTAATATGGACATGTTTTGGTAGCAATATTTGGAATTGATTGTATTTCTTATTTGGTAATGACTCCATAGAAAAAAATCTAATTGGATTTAAAATACTAAATGTTATATGAGAGCATCAATACAATACTTGGAAAAATCCAGATGTATTTTGAGAGCCAAACATAGGGAATCACTGAAGTATGACTGAAGCCACCCTTAGGTCAGTCAGCGCCACTGTTTTGAAAATAACATTACAATAAACTTGATGCCTAATCAGTGGAGTACCTCCTTTGAATTTCCATGTAATAAGGTAACTGCAAGAGACTCTAGCTAAGTTGTATCTTGCATGATATTTTTATTTAATCATCATCTTATCAGACAGAATTAGATTTATTCTTTTATTAATCATTGGGATTAATTTTTGTGAAATTTAAACTTTAAAAGTATCAAATACCATGAAATTTTTAAATTAAAAAGAGAATGGAAATGGGGAATGTGTCAAATAGACATATGTAGACAACAACCTGACCAATGAGCAGAAAAATGTACTTATCTTTATAGATAAGATTTGATTTTATATTTCACTAGTTTGCTTTTGATGGAGATGAAATGACACCTTTCAACTTTATCACAATTCTTACTAATTACATTGATTACAAAACCCACTGAGACAGATAATATATAAATAAACAAAGTATTTATTTTAAAATGAACCTAACAGAAAAACTATTAAAATTGCTAATCATTATCACAGATACTTTGTAACAATAAACACATAGAAAATTATAAAAATAAATTAATAATTACAATGAATTATATATATTAAAACATAGCACAGATAGCAATACACATTATGTGAAAAAAATTTAAGCAAGCATCATACGTCTACAGTTTTCAAACCTAGCTAAATAAATCTACGTCCAACAGATAAACTACGAACAGTTGTTCAAAACAACAGAAGCCAGTACCTTTGTTTTAGAAAACTTAAAGACAAATATTTATAAGTGTGCAATTTTATAAATTAAGTAAATATAGAAAAAAAATGTTTTAATGATCATTATAATGGAAAATGTATATCTTAAGAATACTGTTACAAATACCAAAACCAAAATATTAAGAATTTATAGAAATATGGAATATTTCTGTATCAATATGATACTGTGGATTCGATTATTTTCATGGGTAACTATTTTATAGATGGGAGGAAAAGATTATATATTTGTGGGCCATAATTTCTTTGCATACAAGCTTATAGACTATTTGTACTTTGTTAAATGCTTGAATTCATGGTTTGCCAATGCTCACAACATCCATGTAAGTTTGTACCCAACAAATAATATTGAATCCACAGAAAGTGATTCATTCTCTTAAGTAATACAATGATGCCAAAAAACATCAAGTTTATGATATACGAGAACATTTTTCAGACATAACATGAAGAAAAGAATAGCATCTAATGAAATGTAATTGCACCAAGTCACACAATTAGTTACACAATTAAACATGAGCAAAACATCCAGAAAAATAATTTATGAGCGTAGAGTAATGTTATGAGCGTAAAGTAATGTTATGATTTAGTACACAGCAAACTGTATGGGACTGAAGCAATAAACTACAAGTTCTATGATTGAAAATAATATATTTGATTATCACCTTATAAATCAACATAGACAAATATATAGGAGGGTCTGGATTTTTTTTTTTGGGGGGGGGGGGGGGGGGACTGCATTTCAGTATTCTAATTGGTCCATTTATCTCTATTTTTTATTTTAAGCGCCCATTATTCTCTATTCTATTTTTTTTACCCATTTTCTTTTGTCATAACTATTTTTGGCACATCATTTTCCCTTTGTATACCCTTTCCAGATCCTCCTATATTTTATGACATATAACCTAATGTTATGCACCCTTTTTCCTTTTACAATCTGTAGTCATACCAACTGATTAACTCAGATTGGTTTTCTAAATATTTCTATGTATCAATGAAGTAAATGCATTGGATATATATAAGTAAAATATAAAGTCAAACATCACTAAGTAAGTGTATCATGTGCCGTACTTAAAACTAAATTGTTCTGAACTAAATGAGTACACCCAAGCCAAATTTTTCAACATTTATAACTTCACCATGAATCTAACTTTATTTCATTTGTTAGTTTATTCACAAATCAATTTCAAACCTTGTATATCTAACTTTAAAACAAAAATTGTTCCATTGTTTTTTCTCGTTTTAGATTTTTGCTGGTATTTATTTCTCAAATGCTTTAAATATCAATACATGTATATAATCTAAATAGTGTTGAACAATATTGTTGCCTTATGTTTCTAATCGTTGAAGTTCATCCCTGACATATTTCACCATGTGATCTTCACTTCCCATACTAGGTCCTTGTTTTGGACTCTCATCAAAAAAGTCATCATCTTTTTTATTTTCCGATGTGACACTATTATGTTTTTCTTCCTGTATATGTCCATCAGACCACAACTGATCGGCTGGTGATTGTTGTGATGTAAATCCTCTTGGTGAAGACCCTCCATCTCGTGCATCACTATGCTCTCTAGACTCCATTTTGTATCCATCATTAAATTTTTGAGAATTTTTGGCTAAAGAAAATGCATCATCTAAGAGTTTTTCTCCTTCTTTTCTTTTTCTAGTGCTATCAGCATTTAAGTATGCTAGGTTGACAATTTCTCTCGCTTTTTCCTTGGCTTCCTGATCTTGGAGATACCGTCTCCGATCCTCTCGCTGCTGTTGAAGTAGCTGCTGTCGTCTATTAAGAATCTCTATCAAATCCTGAAATAAATGTCAAAGATGTTTATAAAAATCTTGAGATGTGGTATGATTGCCAAAAGAGCGACTCTCCATCAGATTCTAAATGAAGTAGATGAAAGCAATTATACTGTTTATAATTGGTGTTGTAGGATTTCAATAGTTTATGCCTTTTAATATATATTAAAAAAAATAGCAGAACAAAAAAAGCAATATATATTGTTCCACATATGACAGAACATTTTTTCTGGGTAAACTAATGCTATGGTTATATATTGAGTGCCTATAGAAATAAAGCACATCTTATTTTTAGCCCCCCTTTATCCCTTTTTTAATGAAACAACTAAAATTTTCTTTCAATATATTCCTCAAACATTTGGATATGTGTTAATACTTTAACAGTCAATATTTTAACAGTCTGGTCCAAAATCAAATCTCCCAAATTTTTCATCCAAATGTGACAACACTGGACATAATACAAAGGTTAATTGTTAATCTGCATTAGATTTTGATAATCTTGTCAAAGGGGGGTTCATTAATTCGAAGTTTAATATCCAAAGTGTTAATTTGAAAATGTTCGTAAAATATGTGTACACATTTTTTAACATTTAAATCTAAAATCTATAAGTTCTGAAAATTGCTGGAAATATTCTGTATGCATGTTTTCAAATCCTTAGAATGATCGATCAATTTCCAAAAAAAATCTGTCAGTTTGACTAATTAGAAAAACCATGTAGGGATTGTGTTAAAAATCGAAACTCAGTATATATATGTATGCAAGGTATAACACAGAAATACGCTTTTAAATTAATGTTGTCCAAAATCAATGCGAAGAAATTTTTGATAGAATAAATGGAATTCACATCAGAGAACAAAATCTCTTATTTTAGATATGAAAGTGCAAGTTCATTCATAAAGTTATTTAATTAAACAAAAATGATGATATCAAGAAAAAGATCGATTCATCTTACATCAATTTTGACAAAAAGCATGAAGGGGTCAACTAACTTACAAATGCTAGCAAATATTCGCATTGGAGCATTAATTTTTCTTTTCAGATAGTGACATATAATAATATTGAAAGTCATTACAAATTGTAATGAGTAATAGGTTTTAAACAAGTTGACCACACAATTTTGTATATATATAAAGCAATTGTCTGTAGAACTTGTATTTAATTAACCATCTCTTCTAATTCAACAAAAACAAGTTTGAGTTTGAAAAAAGGTTTTTCCTAAATCAATTCCTTAACTGTTTCAAAATTTTCAATTTTTTTTTAGCAGAAAAATAACAAAATTTGAGAGTCAATTGAGAAAGTATACTTTGAAACAAAAAATTGACCTAGAATCAATATGTATCTCTGATTTTCAAACCAAATAGAGAATAAACTATGCAAAATCTTAACTATTTGACTTGTCAATAAAAGCAGTACTCTGTCATGTTTGTTTTTTGCTATTCAATGGCCGAAACAAACATTTTGGATAACACTTGAGCTCAATGTTAATTTTGCGAAAAAAGGTTCTTAAAATTATAATATAATAATTATGAGATGAGGCATGAATGCCAGTGAGACAACTATCCACCCATACGGTATAATTGCCAAATTTTGCTTAAAGAAATCGGGCTAATATTCACATTTTCTGAAAGCTGTTTTGATAATTAAAAATTTGTGATGGAGTTAAACATATGCATATTGCCTGTAATACTGTAATGATCTTCTTACAATAATGGCAGCAGTTTTGGTTGATTTACAATTAACCACACAAGTCTGAAACTAATAGCCTGAGGATAAGTATTGCTTTGTTTGGCTACAAGCTATCTGGTGATTGAAGAGTTTTTTGTTAAATGGATTGATGTTGCCTAGAAAACAGTCACACTGATCTTATGGACCATATGAACTAAACTCATACTAGCACAAAAAAATCTATTTAAATCAAACAGATATATATATCTATTCTAAATTAATATCCAATATAATTTATCTATTTTAATGCAATCTTTACACTATAAATGCACTTTTTACCTTCTGAGAAGTAGCAAACATCTAAAATAAACAAACATGCAGTATATAATGGCCAGGCGGGATACAAATTTAAATAAAGTATGCCATTCCAGGAAAAATTTATCATCACACTCTATCAGCATTTATATATGTCAACAAAGAATCAATTTTTTAGATATATTTACTGAAGACTTTTACTAATATCTACCAAATAACCGAATTGACGTCCCTCCTTTCTAATAAAATACTGTTCTGAACCAACAGCATAATGTTTAACACTATCATGCTAAAATGACGTAAGTATCATAACTTCCAAATTATCATGCAAAAGAATTCAAAACCCATCTAATTCCAGCACATGCATTTGTATCGAACATGCACATACTGGTACCTGAGTAGGGTGTTGTGGAGCAATAGATGACCCTGACAGAGGTCTGACCTCTAACTTTGGTTCAAGGTCACTAGGCTTTTGTGGTAAATGAGTATTGGTGAAGTATTCTGTGACTACATCTTGTGGACGATTATAATCTACTTCTAATAAAGGCTGTGCACTTGTATCATCATGCTGCATTAGTGTGAAAATACATTACAAACTCATTTGATAATCTATACTATTCCTCAGTCATATGTGTTACAATCTCATTTGATAATCTATACTATTCCTCAGATAGTCACATGTGTAACAATCTCATTTGATAATCTATACTATTCCTCAGATAGTCACATGTGTTATCATACTGTAAACAATTAATATTTCGGGAGCAATTTATTTTGCGACTTTTGCTAGAAGAAAAATAACATAAATAGAAATTACAAGGAATACGAAAACTTTGATATTTCCTTTATGACTACATAAAATATATTTTAAAATCACGAAATTCAATGGCTGTGAAGTGTACTAGAAAGGGCTAATCAAATATATATTAACAGCAAAAAGTAGCTGGTTTACAGTATCATTTCAGCCTTTTTTTGGAAAAGTGTCAAATACTACATACACTGTAGATTCTTTTATATTTGATGATATTAATTCTCTTGGATTGAAGAAAAATTATGTTTTCGTACATTGTAGTTTGTAAAAGTCTACCTACAAGCCTTTTGTTACATTTAACTTTTGATGAAGTTGACTTATACTTTGAAAAAAAATAAAAAATTGCTATCACACGATTGATAATGCATCTACACTATTTAGATTCTAAAAAAAACAAATGTTCCATCTCCCTGTAATTAATCATTCCCTTTAGAGATTTTAAAAACTGTTTCCAATGTTACTTAAGAGTAAAACTAATGGCATTGTCCATTTATTTCTTATTTGTTTTCCCTTAAGAATTCATCAGATATATTTTGTTTACACGATTTTACTTTGAAATACAATAATCAATTGTTTTTATCAGAAAAAACGACTTATTTTAGCTTTATCCCAACAGCGAAAATATCTTGAAATTACTTTTGTTTCAGCTATGAAATGTCTGAGAGTTCTTTCACATGCAATATTAGACTGTCAGTTTTGGCGTACAAGTTGATATTGGAAACTTTAACATGAGATGTGCAATAAATGGTAATTACAGCTGTCTAGTTATCTTGTATCTACATCAGCTAAAACATTGTCACTTAGAGAAACAATTAACAGCAAAGCATAAAGGATGAAATGACGGAATACAAATATTAACACTTGTAATGTTCTTATAAAATATAAAACTTAAAATAAATCCATAATTGACTACTTGTTCTCAAGTCAATCATTGAATGCATATAAATGCACACTCATTCATCAAACAATGTAAAGGATTTCTATTTCTCTTGGAATGAAAAATTGTTTAGATTTAAAAAGATGAAGTTGAATATTATGTAAAATGAAATGTATTCTTGGTGATGAATGTTGTTCAATTGAACCATCTTGACTGGGGTGCCATATTTTTAGGGTGCCATAATAATTGTTTCTTAGAAAGTAAAAACTTTTGATTGCTCTCAGTTACATGTTGCAGGAAAGAGTAATTGAAGTATTCAAACTGAATGAACTGTCGACCAACTCAATGAAGATTTCACTAAGTCCTTACGTAAAACACAGCTCTTCAGAGAGAGACATCACTGTTGCAGAAGTGCTAGTGTTTACTTTAAAACTCGTTTGTATTCATATATGAGAAGATAATGATTATAGTAATTGCAAAGAAATAGGTTAAACCTATAATTGCATGAACTGGTGATGAATACAAACCTTATTAGTAGTATTACGTTGTGACATTCTAACTCCATCTTTAGAATCAATCCTACGTGGAGCTGCTCTCATGTTACGTCCTAACTTCATTTCATCCTGGAAAGAAAGAGAAAGTTAAATTCAAAATATTCATTTATAATTTACTATACATAAAGATTTTTGACTCGACTGATAAAGTAAAAAATCTTTATTTAGTGTGAGCATTTATTCACATTTCTTTTCTTTTTTTTGGGAGGGGGAGAGGAGGCCTGAGGTAGAGTGAAAGGAGGTAGAAGTGATCAAAACATGTTACCATCAGTTTCAAAATTCCTGTCCAATACAGCGTATACTTTGAATTCTTCTTATTAAATCTTGTGAATCCTTATTAAGACTTCTGTATAGCACAGACATATTTTAAATTGATTCTTTGAACAAAATACACATATTCTTATCAAATATCAGAATATCAGTTTCTTTAAAGATGGTTATATCTTCAAGTACGTAATTCAGACTAAGGTAATTACTTCCCTTGTTGCTAAAAATCTCTTCAATTTGTAATGAAACCATATATGTGGTCTCACTTTTTAAATAGCAATTCATTTTGTCAGTAATTATGCTTTTTCTTAATGTTACGTAATATTTCATTTAACTTTTCAAACTTCTAGTCTAGGGTATATACTAAATAGAGACCTAATTTATTATTTTTTGATGTGCAAATAAAAACTCATAATTGTTTACCAGACATCTCCATCATATGACATATATTTCCAAAACCCCTTTGACTAAATTTAGAACTATATTCCAATTTCCAAAGTAACTTAATTATTTTAATGCTTGTTTTGGTATCCATTCATACAATTTTTATGCTTTTCCATTACAAAAATATTTGAACTGGCATTAATCTTATATACTTACATTTGATCATATATAGTTACTATCATAATGATAAATGTTTTATTCAAAGCAATATAAGAACTCCATTAATAAAAACCAATTATTGACATCAAGAATTTTTTTTATCGTAACTTATTAATGCACTGTATATCAGAATACATCAAATTGAGATATGAGTCCCTTAATTACTTCGATAATAAACGACAGAATCTACTCTTTGGTCACTGAATAAAAAATAAGCAAAACAACGGCTTACTCACAACTGAAATCGTTCATTTCCAAGTCTAATTCTATTATCAAAATCTCATGTAGAAATTGGAAGATTAGAAAAGTTCTGAAGCAATTTATTTTGGCCATTTTCCATTGATACATTTTTATTCATATAAGATTGTAATTGACAGAGGTCTTAAATGGTAATCAATATCTCAACTTCATCTGACCAAATACGTTTATGGACAAATGTAACCTCTGACTAAATGTGTTCATGGTCGGACATATGTAATATACATTGTTAAACTATTATATCATATGTTACAAATAATATGGAAATTGTTACATCTTGAGAGCATTTTTTGGATAAGCCATCTCAGGAGTGTATATAGTCAAACATTCAGAAAACTAAGATGCATAAATACTATGGAGCAAAGAGAACCTAAAGAATAGGTTAACTGAAGGCAACAGTATTTTACAGATATTCAGATCTCATAAATTAAGACATGGAGAAAAATCAAGGTTACAAACAAAAACTGAGGAATTTTCATGGACTCTAAAACGAGCAAAACCATAGGGTAACTTATCAATGAAATATATAAACACCATATGATTGGGTCAAGGGTATATTATACTGCTGAGAGAAGGGAAGTTGACAATTGGAAAGTTGAAATCATCATGTTTGTTAGAAATTCCAGTTTAAACAGGCACATCTTTGTCTTTCAGCTGATATAAATTTTGATGGTTAAAACTTAAAACTGTAGGAGAGTTCTTCTTCTTTTGCTTTATCCCAAAAATCTACAAATGTAATGACAGAATCTATCCAAGTAAACCATTTATTTATACGTCGAAGTACAGTCTTAAACATAGAGCCTTGGCTCACACCAAACAGCAAGCTATAAAGGGCCCTACAAATGTTATGACAGAATCTATCCAAGTAAACCATTTATTTATAGGTCGAAGTACAGTCTTAAACACAGAGCCTTGGCTCACACCAAACAGCAATCTATAAAGGGCCCTACAAATGTAATGACAGAATCTATCCAAGTAAACCATTTATTTATACGTCGAAGTACAGTCTTAAACACAGAGCCTTGGCTCACACCAAACAGCAAGCTATAAAGGGCCCTAAAAATGACTAGTGTAAAACCATTCAAACAGATAAACCCATGGTTATGCAATTCTATATAGAACTGGTGCAAACAAATGCTATGTTATTCATATCAGATATCTGCCATAATGGATCAGAGAAACTAGCCGTAAAAGTACTGTTTAAGCAAATCGTCAGATATTCTAAAAATTTTGTGCAATTATAAATACAATTGTAAAGAAATTAATTTGGAGAACAACTAATCTACTTGAAAACATTAAATTAATTAGTTGAGAAAGAAATTTAACAAAACAAAACTGTTTTGTTTTCAGTCTATTTCCATAACTTGATTAAGAAAGTTCAATTTGGAAGGAATTGTTAACAAAATCAATCGGAAAGAAACTAGTACTATCAGGTTAAAATGCTTTACAATCATTACTGACATTTGCTATCTCTTCCTTTTTTTTAAAAAGATTTTTAAAATAAAAGATCTTATGTAAAACACAGACAATATACAAAGTCAACTCGCAGAGCTTCTATACCTCATTCTGCAGCTTCATTTTTTTCATGAAATTGTGTAAATAAAGGACAACAATTCAGATAAAAAATGAGAACTTCCACTACATCTTTTATATGCCAACCCTTTTTTTGGATTTAGTATTGATCAAATTTAGTTTATATCTAAGTGCATTATCAGCAAGGAAAGTGTGAAGTTCTTTTTCCAGGAGTTTAAGTGCCTAAATCCTGATGACAGATTATTTAAGGGCAAATGATACAGAAAAGATCTCTAATGGATTTAAAAAAAAATAAATTTGTAGTTACCAAGTTACTGATTTGATGATGTAAGTGATTTTTCCAGGAATTTTGTGATGCTTCAGCAATGTTTGGACATCGACACATTAAAATCAAGATCCATTATTATCTTCCTTTGCTACTGATTGTAATCCCTTAATCCCACGTTTTATTTTCAATACCTGGTTTTAACAAATCAAAATGCAAATGCCTTCAAAATAAATTTTTGGTTTTTGAAATTATGTCACAAAAAAAGTAGATAATGGTCCAAGCCAGATGAATAGTGTGGAACTTGATATGATTAATGTTTTTTATTTTCAAACTCAGTTTCAAGTCAAATAAATTTGTTTTTTTTATCTAAAATTAATAATGTAAAATAAACAATTTTATCCAGGGAATTATATCTAATACAAGAATATACATACATAGGGATGTAGTCGGTTCTTATATACAATTTTAAACAGATGAAGTAAACAAACTTCTACTTTTTAGACTAGAAATAAAAGAAGAAGGTATAAATATTCATTAAAAAAAAAGATGTATAACTATAACAAAAAAAAAAACTGGCTGAATTAAACCAAATATGATACCAGTTACTCCCCTTTTATAAATGTAACTTATTCCTTTTTAATAAACAACAGTTTTATTTTCTTTAGTGGAAATAAAAAATCCAATTAAAAACTTTGATTATATTTTTACAAATATATAAGTTTGTGTGAAAAATAAATTGAAAGCAATACTTACTAGTTCTGCTGTGGGTAAATATCAAATATTTTATCCAGAGTCAGTAGATTTACTTCTCAGAAATTACAATTTGCATAAAAAGCACATTAAATATATCAAACCATCAGAGAAAAACTTCTGGAGAGAATTTAATATTTTCCATTTTCTTGAAATGGTTTACGTGCAGCCAAGCGGAATGATTGATTAGTTCTCCGACACAGAGTTTGTCAAAAGTAGGATCAAATATACCATTGATTTTTCATTCAGTATTGGAGGCGGAGAATCATATCTTGTAATTGGTATGTGCTGATTTATTTGAAAAGAAATAACTTTAGTAAGAAATTCTAGGAGAACCATTAGTTTGACTATTAAGTGCATCATAGAAAATCCGATAGTAAAAAATACATCCATACAAATATCACTTTTCGTCTGTCAGATATCTCCTATAGGAGTTTTTGTTCAGTAAAAGTACATTGATTAGGGACTTAAAAAGTTTTATGTACTAACACCCGCTGAAAGTAATCAACGAAATTTATCATTAGATTTATCCATCGTCAATTTATATGGAAAGTATTTTTTTTTTTTTTATATGTATTATAGAAATCAATGTTAAACTGCCAAAAGACCGAACTGTGATACATATAAGGTGTTTCTGTCACTGTCCTATTCATGTCCGATTAAAAACTCTGACAAAATAATCCCCCCTGCGGAGTTCATATACAACAATGTCTGAGTGTTTGAGACGAGTTTATAACAAATTAATATCTTTGGTTATTGGTTATTTCTGCAACAGGAATTTTTGCTACAATTACAAGTCAAGTCATTGTCTGGTTATAGATTAACAGCTTTGTGGTAAATGTCAAGCGATGGATTGCTCATATTTTATATTCTGACAACCCCTAGAGGAAACAATGTTTTTGTTGAAAGTAATTTTCTACCCTTTCCCAAATGTGCTATCACCCTAATTAAACTCATTTATGGCTAGTAGTAAAAGGTTAATTACTTAATTAAGATGTACTGTGAATTCTGTATTTTTGCTGGAGAACAATTTGTTTTGATTCCGTTGGTATTATGGTAAACCACAAATAAATATTTCAAAGAAGTTAAATTAATAGGATGTACATGCCAAGCAAAAAAATTTCCCAATTCATGAAAAATTGGTTCCCTTGAAAATATATGAATCCCTAGTAGTTGCTTGCTTTAGTTGGCACATATACCACAGGTTCCATCTAAAAATACTACTAAACAATCCAATACAAATTGCACAAATCCCTTTAGTGACACAGTCAGTGTTCAATCTATGGTAATCAACTGTTTCTTTTTCATTATAAATAAAAAATAAACTGTTATCACAGAGATATGTTTTGCTTTTTTGTAATTTTGATTATGCAAATGTTCAAATTAAAACAGCAGATATAAAATAGACAAAAATTCAAAAGTCAATAAACCATGAAGAATGGGTGGTGCTATATAATCTCCATGGAAACAATACTAGAAATGCCAAATTTGAATACCAAAGAGCATTGACTTAACATTAGTAGTTCACCTTAAATCGATATAAACACAAACTAATACATGTTAACTTACCAAAAATTTAAAAGTTGATAGACCATGACTGAGGGGTTGAACTAAAATAATCTCCATGGAAATGAGATATCCCAATGCTTTACAACTGCATATCAAATATCATTGACCTACCACTAGTGGTTCCTCATAAACTGTCCTAATCACAAACTAATACATGAAAACTAAGCAAAAGTTTCAAAGTCAATAGACCATGACTGAGGGGGCCGGGCCAAATACATATGGAAATGAGATGTGCCAATGCTTAGATTTATTGCATACCAAATTTGATTGACCTACCTCTTTTGATTCACCATTAAGTAGACCTAAGCACAAACAGCATATTATGTCCGTTTTTGACGCCGTCAAATATATTAAAAACTGCATTGGTTCTCAAGAAGGATAAGTATTATATATATGTACAACATCTTGAATAATAATTTTTGTTATCTTACATTTAACACCCGAAAATCAATAAATTTGAGCAAAAACAATCTTTATCTTTCAAGCAATTTTACAAACTTCAGACCTTTCAATTAATCATCAATCATAACAATAACATCCAACTCCAACTTATTTTACTGAGAAAGAAAAAAATCTGACGTCAGTAGTTTGAAATGAAGTAAGAGTAGAACAATTATTATGCTGAAGTATAATGAAGAGTCATAGCAACACTTCTGTGCTGTATAAAAGTTTTAAAGTCTCAACAACTCAACTCACCGATATAACCTGATATACCACATGAAAACATTTTCATATCAATATAATTCTCTTGTCAGGACTTAGTAAATCTTCCGCTTGAACTTTAGTTTGAAAAAGCCATAGTTCTTTAATCAATTTGAAATATTTTTAGCTGTTAATTTAGAAAGTTACGTAAAACGGAAATCTTCTGCATGGTAAAGTACAATCCATTTAATTTCAATAAACCATGTTGTCCGTATTTCTCTATAAATCTTTGTTTACATTAAGAGAAGGATTGGAATGTGACGTTAACCATTTACTTAATCATTGTTTCGGATAATGACTTTAATAGAACTTCCAAGAAAAAATGTAGGGATTACACTGTTCTGTGACATGTTTAGTATCAAAAAATAAGAACTAACAGTCTATTATTTGAACTTGGAATTATTTTTAACTATGGAATTTGCTTGATTTCTTGTTATTGAAATTTTTAATAAATTCCATGATTATTCTGTACTGAAATGTTCTGTGCTGCGCACAACACTTTCTATTACAAAGAAAATAATATATTTTCAATAGAATGTACTGTGCCGCGCACAACACTATCTAACCAAAATACGTTGTATGGAAAGTGTTATTAACCGCTCAAAAGATCATAATACAAAATAAACATGGAATTTATAAAAAAAATTTAAACACAAGAAATTATGCAAATTCCATAATTAAAAATAATTCCAAGTTCAAATAATAGCCTGTTAACTATAGTTTAAAAGAATTTTTTGGTTTTATTGGAAATATTTTTAGCAGAAATTTCTGAGAAAAATTTATAATTTTTTTACACTTGTAATGTAGTGTGTCAAATGCTTGTTATTTCCACTGAAAACTATCAATACCCCTTTAATTAACAAGTTGAGGTCAAATTTATACAAAAATAAGAAGGGAGCAGCACTTAATTAAACTATTAAGTGGAAAGCCAAATCTATATAAAAAAAAGAAAAAAAAAAGTAGGAAGCGACTTGTTAAAAATACCATTAAATATTAAGGGATGACATCAAAAGTTCAATGTAGGATAAAAAACTTAATTCACATAGCTTTTTCACTGACCCTTCCACCCCCCTCTTAACTTAATTTGGGAAAAATTGATTTACCAATAGGGATATATGTAAAAATCGATTTTAGATATACAAAACTTGCATAATTTTAACCCCCCCCCCCCCCACCCCACCCCACCCCCAAACTATTTGATTTAAGTTTTTTATCCTACATCGATCTTTTGATGTTGTCCCTAAAGAGAACTTCATCAACAAATTCTTTTAGGCCAATAACATTTACCAAACTCATGTGATAATTACCAAACTTGAGACAGTTGTGGTGATGTACAAAGTTAAAAGGAACACGTAACATAAGAACCTGAGGTGAAGGTCATTTGAGACATTAGTGATGTCTTATGAAGAAAAAAGAACAAGATAAGCTCATTATTCTTATAAAAATCTGTGTTTGGAGGTAAAGAACAACTTCGAACTTGAGACTTCAAGGAGCCTTAAACACTCATCAGGAACTATAGGATATATAAAGTCAAAATTTTTAATTATTTCACATATAAAGCAAAATGTGTAAGTTAATTAATTAATCTCATATTTTTGTTATTTCTTTAAAAATCGCAATAAATGTGTGTACAAACATTTGAATTTACACAAAATAAACTCTGACACACATATATAACTTGTATGAATGTGGTAAATTTTTCCAACTTTAATATTATATCATTTATTCAATTTAAAAAAATTCTAATTTTCCATAGGAGGTTGTGCTTGTGAAAGTCAGGTTCAGGTCTTCAGGATCTGAAATCATTGTAACTACTGGTTGATGTAGTATCAATATACCATACTGTACCATAACAAGCTTTATTAGAAAATATTATCTTCAGGCATTCTTATAGCTAAGTGGTAAATAAAGATGGTTTTCTCCTGTGAAGTGAATGGTGTAATAAAATATGCTAGTGACAGGTTATTGCAAAAATAAGATTGTTTCCATCAGTTTAATTACAGTTCCAAGCTCATTCTGTCTCAATATGGGTATTTTTTCCCCTATGTTGTCGTCCATAAACACAATTTACTGCTTTTTATATATCTTTGTTTTATTTGTTTGACTAATGGATATTTCTCCTTTAGAATATGCAATGAATACCTAATTGATAAATTGCATTATAGTAAAAAAAAGCTCATATAAACTCAACCACTGCATTTAAACTTGATGAAGTGAAGTTTCAATACTTGTTAGACACCTACTCCAATCATTTTTGTTTTATGGTGAACTTTATCTTAGCTGTTAATCAAGACAAGTTAAATGTTTCGACCAACCAAACAAAACAATCAAAGGGCAGACTACTCTGAGGGATACGATTGCCATTGTTTTCATTGATACATGTATTAGTATTATTTTCAAAAATAATTCAACTGCACGTGTAAAATGCTCGGTAAAATGCAATTTACGTAATCTGAATAGTTATTCAACTTCTAAAAATAGCCAATCCTCAATACAAGTGTACGAACAATGTACTTGTTGTGTTTTATTTTTGTACTATCAATTCCAAGTTTACTTTCCATAGCAGTCACTGAGAGTGAGAGAAGGTATCTAATTTCGTACCTTATCACCTATTTTCCTATCTGAATTCTAGGTGGAACCCCATAACTCTTTAAATATTTAATTTCCTTTGGGTCAGTGGGCATGACTCCTTTCCGTACACATTCCTCTGTTTAAATTGCGATCGCTTTTAATATAATACGACGTCTATCAACAAAACGCGTTAATTTTTCTCCACATATCGTCTTATTTTTTATTCAAAATTTACAAAAAATATAAAGGAAACAACTCGAAGCAATAATATGGAAGACTCCATTTCGGCTGAAGGGGTGTTCTAGTTACACCTTTCAGTGTTGTTAAAAACATGCATACAAGTCAAGGGAAATATAGAAAAATGAAGATTATGAGAAGAACATTATAGGACAGCTGTTTAAATTCAATCCTTTTGTTTGTTTTTACCATTTAACGCAAGAAAATCTTAAGAATCTGAGATGTTCCTTATGCTTAGAATAAAACGTTTGATGTGAGGGCAAGGCCCTGAGTCAATGTTAAAAGTCTACAGATTGCTTGAAAGCAATCATATCCCAAAAACTATCTTGGCCTACATTGTAGGAGTGAAGATTTGAAGGTGCAAATAAATCTAATAAAATACATGTATATAAAAATGTGGAAAAATCATGTGGAAACAACTTGTTCTAGATCTAGAGACAAAATGCTGAACAAAAAAGACATATATTGCATGATTTCCTCATATTTCCCCCCTCAACATCTATATATCTAGTTTATAGTTAATATAAAAAATCAAATAAAGTGTAAACATTCAAAAATATTGAAAAAATGTTCCAAAACACATGTTGAATAAGATCACTGGTCTGACTTAAAAAAACATCCTTAATTTAGATGTTTTTCAATCTGTATGAAAGGAAGAAATAGAACAAAATTTTGAAACTGAACTCTTTTAAGTAATTTCCATAAACATGAAATAATTATTTAACTATTTTAGGGAAAGGAAATACATTTTTGGAATGACATTGTAGATCAAGTCTTAAGACATCTAGGGAAATTACTGCACAGTTGTAAAGGCACCAATCCTATTTGAAAAGATTTATGAAGTAAAGTCAAAGTTGAAAAATAAAAGCAAATTTTTTTACTATTTTGTGTGAAAATAAATTTAACATGTAGTTAAGGCAGTTATAGGAGAAAACTAATTATTGGTGAAACTTGCTACAGAAACACTAATTTACCATGATGTAATTTGAGTAAATGAGAAAATGTTATTTTATTTACAGAAACTCGTTATTTCATGTAATTGATATGAATTTGAAGATCGCATTGATGAAGTCTTAGAATTTATTTATTTTCAATTCTATATTCAGATAAATTCAGGATATTTGGAAATGATGTAGTGAGGTAAAGTCAATATGTGAATCAATATAACAAATGCTTTAGTGAAAATACCAACTAAATAAGGCCCCTTAAGGTCCATTATCAATATTTTGAGGTGGTTTTTATGTTAAAAGTATTCAACCTATACAATTCAAAGATGTTGAAATGATTGTGATGATTATAAAGGCAAGTAATGCCTTTATAACCCAAAGAAAGTCTTAAATGTTTCATAGGCTTAAGTCTTTAATTGGATTCTATGCTATACGAAGGCCGTACTGTGACCTATAGTTGTTAATGTCTGTGTCATTTTGTTCTTTTGTGGATAGTTGTCTCATTGGCAATCATACCACATCTTCTTTTTTATATAAAGAGATGTCCGCAAATACTGATGTTGCAGGTCTATTGTTACGTAAAAATGGTGCTAAAAGGTTGACCAAATAAAAGAGTATTAAACAGACTGAAATGAAACATAAATAATTCAGAACAATTGTGAACAAGTCAAAAAAGATTTCTTCTGTAGCATGTGTAGCCATAACAGAGAGGTACTTTAATATTATTTTGAAATTCGATAGAAACCCTTCAACATAAAACAAATATTCTTAAAAGTACTTTCTCCTAAAAGTGCTATCTCAATTTCAATTACTTTACGTATCGAGACATCTTTTGGCCTTATCTGATGAAAATCCATCCAATTTCATCAAATGCTTTTAAATTTGGAAAAACAGATTCCCTATAAAACTACAAACCATTTAACAGTTACGTCACAAAAGTTTTCTCTCGCTGAAGATAATGCTATAAGGAAACCACTGAAAGCCGTGAAACAGAATTCCAAAGTTAATTTTAATAATAACTCATCTCCAAATTAAATACTTAGGGAGTGTTCCCACAAAAAAATAATCTGAGATAATGTGACATTAGTTAAAATGAAAAATTCAATTAGATTTTTTTTTTACTAAAATCAACAAAACCATTTATTCATTAAGTTAATATTAAGAATTTAAAGCCTGTTAAGTTTTTAAAGGGTAAAAGCACTTTGAAGACTATTACATCAGCAAAATTTGCAAGACCGTGAACAACAAGGAGTGAATCTGTTTGTGACAATGCTTATTCAATTATTTTTTATTTACAAAAGCAGATCCAGATATTGTGGTTGTCTAACACATATTTAAATTATGTTTCAAAAGTATGCTGACCTTTAAAAATTAACAACTTTTGAATAATATTTACTATAAATTATATGGTTTATTTGTGTTCAAAAAAGAATCTCAGTACCTCAACCAAATGCTAAAAGACCAGGATGTAAAATAAACAGCTTCAATTAACATCTGATTTTTCTGTGAACTTTAGAAAAAACCAAATAACAAATATATAGAAAGAATATCTGTATTATGGCATATGATTTGCCCTCTTATCATACCTTTAGTGATGACTAACACTAACATTTTGGGAAAATGTGATAAAGAAATTTTCATAAAAGAAATGGTAACTTGTGGAAATGTTCAAAGCCTAGATATGATGCAAACCATCTAATGAATATAGTGCCCCCAATAAAAGGTGAACACTATTCAAATTAATCAGCTAAGAACCATTTAAAAAAACATTATATAAAATTGTACATACCACACTGCCACCTGGTGTAGAACAACCACTTCTTCCTGAATTGTACCCTCTCATTTGTCTACAATATAGTAAAAAAGATAAGATTTTATTACTGCATACTTTCGATTGTTATAAAAAGCAAAATGGAAGCTTATATATAAAACAAACCTAAACCATGATTTGAATTGACATTTCAAACATTAATCAGTTTACTATATTTTCACAATAAAGTTGACTATTTGAAAACTTGTCTAATATTTGCTTCAGAGAGAATTTTCAACAGCTTACCAATATATCTTTCTATCTGCCAATCACAGCTAATTAAAGTAAATATACCATAAACAGCAATTTTGTTTCAGTACCATGTAATCCAAAGCAAATATTTGATTGGTTATTGACATGTGAGAATAGTTATTTTTCCTAAGTTTCTCATTACAAGGGATATATATCTTTCGTTGTGACACATATACTCCCAAACAATTATACCATATATTACTTATGCCTCTCACCGTGACGCATATACAACATTTTTAGACGACTTGTAAATTTGTACTTTCCCGAAAATTGTCCATGTCAACTGGTGTAACTCATTCATAATAAACTGTTAAAACAGAGATATGCCTTTTTGTATTTTGATAGTAAAATGCAAATGTTGAAATTAAAATATCAATACTTGTAAGTTATGCAAAATATTCAAATTCAAAGTCAATGACTACAGGTACATATCCGAATAATCTCCCTGGAAATCTGATATGCCAATGCGAATAGAACTGCATACTATATATCACTGACCTACCACTAGTGGTTCCCCATAACTGACCTAATCACAAACTAATAAATGTAAACAAAGCAATAGTTTTGAGGTTAATAGAACATAACTGAAGGGTGGTGCCTAATAATCTTCATGGGAATGAGATGTGCCACTGTTAATACAACTGCATACCAAGTATCATTGATCTACCACTAGTAGTTCTTCAAAAGTTGGCTTAATCACAAACTGACGATATAGCCATTACTGCCACAAACCCTTGAAACAGCAATCAAATGTCATGCTTTTTTACTCCTTCAAAGTGAGACCAAAAACCTCTTGAGATTGGTCCTGATGTTTATTATTTTCTACACCATGGTCAAATTTGGTATTTGCTTGTATGTGTAAAAGGAGTTTGTTAATTAGAATTAGGTCAAACATTTAATTTCATATTTTCCTCCTTGAGAAATTGTTTATACCAGTTGTCGTTGAAAATAACACTGTTAATAAAGATAGTTTTACTATGTTCCTTTCACAGTAAAAATTACATAGCTTCAATGACTTTCAAAATTATTTACTTAAGTTTTGTTCATTTTATCTTAAACAACCTCAGTATAATTGTTTATGTAACATTAGATGAATGGATTTATAGGACAAACAAAATTACAAGCTAGCATTATACCTTAAACCCTCTTCCATAAATATCCTTATTTTCAAAGTCATAAAACATATTTTAATTTACCTGAAATCCATTTCTGACATGACTTCATCATGACTATCGTAGGACTGGTTTCCTGTTCTTCTCATTCTGTCTCTCTCTCTCTTTGTATATATTCTCCTTTTTCTGTTTTCTTTTGTTGGGTCGAAGTACTGTAATAGACAATTCATTTATGATGTTATTTATAAACCATTAGTTATGGTTTTCAAGTCGGCAAAACATCAATATAATATATAACAAGGACCACACAAAAAGCAATCAAATGCAATTATGAAGCAATGAAGAGAGTTAAATTATTAATGTCGAAACATCTTATTGCATAAATGAAAAATTGTCATCGCTTTTCCTCAGAATGACAGAAGTGATTTGTGTAAAATAGTCTCTGATATTTATCTTCTCATCAACTTTTGTTGTATTTGTCAAATATTTCAAACATCAAAACACCAAATATAGATTTCAATCAACAATTTTGTACCAGTTCAGATGAATGATCATTTCAAATTACTTTTAAAATATTTTTTCATCTATAAATATCTCTAACCAGCAGTTAATAAAACTGCAAAAACATGTAAAATATACTCATTTTGGGAAATATGAAGCATGTCCTTATTAAAACATGGAAAGATATTAATTATATATATATAAGTATTTGAATAAAAAAACAAAAAAATGATGATATATTTAAGATCAAAATAAAGTTTTAATCAAAGGTTTTATGAGTGAGAATAGGTTATTGCTATATATCAGCTAGTTTTTCCTATATCAATATAAATAAGTCTTTTTGGCGTTTATTATCAATATTGAATAAATAAAGAGAATTAAATGAACTTTCTTTTAAAATCTGTTTTTTGTGAAACATTTTTCTTGTCTTACAGTCTTTTGTCATAGGTCCCTTTCAAGGATATAGTGTTTAGCATTTAACATTTCAATGCTTAAATAAGCCTTCATAATAGAATCACTATTGACAAAAAGAAGATTTTCAGATGAAAAATGTGAGTGTTTTGTGTATTTTTGAAGAAAAAAAATCTCTTACGGCAGAAAAATAGTAGAAAGTGACCTTTGAGATCATAATTGGCACATTGAAAAGTATTATCATCCTTCCCTGTCTATATCACCCTACTCTATTGTTTCATCAGTTCTCATATCACGGCTTTAAGACATGAGCAGACATTATCAAGGATGTCACAATGTGTGAGGAGACATTATCGAACTTGCTTAAGTCATAAGTAAAACTGCTTAACAGAGGGAAAATACCAGTAATAGAACAATACACAACAATTATCAGATTTCTACATGCAGTCAACAAACATTGAGGCTCATGGCTGGTATTATAAGATATCAATGTGTAGAAAACTAAATAACCTTTACTTATCCATTCTCAAATAATTAAGCAGAACACAATATTTCATCATCCATCATTTAAAAGAATTTATTTGTATAAGCATTATATCGGTACACAAAGGAATATATATTTTTGATTACCTTAATCAGAATGACCAAACCATGAAACCACTATATCAACTATCCTAAAAACCTTGGAAATGGACACTGTATATGTCTTAATTTTGTTTATTTTTTAAAACAACTATATCAGTACTTTTGAGTATATGCTCTTTCGTGGAAAATACCACACAATATTGAAAAACTGTGAAAATAAATATCTCTAAGCCTGCTGTGACTGTAAACACTATGAGAAACTTGATGTCAACAAAATTGACATTTAAACACTGCCCACTGAATTAAAGACTAATAGAAAAGATAAAATTTTTCTAAATATTTACAGTTTTTATTTTACTTCAATTCCTGTTTCAAAAAAATAAAACTAGGAATGTTTATTGTATTGTGCACCCTTTTAACCTTTCAAATGAACAAATTTGACAATAAAATTAATGTAAAGTAAAACCATCAGGAAATTATGCTTTTGTCATAATCCAAATGTCAGAATATAAATTCTGTTTTCAATAAAATACTTAAATTCCATGAAAGTTTAACAAATTTATAGATGTGTAAAAAATGTTTATTCTAAACAAAATGCAAAGGGGATTGCAAAGAAAAATGAAGGCCATTTATCAGTAAAATACAGAAAAATCATTTTTGTTTTCAAAATTAAGCTGTGGATACTTTCTTTTAGTCATAAAACAGCTTCCTTCCATGTTTCATATAAATCTATGAAGATTTGACAATTATTTTGATGTTGACGAAAAACTTAACCACAGACTGAAACTAAATGTTGATGACACTGCCACAGACTTAAGAATGTAGGATTGCTATTTCAAGCTTCTGAAACAAAATATTGCAGGCTTGACAATAATAAATCTTAAAGAAATATTTATTAGATTAAATAAAACCACCTCATGTCCGAGGTGCTTTTGGTGTTCTCGTTCTCTTTGTCGTAGTTTATTACGTAAACGTTCTATCTCTGACTTGTTATCGACACTAGCTCCATCTTCATTGTCAAGGATAGAGGTCTGAAAAGAAAATGTCATCATAGCAAAAGAAGATGAAATATGCTGGCCGAGCATAAAGAGTGTGCATATACTAATATTTATAACTATCCAGCATAGTGAAGTCAGATGTTTAATTTTGAACTAATAGTCATGCAGAAAGCAGGAAATGTATTAGGAGAAATATTATATACTAATAGTTACAAAATGAATGCTTATAAAGTTTCTAACTAGCTAGTGATATTTGATAAATGAGTTATCATAATGAATTCAGAACCGGAACTTAATGTTGCTTTTAGTATACCTTGATCCAAGCAATGGTTTTATTAGACATTTTTTTATGTATTTTTTTCTATTTCAAAAATACCCCTTGTACAAACTACATATTTCAGGAAAAAAAGTGCGGACTATACATGCCCAAATACGGTAAACAGATTAAAATCTTTATATAATGTTGTAGTTGTAGTAGAGCACACAGTGCACTGTGGGAGCAGTGAAAAAAGTATGCATTTGATTTGTAATTAATTGTTGTTGGAATCATGGTACTATTTATTGAAATATTATTTTATTCCATGCATTACATAAAAGAAACTACATGCATAATTAAGATATAATATAAGTTAAGCATGATATTAATACTGTATCTATGTTACAATTCTAACCTATATACCAGGCCTCACAGTCGTAAACATTTTGAATATGATAATTGGACTCAGAAATCAACCATTGAATTAAAATACTGGATTTAGTGTTTCCAGTACAAGTACTGAGTAAAGTTTAATGACAGAAAGGAGCTGAAGACTGTGCTTGGATGTAGGATTATCTTGCTGTGTTGAGGACCCAATTGGTGGTCTTGGGCTGTTTTCTGCACATTGGTCAGGTTGTTGTCTCTTTTGACACATTCCCTATTTCAATTCTCAATTTTTATAAGTTCATAAAATTTTAATTTGTGCTCAAAAAACAAATTCAGCATTTTGATTGGTTGATTTCTGAGTCCAATTATCATATTCTCGAGTCTTAGTAGGTTAATCATGCTCATAACTTTTATGACTGCAAGGCCAGATCTACAACTAAACCGTTTACATGATAGCCTGCCCAATCTACTACAGTTACATACCTTTTGAAATAACTGTTTATTAGAATCTGCCCGTGTCGGCAGTCTTGGTGTATCAATATCAGTATTAGTATCGCTAGATATCTCAGGTCTTTGCTTGGTTGTGGTATCTTTAGTTGGTTCTGGCGGATGATATGTAACATTTCGTAATTTGACTGCTGGAAAAAATCTGGTTTGTTGGTCAGGCGAAGGCTTGGGCAACCTACTCATCTTTGCCAGCTGTTCCACATGGCCAGCTGTCATCTGTCGATAAATGAAGAAAAATGTGTAGAGAACAGGAAAGTATTTTAATAAGTATCATTTTACATTTTTTTTTATATATATAATGTTAAGAAACGATTACTTTGAGAAATACCCTCAGTGACTTTAATTAGTTTGCAAAGATTTAGTCTTGTACTGGTACCGGGGTACATGTAATTTCAGAAAAGATGGCAGAAAAATGATCAAAAACTTTCTATATGCATGTGTTCAATTATTATTTATGAACAAATCAACATGTAAAAATGAACAGACAACAGAAATATAGATATCAAATACAGCTCAAATAGCTCTCAAATGAAATTAAATAAGAAAGGTCCTTTTCACCAAAAACACAAAAAATTCATGAATTTTCTATTTTTTCCCTTTTATTTTCTTATCCTGGAACTGCCACAGGAATTAGTTGTTCCATTTGTTGTATAACCATATCAGTGGGTTTACACTATTTTGTACTGTGTGTGATGACCACTCAATAGAAAAGAACATGACAATAAATAGCCTTTGGTTTAGGGAAAATAATGGTCTTAGGTCAGTAAAGGTTACAAAAAAAACATGATAAAAAATTAATTCAAATATATACCAATATTGGTGGTTCCATTGTTGAGTTATGATCTTCAATGTGATGATAGGGATGGTAATATGGATCAGTTATGTAAATGAAATCTTCTGTACTGCTAACATCTTCAATAACTCCTTCTAATCTGTAAAAAATCAAATCTTAGTCAGACACTGAAAAACATTGTTTTTTATCAAACTTAATCACGAAATAAAACATACATTGTAAACTCATGAAAGAACCTAAAAAAACCTGTGGAAAACAAAAAGGTGTTTTCTTTTCTTCTGTATACATGTATATAACTTGTACTTTATTTTATATACCTTTTTGAAGGTTCAAAATTAATAATTAATGTTCTTAAGCTGCCCTAGTCTGAAAAAAAAACACAGTTGAATTAGGATACCTGTGCCCTCAATTTTTTTTTTCGGGTGCGGGAATTTTTCACTGCATCGTTTTTTTGTGTGCATTGAAGACCTGTTGGTGACCTTCTGCTGTTGTCTGTTCATCTATGGTCGGGTTGGCGTCTCTTTGACACATTCCCCATTTCCATTTTCAATTTTATGTACTTACTTTGTTTACATGAATTTCTTAATCATTTATGCAATTACTTTAATAACAATAAGTCTCCTCAAAAAGTCATTCCACATCCATGTACAATGTATAATACATGAAACTTTCATTACAGGGTAACACATATTTCACAGTATCATTATACCATGTATGAATTAATTATAAATATTGATTTTTCAATTGTATGATGCCATTAGACTAGATGATTATTTACAATTACAGTACAATGTATTGTGATAACATAATTATGTTCCAACTGCGAGAAAAAAAGAATATTGCATTCAGTTGTCATGGATCCATCTAGATCTGTTACTTAAAATCTAAAAGCCTACTACATGTACATGTACATAATAAGCAAGAAATAGACAGAAAATAACCAGCCCAACTCTCATTTTCTCTAAAAAATAAATTTCTTAAAACGTGTAATCCAAATTTCTGTTAACTTACGTTTTCACTCTTAAGTTCACAAGGTTAACTCTATGTTTTCCCTGTATCATTGGGTCTTCAGGCATTATGAGAAAATTTTGCACATGGAGGAGGGCTTCAGCTGGCCCCTGTTACACTTAACATGCTTAACTATATATATTGTATATCAACCAAATACACTTACTTATTGGAAGAACAAAATCAACAATTGTCTCGCTCTGAACTCTTTATTGTAGGTTATTTGAAATATTCATAAATAAAACGATCTTTATGTATTCAAACAAGAGGCTCTCAAGAGCCTGAATCGCTCACCTGAATTTTTTTGGTTTAATCTCTCATCAATGATTATTTGAGCTTTTCAATTTATTTAAATGTTCTTTGAATCATCCTATTTTCTTCAAAAGCAAAAAAAAATCATTTTCTCCTATGTTCTATTTTAGCCATAGGAGCTATGTTTCTTGACATACAAGGAAATGAAATATAAAATTTATACTAGATACTCTGAAACTCTGAAACTCTGAAACTCATTTAGCCTAAGTTTGGCTGAAATTGATACAGCAGTTTCATAAGAGAAGATTTTTTAAAGTAAGTCAACATGATGAACAAATTGTGAAAAAAGTCTTTAAAGGGCAATAACTCCTAAAGAGGTCAATTGACAATTTTGGTCAAATTGACTTATTTGTAGATCTTACTTTGCTGATCATATTTGCTGTTTACAGTTTATCTTTATCTATAATAATATTCAAGATAATGACCAAAAACTGCAAAATTTCCTTAAAATTACCAATTAAGTGGCAGCAACCCAACAATTGGATGTTTGATTCATCTGAAAATTTCAGGGCTGATAGATATTGACCTAATGAACATTTTTACTCCATGTCAGATTTGCTCTTAATGCTTTCGTTTTTGAGATATAAGCCAAAAACTGCATTTGACCCCTATGTTCTATTTTAAGTAACGGCGGCCATGTTTTTTGACGGATCAAAAATCAAAGCACACACTTTGTGCAGGATAATCTAAGGAACAACCATGCTAAGTTTTAACCAAATCCATTCAGTAGTTTCAGAGGAGAAGATTTTTTAAAGTTAGCAAATATGATGAACAAATTGTGAAAAATTGTCATTAAAGGACAATAACCCCTTAAGGGGTCAATTGACAATTTTGGTCATATTAACTTATTTGTAGATCTTACTTTGCTGATCTTTTTTGCTGTTTACAGTTTATCTTTATCTATAATAATATTCAAGATAATGACCAAAAACTGCAAAATTTCCTTAAAATTACCAATTAAGTGGCAGCAACCCAACAATTGGATGTTTGATTCATCTGAAATTTTCAGGGCTGATAGATATTGACCTAATGAACATTTTTACTCCATGTCAGATTTGCTCTTAATGCTTTCGTTTTTGAGATATAAGCCAAAAACTGCATTTGACCCCTATGTTCTATTTTAAGTAACGGTGGCCATGTTTTTTGACGGATCAAAAATCAAAGCACACACTTTGTGCAGGATAATCTAAGAAAGAACCATGCTAAGTTTTAACCAAATCCATTCAGTAGTTTCAGAGGAGAAGATTTTTTAAAGTTAGCAAATATGATGAACAAATTGTGAAAAATTGTCATTAAAGGACAATAACCCCTTAAGGGGTCAATTGACAATTTTGGTCATATTAACTTATTTGTAGATCTTACTTTGCTGATCTTTTTTGCTGTTTACAGTTTATCTTTATCTATAATAATATTCAAGATAATGACCAAAAACTGCAAAATTTCCTTAAAATTACAAATTAAGTGGCAGCAACCCAACAATGGTTTGTTTGATTCATCTGAAAATTTCAGGGCTGATAGATCTTGACCTAATGAACATTTTTACCCCATGTCAGATTTGCTCTAAATGCTTTCGTTTTTGAGATATAAGCCAAAAACTGGATTTGACCCCTATGTTCTATTTTAAGTAACGGCGGCCATGTTTTTTGACGGATCAAAAATCAAAGCGCACATTTTGTGCAGGATATACTAAGGAACAATCATCTTAAGTTTCATTCAAATCCAATCAGTAGTTTCAGAGGAGAAGATGTTTGAAAAATTGTTAACGACGACGACGACGGACGCCAAGTGATGAGAAAAGCTCACATGGCCTTTTAGGCCAGGTGAGCTAAAAATGAAAAAAATCTACATAAGGTATGATTTACCTGACCTTGACTTGTGCTTCAAATGGTTTGCAACTATTTAAAAACATTCATTGGCCCTTTATACATGTTATACAACTTGAATACCTTATTTTAAATTTATGAATCAAGCTTTTTTACATATTCTTTTTGACTTGCAAACTTCAACATAATAGAATAAGTTCAATATATACATATACTGATCCATACATGTACAGGTATAGTCATAGATAAATTAAAAATACATTTAAATATTGACCTTAAAAATTGATAACTATCTGTATAGAAGTTTATGTACAAACCAGTTGGGAACTTTAACTATTGGTAAACACAATCAATTAAGTGAATCTTCTCATGGGTAGTCCCTATGAGTATTTTATCTATTTAAATCCTTTGTCCTGGAAGCTTATTATTACATCAATATTTTGTTAGAAAGTGTGATTTAGTCAGGAACTGATTTGGAATTATATAAAGTTATAAGAAAAATCAAAGCATGTTAAAAAATTTCGATAGTTAAAATCATATTGTATTAAAAATATGATAAATATACATAATTGATTGTTATACAATGTAGTTGTAAAATGTCCAGTAGCCAACATTACAGAGATTGACAGAAGATTCACTAGAGAACTTGTATGCTGTTGAAAATTGCTTACCGGTATATATATATATTTTTTATCTTATCTGGAATGGGTAATATGTAAAGCATAATGTAAAGATTTGGATAAAAGAGGGAGGGGAGGATTGAGAGTTCAAAGCATGACAAATGTTCATGTGGTTGTCACAAGTCAGAAACCATGTCAATGATGTCAGTGGTCTTTTGTTGTTTACTTATATTGTTTTGACATTTTGGCAATTTGGCTGTGTTGATTACAGCCATTTAAACATGTTTAAGGATGTAATTAATACTTTAAGCTGGAAAAGTATAAGTTAAGAATAAAAATAAGCTAAAAATAATGATAAGTCATGGAGCTCCTTTTCGAGATATTTGATTTATAAAATATGGCGAGAAAAGGCTGACTAAGACTTTTACCTTATATTTGCATTATATTTAGTATATTTGGGTCTCAAATCAAAAATAATAAAATTAAAAATCTGCTTAAATTTTGTCAAATGACCTTTTAATTATGAGCTATTAAGTCTTATGTTAAATAATAAATAGGTGTTATGGGGCAAAATATTTGACATTGCATGGTATGGAAAAACACCAAGGATTCCGAACATTTGATACTTATTCCAAAACCTCACCTAAGTACATCCTTAAAAAGTCTGTTTTAAACTTATTAATTTTTAATACACTTTTCGACTTGGTGTTGAAGCACCTGTCTGTTGTTGAAGATTCGATTCTAGATGTGCATCTTTTGTTTTTTTAACAACACAAAGCACCAGCTGTATCAAAATTATTTAACTATAAGTTAGGTTATAAAATACAAGTACCAAAGTACTATATTACACATGTAATAAACAATAAATTAAAAATGTAGTATGATCATAAAACTTATAAAGTACTTCACATGTATACTTTATATTATTTTATCTATTAAAAACTGTTTAACAAACATGTACAGATGCCACTCACAATAAATTATTACATGATGGAACAAACATGTACAGATGCCACTCGCAATAAATTATTACATGATGGGTTCAAGTACTAATCATAACAAATTTCAAATTTGTTGAAGATGAAATCAATACCATACATGTACATGTACATTTATGTGCACAAAATATTAATTTTTCATGTAATCACATTTTTCCCCATGCATATATGTGTTCTAAGTCAGATTTTTTTTTTAAACAAGTCTCTCACTATTTAAATTCTATTTTTGAACAAATTTCCTATCCTAATGTGTAATCTTGCTGAATTCATTAAGCTTCAAGTGAGTAAGCAATGTATTCAGTAATCAATTGCATCTGAGATGATAACAATGAGATAATTACAGGTTGCTACATAAAAAATTCCCAAGACAATAAAACTATCAGTGCCATAAATGATCAGTTTATTATGATCACTAAATCAATGATTGTTTATATGTCTTCATCACTCTTTAATTATAACAATCTATGTCCAACTCAGTGATGGCTTGAAATAGGAATTTTAATGTATAAATTTGTTTAGTTTCAATAAATAATGAACATATGATTAACACAATTCATTATATCACTTACTTGTTAATTTACTACAGAAATAAGATATTTCTAACTTAGCTTATATATAGGCACTTAATTATATATATACATTGTAAATGTACATTTACATATTGTACATGTACATGTACATATTATTGGTTGGACTGTCGGATATATTTGTAGATTATATACAATTGTACTCAATTATGAGTGATTACATTTGTACATTGAACTTGGCAAGTCATTATTTTTACAAGTGCCACATTTTCAAATCAGCGTGTATCCCTCCAAGAGTTATTTCTATGGATGATTTACCACTTTTTTAAACTAAGCAAAAATTGTTAAATTTAACTGCAAGTTTTTAATATAGCGATCAATGTTTTATTATGAATGATAATTAGAAAATACCTACTTTTGAGTTTGAAGGTTTGATCCCAACCTATTGCATGTATTGAATGGTTTATTTTGCAGGCCCAGAGCAATGTCAAATATACAATGTAAAATGTAGTCCATGTATAATCAATAACAAAAAGGAGAAAATTGTTCCTCAACTTCAACAAGAAAGATATTTTGGAAGATGTGGTATGAGTGCCAATGAGACAACTCTCCATCCAAGTCACATTATATAAAAGTACTCACTGGGTTTACATAAAATAGAATTATTTGCCAAAAAAGAAAAAATAGAGACAAATAGACAAAGAATGCATAATAATGGTGTGCTGATATAAAAAAAAAAAAAAAGGAGTAAAAAGGACAAAAATAAAAAAAGTTTGAAAACCACTCCAATCATGTAAGACCTTCACTCAATCTTTGATCAAACAGACAAACGTAATTCATAGGGACTTATATATGCAGGAATTATTGAAACTTACATCATTACAATACTTTATCTATTTTTTAGTTAGTGTTCTCAATACACTGAAGTGTGTGGTACATGTATATATGTTGTTTATGTTTGACATTTGTGCTGTGAAATCCAGCTTTTTATGAAAGGGGTTTCCAACACAAGGGGGAGGGAGCCGGAGGGGTTCCAAGCAGAGACCAAAATCAAAAGCATTGTTTGTAAAACAAAAAAAAGAGGGGTTAAATTCCAATCCCTGGAACCCTCCCTGGATTCATCACTGCCTGGCATTGAAAAATGGAACAGTATTTACATTAAAATTTGGAAGCATTTACAAAATCAATTACCGGTACATGTAACATTTTTTTATATTAAATACATATAGTTACTAGTTAACTTTTTTATTTTGTTTTATATTTACACATGATTATGATAGATTAAGGTAATAGTATTGACATATTGAATATTTGATAAGCATGATAAGTTTACTTAATAACTTATAATACATGAAGCCTGACATTGCTGACAGTGTAAGTTAAGACAGCTGCTTTCAATGACTCAAAAGTTGTTATCCGAGCATCCTCTGTGGAACGAAGCATGATTATTTAAGAACATGTACCGGTGATTTTGAGGATTTAGGTAAATGAGAGATGGCATGTATCAGGACTGTCCTAGCAGTTTGATTGGTATTTTGTTTTAGCGAGGGCAACTAGATTATGTACAATGTAGATCAAAGTGAAATTCCTTGAACCTGAATATTGAGTTGTCTTTTATGAATGAGTTACATCGTTCCACCTGAGGTCAATCCTTGTGAATGACTTCATTGATTATTATTCAGTTCTTAATGTGACATAATTAAAACACAAGCAATGTGACATAGATATGGGAAAGTGCATAATTTGACAGTTATCTACATGTATGAAACAGGTGCTCTAAAATCTGATTGTCTTCATCATGTTCATGACATAAGGTCTCTCTATGTAACTTAATTTAGATGAGTCCTGGAAATCTCAGAATTGGGTAACATTAACGAATACGGTACCAAATTTGGTAAATGTTACTGAATTCGTTACATTACCGAATTCAGAGATTTCCAGAACTGATCAGATAGAACTGGTGTTAGAATCACTTGTTGTAGAACCCAAAGTGTAGTGCCTTATTTCATTGTTTATTCAAAGTGACTGTGTACATGTCATGTTCTGCCAGATTAAAATCCACTACCAAGGAACATGCCCATTATGGATCATATTGACAATAAATATTGAATGAGGTCGGCAACAAACAGAACTCACAAAAGATTAAAATTTATTATTCCTGTTTTATGTAATAATGGGAGTCATTAGATTAAAAGGAAAAGAGGTGACGGGTCCTCATAATCAAAATTATGAAGGAACCAAGATATAAAACCCCCGTTGTTTACTTTCTATGACAAACTCGTCTGGCTCCTGTCATGCTTGTCGTTTGTAACATTAGAAACACTATTCTGCCTTGACGTACATTTTTCAAACTTACCCTACCGATAGAAGAAAATAATTCACTCTTAACTTTTGTGACCGGCTTTTATTCTTGGAATTAAGCCAAGGAATAATTATATATTTCCAGTAAAAACCAGGTTGTTTGGTTGTCACGAAGCCATTCGCATAGCAAACGTCTTCCGAGTGGTTTTACACTCGGAAGACCTTTATTACGCGCCAATTTTAAATACAAGGTGCCCTCAAGATGTTTTATGTATTCTTGTGTATCTTGGTAGATTAATTTATACTTATTTGTCTAAATATGCTAATAATCATGACATACCTGTTGGAATTCATTTGTTATTTTGGTATTTTAAAATCGAATTTTTGGTTATGATAATCTTATTGATTAAAAAAAGTTATAAATGGAGATTACTATAATGACATATTCTCTTCTGTTATTGTAATCTCAGGCATTGTGTATTAGCAGGTGTTCAGTGGCGGATCCAATGGGGGAGAGGGGGGTTCCGGGTTGGAACTCCTTTTTTTGGACGACCAATGCATTTGAATGGAAGCATATAGGATCATATAGTTGGATCCTCCTTTTACCCTGGGTTGGGACCCCCCCCCTTTTTTAAAATGGCTGGATCCGTCGTATATAACTTTATTTTGCTTTTTTTTTAAATAGATCACAAATACAAGATTTTCATAGAAAAAAAACGGGTATCCGCCAATATCGTGCTACACATTCTGCAGCCATGATAACGGTAACATAAATAATGGACTTAATTTATTAGTTCATCATGAATACTTCATTTAAGTCCGCGCTTTGTCAGTCTATTTCTAAATAAAGCACAAAAATCTTTAGGCGGTCTATTACAAGAACAAATGCCATTCTCTGTTTAATGCTACCACGGCCTATCAAGTTACAGACTCAATCGATAGCAACAAATGTACCAACTAATTTTCGTGCTGACAGAATCAAATTATTGACAAGAGTTTTTTTTATTTGTTCGCGTCCTGAAAATGCATGTTATCTTTGTCAAAGAGCAAACAACAACCAATCAATCTGACATAATGCAGTTTGACTGTTTTCATCTGGTAATCGAATGATAGTTTTGTTTTGCAATACTGCGGTTTTGTAGTAGACCAATCCACTCTAAAGTTACATTGCGGGTCTTTGGATCCCCAGCTTCAAAATGTTTTACTCACTAGAAATAAGGGTAAATCTACACCCCTGGAAGCTTACATAAAGATAGGCAGTCTACCAAAGCTGATGAATTTCCGTTCAAACATAAATATATATAATAGAAATTGAGTTGATCATTGTTGATTGACACTTGATGACTCCGACATTGATAACTCCGACATATCAAGATAGCACGAATTTACAAATTATTCCCCCCGAAAAGAGTTTAACTTACGCTCCATTCTACCAAGAAAGAAACCCATTTTGAACATGCAATAGATAAACCTCTGATATATGTATCCAAATTGTCAAGTTCTGAATTGTTCCGAAGTTAGAAAAAGTTGTAAACTTTAAAATGATATCAAAATAAGAAATTGAGGTTAGGACTGCAAATGATACAAATGAACTATCTTCTCGAGACCAACTGACGTAGAAGGTCCAGTTTTACCAGAAGTATCTAACTGTACGAACTTCAACAACAAATAAATTCACCATAAATTATTTAAGATCTCCATCATAACACATATCTAGTAAAAGACACACATAAAGGATAACTATTACAGTGATGGTGGGATAGCATTATTCGGCATATGTGCATATTGCCGGGTTCTGGCATTCAATGCTCTATCTTTTAATCTTGATGAGTAAAAAAATAAAAACTACACAATAACGAACTGTAAAATTTAGAAAATCAATTGTTTGTTATAGTATTTTCTTGATACTAGCAATGACGGTCATGTTCATTCATTGTAACACAGCGCCACAAGAATCCCATTTTCTGTGGATGGATCCTTATAAAACAGTAGTGGCGGATCCAGAAATTTTCATAAAGGGGGAGGGCGCTGACTGACCTAAGGGGAGACCCACTCCAGTCATGCTTCAGTGATTCCTTATGTAATCAACCATTTTTTTCCACGAAAAGGAGGGGCCAGCCCCTCAACCTGGATCCGCCTATGAACAGGATTATTCCTGTCGAGCTGTCGAAAATCAATGCAAATCTCGATGAAGAAGTTATATGAATTCTTGTAAAATATATTCGAAATATATGCCAAATAAAATTGAGAATGGAAATTGGGAATGTGCCAAAGAGACAACATCTCGACCATAGAGCAGACAACAGCAGAAGGTCGCCAACAGGTCTTCAATGCAACGAGAAATTCTCGCACCCGGAGGCGTCCTTCAGCTGGCGACTAAACAAATATATACTGGTTCAGTGATAATGAACACCATACTAAACTCCAAATTGTACACAAGATACTAAAAGCTAAAATAATACAAGACTAACAAAGGCCAGAGGCTCCTGATTTGGGACAGGCGCAAAAATGCGGCGGGGTTAAACATGTTTGTGAGATCTCAACCCTCCCCCTATACCTCTAGCCAATGCAGAAAAGTAAACGCATAACAATACGCAACTTAAAATTTAGTTCAAGAGAAGTCCGAGTCTGATGTCAGAAGATGTAACCAAAGTAAATAAACAAAATGACAATAATACATAAATAAAATCAGACTACTAGCAGTTAACTGATATGCCAGCTCCGGACTTCAATTAAACTGATTGAAAAATGATGTCTTCATCATATGAATATCAGGCACAATCCTCCCCATGAGGGGTTTAGTATCATACCATCATAACATATATGAGAAGAACATAACCCGTGTCATGCCAACCATTGGTTTTTATTAAGAATAAATGTGTTTAGTTCCGATGCAAAGACCCTATAAGTGAATCAATATTAACGCCAAAATATGCAATCTTTAATGACCTGACAACAGTATCGCAACTATATCCCTTCTTAATAAGTCTATTTAAAGGTTTTGTTAGCTTCTGAGGTGAATACTGACATTTTTGTGCTTTATAAAGAATATTTCCATAAAATATTGGATGTGAAATACCTGAACGTACAAGAAGTCTGCATCTTGAGCTATATTTACGAATAATGTCCTTATACCGATGATAAAATTTAGTAAATGTTTTGACTAGTTTGTGATACCAAAAACCCTGGTGTAATAATTTTTCAGTAATACATAAATTTCTCTCAAAGTTTGTGTTTTTCACAGGACAGCTCAATGAAAATGGACTTGGGATGGTGTGAGCAGAGGAAGGTTTCCTGTGGACACACATTTATTATTGTTTATGTTGTATTGCTAATTATTCATACTGCTTTAAAACCAATCGTGACTAGAGAATACAATGTGATTTTAATCACTGAAATCCCTCGATTTCCTATGGAGTTCTAAGTTAAAACAAGTTCACAATAACGGTCATATTGAATTTCGAATTTAAATATATTCCAATTAGACTTACTAAACTCGGTTTTATAATGCATTTTTCTTACAAGGGCGAGAATTCAATTCAATAATTTCCAACTGCCCACAGAAGACATACTAGTAACGTAAATTCGAGGATTTATTCATTACAATCAATTAATAAATATATAAATATACAAATACATACATATCTGAAGTGAGGTAAATAGTATGCAAAAAAAGAAAACACCAAGGAAAAGGGTATATGCATGATTGGATTGAAACTTTATTTGAATCATACAACAAAGCAGTATTATATATATACATATATGACCCATTAAAAAGTTTATCCTTCAACCTATAACAGATAGAGAAAGTGACTTACAAAAAAAATTGGCCATCTTTACAAATCCTCGTCTCTCTTCGTATGCACATTTCTTTAATTGACAGAAAAAGAAGTGAAAATTAGTGAAAGAAGATCAAATCTATCACAAGAAAAGAGAACAATGATAAAAGTTATATAAGAAAATAGAGAAAATTCTCAGTCAAGACGAAAGTGACTTAATTGGACACCTGTTGTGTTCACATATATATCTCTACACTATATCAGTTTATCAAATGACTTAAAATATGTTTGAGTTATCTCTCTTACACCGTTAAATATAAATCGTAACATACCTCATTCTATTGTTAGCTGAAGGTTGACGTTGGTTAACATGTCTGGGATCACGGCCTACAGATGTATGATAATTTTGTGTATAGTAGACGGCATCATCAGTATTGAGTCTTTCATTGGGGATAAAATGATCTGAAGACATCGGTAAGTGTTGTTCATCTTCCACAAATCGCAGTGTTGTTTCTCGTGGATTGAAAACCGGATTAGCAATTTCATTTGCAAAAATATAGTCTGAACTAAATACCAACTTTCCTGGATGATTTTTATCCCCTAGGTATTCTTGTATATTGAAGTCTGGTGGACACGGCTCATATTGTGGTGCTGTTGGTCTTACTCGATATGCTTCTTCTCTGTTTAGATTATTTTGTTTTTGATTAGTCTGTGGTGTCTCGTTTTTGAAACTTGGGGTGTGATATGGTATATATCCATCAAAACGTCTTTCATTTTCTAAGTCATAGTTCTGGGTTTCTTTCGATATTGCATTTAATGAATCACCATGGACATAATCAGAATCTAGTTGTTGATCCTCAATCGGGGTATACTGAAAACCGGAAACTGGAAAATCAGAATCTCGGCGTGCAAATGGTTTAGATTTCTTTTTAGCTTTTTCATTAGCTTTATATCGACGTCCTTGTTCATTCTTTTTCATTTTATCAACATCTTTTCTGTTAGATGCTTCATCTTCTCTTTCATAATGGGCTTGACTAACAAAAGTGTCAGGTAATTCAAAACTTTTCGTCTGCCTGTTTCCAAAACTTGATTGTCTTTCTTGCTGTGTCAATGGTAATTGTGCATTAACATCATAACTATCAGAATAAAGACTTTGCCGTCTTGTTGGAGGTTGGTATAACTGAGGTCTAGGTATTGGTTGTACTTTTGTCTCATGAATATCGAATGCATCTATAAAGGAAGCATTTTCTTTTTCCGAAGGATTAGTGTCTCCTTCATTGAATGACCCAGTACGACGTTTGAAGGTTGACGAGACTGAGGTCGAGCCACTTAGGCTCTCTCCGCTCTCTAAATCCAATCGACGTCTGTCTGGAATCTAAATAAAATATGCAAAATTTAGAAATTTAGAAAAAGATTAAGATGTTAATGATTGTAAAATACTTTTGTTGGCAAGGTGTTTGACACTCACGAAGATTGTACAAAACTATGAATAAAAAAGGTATTTTTTTTTCTTCAAAAAGATCGTTTTCAACTTGAATTTGACGTATTAGTGACATCACAAATGACTTTCTGCGCTATATCAATAAATAAAGGCAATAGTAGTATACCGCTGTTCAAAATTCTTAAATCGATTGAGAAAAAAACAAATCCGCGTTACAAACTAAAACTGAGGGAAACACATCAAATATAAGAGGAGAACTACGACACAACAGAAACACAACATTAAAATGTAACACACACAGACACGAACTATAATATAACATTGGCCAATTGGAACCTGGTTTTGTGGCATGCCAAACCTCCCGCTTTTATGGTAATGTAAAATATAGCATTAAAATGACATCATTACACGATAGGACTACAATACAAATAAATGGGAGAACATATAGGACAGAGAAACACACGAATAATAGCTAACAAAAGGTGCCAGCTTTAAAGTTTAATACGCCAGACGCGCGTTTCGTCAACACAAGACCAACCAGTCATGCTCTGATGAAAAAAGTTAGAAAGCCAACCTGTTCATTTATCAATCAAATTTAATGATAATGGACTAATTTTACTTGTTTACAATTTCAGGGGTCAAAACGATGGCTCTTGTCATACCTTTTCCTTTCAGCTATTGAACAGTTAGAGACCGGTCAATTAGAGACATATAACATTTTAATATATAAGTTTCAAAAGGAATCCATAATTCTATAAACAGCTCAGGAAAAAAATTAGTCTGTGTTCTTTAAAACATTGAGATTTTTGGAGCAAAAAACTGAAGTAAAACAACTTACTCCATCAACACTATATGATCGAACGTAACAATGTACGTAGATAAATCCAATTGTGACTATGATCACTAAGGCAGATGGGACTACTATAAGAATGATTATCAATGGTCCATTAAAATCACTCCAATTCACACCGTTATCAGGTGTTTTAGCTGATGACAAAGCAACAATTGGTTGTGCTACCTGTAATATATAAAAAAAAAGCTTAGTTAAATTTACAAAAGTTTTACAAACCTACTGCTTACAATACATGTACAGAATGAATATGCTAAGTTTGTATAACGCGTCAAATTCTGGAGTTAGTGTAAAACAATAAATAAACTAAACAATGAAAGCAAGTAACATGACAAAACGGACATAGGATAGAAAACAGAATTGTCATGTCACTTGTGAACTTAGAAAGTCAAACCAATCAATGATGGCAACCATTGAACTTGTGAAGTGATAATTGCAGTTCTCATAATCTCACTGTAGTAATGATTGCGGAAAACACACTACTTATACTTACATTGTAATTTCGATTCAACATTTGAAAACAATTGTATAATTAGAATATATATGATAAAGATAGAAATTACAGAGAAATATATAATACAAATATGGTTTACAGAAGGCTTCACGTACAGGATAACCTATTGTAGCGCTCAATTCAACATCCGACAGTGTCTTGTATGTATTTTCGGCTTCTGTTGCTGGAACTATACCGCCATCTTTGTAAACTTCAAATTGGACATCAACTGCCGAACCGCTAGTTCTTTGAGTGTCTGTTACCTGCGAAAAAGCAAGTTATAGTGATTAAGTTCAACAACACAATTGTATGGGACTGATCATTATGAAATTAATTTCAAAGTACTAAGTAATGCAAAACAATGGTGTTTTCTTTGTTTTGTTCATAAGAATGTCGTGTTGATGGAAGATATCGGTGCATTGCTTATTCACACTCGAGGGGATTAAGAGATTAAAACATGACTTTTTTTCTAGGTACAGACTGACTGCTGAAATCAGTTAAGTTTTGTTGTATTTTTGTGTTATTTGCGTTCACCCCGCGTCCTCTTTTATTTATAAACTTAGCATACGACTTAATTTCAATCATGGCTTACATGTTTAACCCCGCCACATTATGTATGGATGTGCCTGTCCCAAGTCAGGAGCCTGTAATTCAGTGGTTGTCGTTTGTTTATGTGTTACATATTTGTTTGTCGTTCTTTTTCTTTTTTTAATATAAATAAGGCCGTTAGTTTTCTCGTTTGAATTGTTTTAAATTGTCATTTTGGGGCCTTTTATAGCTGACTATGCGGTATGGACTTTGCTCATTGTTGAAGGCCGTACGGTGACCTATAGTTGTTAATTTCTGTGAGATTTTGGTCTCTTGTGGAGAGTTGTCTCATTGGCAATCATACCACATCTTTTTTTATATTTACATAAGTTTATTACATTGTTTTATTTGGATATAATGTAAAACATACCTTCACATCCACGCCTTGGTTTGCTTGTCTTTTATCTCTGATCGACCTTTTCCGCCGTGAACCACTCGCTGCAATAAAACTCTCCTCAAGACCTAAACATAAATTTACAATACGTATGATAAAAAAATGAAAATAAAAAATGATTTGTTATATGCAGTTCATATGCAGTACATACACAAGTGCCATATGTGTTAAAGAGGGACGAAATATATCAGAGGAACAGGCAAACTGATCACCTTACACGTCAGAAGCACGTAAGATACAACTGGTTTTATGTTGTGTTTTGTAGATTATGGTTTGTCTTTTGGTCGTTTTTCGTTTTTTGCCATGGCATTATCAATTCTTTTTCGACTGATGAGTTTGACTATCCCTTTGATATCTTTCACCTTTCTTATCCAGTCACGTCGTCTGAATATACATGTCTCTTTAGCATATGCTAAAACCACAAATCGTACACGTTTCGAAAGGGTTGTCTGGTCTTCTGCTGAATTCATTAACAACTTACCTAGATTAATTAGAGTAATTAAAAAATATGAATGTCACACTTGTTTGCTCATCTAGATATAACTTTGTGGTGAACCGTTGTTAGTTGGCTTCTCTCTGTGATTTCCCCCCATGTACCATTAATCATTAATTAAGTTTTAAAATGATGATTTTATCTTTCGAGTACAACTTCCATAGATGTGAAATACAAATCTTTTTTTCACTGTACTTGCAACTATGTAAAAAAATAATTTTATTGTACTTATCTCCAAGAAAAAAATATAAAAGTTCTTCATATTTTTTCATTATTGGTTCATACTTATAGCTATTGGATAACCCATACCTTTCTCGATCTTGTCTTTGAATTCCTGACTTTTGATATCTACACTTTCTTTCACGTTCAGTGTTACTGCAAGTCGATTGTCTGGAGCCACTACGCTTGAAGTTGGTTGCGTCATAGAAGTTGAAGGCAAAACAGAGGAATATGAATTTGTTGTAGATGATACAACCATTACACTTGAAGTGGGTTGCGTCATGGAAGTTGATGGCAAAACAGAGGAATATGAATTTGTTGTAGATGATACAACCACTCCACTTACAGTGGGTTGCGTCATGAAAGTTGAAGGCGAAACAGACGAATATGAATTCGTTGTAGATGATACAACATCTGGTGAAGATGATATCTCTTTAACTGATGCAATAGATGATTCCATCACAAAAATAGACGATGAAACATTTAACAATGATGTAGTATCCATCTTCAATGTAGATGTAAGTACCTTTGTTATTTCAGTGTTCGTTACTGGTGCAGACGATATAACATTTTGTGATGAAGTCACCACTACAGAAGTAATCGAACCAACCCCGGATATTGATGCAATGCTTTGTGCAGATAAATTAAATGCAACCGCAGACGATGTAATTCCGATAAAAGATGTAGGCGATTCAACTTCTGAAGGTAATGGTGTTTCGACTTCTAATGTAGACGAACCAGCTTCGGGTAAAGAAGAATTGATCACTTCTGGCATAGTTAATGAAATTTCGGACGAAGAAAATTCTGCAATAGATGAAGCCAATTCAACTTCTAACGTTGATTCTGTTTCTGATAAAGGTGAAGACGACACAATTGCTGATAGTGATCCTGTTTCATCTACCGATGTCATAGATGAAACTTTCCCTATTGATGCAAGCGATAGCGCGTCTATATGTGATATGGTTACCGATCCCGTAAACATCACAGGTGTAGTCTGCATTGTATCATTTATCATTGTCAAAGTGTGTATTGTGTCATTCATCACTGGTGTAGTCTGTATTGTATCGCTCATCGCTGGTGTAGTCTGTATTGTATCGCTCATCACTGGTGTAGTCTGTATTGTATCGCTCATCACTGGTGTAGTTTGTATTGTATCATTCATCATAGGTGAAGACTGTATTGTATCGTTCATCACTGGTGTAGTCGGTATTGGATCATTCCTCACTGGTGTAGTTTGTATTGTATCATTCATCATAATTAAAGACTGCGTTGTTTCATTCACCCCTGGTGTAGTCTGTATTGTATCGTTCATCACTGGTGTAGTCTGTATTGTATTATTCATTACTTGTGAAGTCTGTAATGTATCATTCATCACTGGTGTCGTCTGTATTGTATAATCCATCACTGATGTAGTTTGTATTGTACCTTTCATCACTAATGTAGTCTGTATTGTATTATTCATTACTGGTGTAGTCTGTATTATATCATTCATCGCTTGTGTAGTTTGTATTGAATCGTTCATCACTGGTGTAGTCTGTATTGTATCGTTCATCACTGGTGTAGTCTGTATTGTATCGGTCATCACTGGTGTAGTCTGTATTGTATCATTTATCATAATTGAAGACTGCATTGTTTCATTCACCACTGATGAAGTTTGTATTGTATCATTCATCACTGGTGGAGTTTGTATTGAATCGTTCATCACTGGTGTAGTTTGTATTGTATCTTTCATCACAGGTGTAGTATGTATTGTATCGGTCGTCACTGGTGTAGTCTGTCTTGTATCATTCATCATAATTGAAGACTGTATTGTTTCATTCACCACTGATGTAGTTTGTATTGTATCGTTCATCACTGGTGTAGTCTGTATTGTATCGTTCAACACTGGTGTAGTCTGTATTGTATCGGTCATCACTGGTGTAGTCTGTATTGTATCATTCATCATAATTGAAGACTGGATTGTTTCATTCACCACTGATGTAGTTTGTATTGTATCGTTCATCACTGGTGTAGTGTGTATTGTATCGTTCATCACTGGTGTAGTTTGTATTGTATCTTTCATCACAGGTGTAGTATGTATTGTATCGGTCGTCACTGGTGTAGTCTGTCTTGTATCATTTATCATAATTGAAGACTGTATTGTTTCATTCACCACTGATGTAGTTTGTATTGTATCATTCATCACTTGTGTAGTCTGTATTGTGTCATTCATCATAAGTGAAGACTGCATTGTATCGTTCATCACTGGTGTAGTTTGTATTGTATCATTTATCATAATTGAAGACTGCATTGTTTCATTCACCACTGGTGTAGAATGTATGGTATCATTCAAAACTGTTGTAGTCTGTATTGTATCATTCATCACAGGTGTAGTTTGTATTGTGTCATTCATCATAAGTGAAGACTGAATCGTATCGTTCATAAGTGGTGTAGTCTGTATCGTATCATTCATCACAGGTGTAGTCTGTATTGTATCATTTATCACAGGTGTAGTCTGTATTGTATTATTGATCATAATTGAAAACTGCATTGTTTCATTCACCACTGGTGTAGTCTGTATTGTATCGTTCATTACTGGTGTAGTCTGTATTATATCATTCATCACTGGTGTAATCTTTATTGTATCATTCATCACAGGTGTAGTCTGTATTGTATCATTTATTACTGGTGTAGTCTGTATTGTATCATTCATTACCTGTGTAGTTTGTATTGTATCATTCATCATAATTGAAGACTGCATTGTTTCATTCACCACTGGTGTAGTCTGTATTGTATCGTTCATCCGAGGTGAAGTCTGTATTGTATCATTAATAACTGGTGTACTTTGTATTGTATCATTCATTATAATTGAAGAATGCATTGTTTCATTCACCACTAATGTAGTCTGTATTGTATCATTCATCACTGGTGTAGTCTGTATTGAATCATTCACCACTGGTGTAGTCTGTTTATTATCATTCATCACTTGTGTAGTCTGTATTGTAGCATTCATCACTTGTGTAGTCTTTATTGTAGCATTCATCACAGGTATAGTCTGTATTGTGTCATTCATCATAAGTGAAGACTGTATTGTATCGTTCATCACTGGTGTAGTCGGTATTGGATCATTCCTCACTGGTGTAGTTTGTATTGTATCATTCATCATAATTAAAGACTGCGTTGTTTCATTCACCACTGGTGTAGTCTGTATTGTATCGTTCATCACTGGTGTAGTCTGTATTGTATTATTCATTACTTGTGAAGTCTGTAATGTATCATTCATCACTGGTGTCGTCTGTATTGTATAATCCATCACTGATGTAGTTTGTATTGTACCTTTCATCACTAATGTAGTCTGTATTGTATTATTCATTACTGGTGTAGTCTGTATTATATCATTCATCGCTTGTGTAGTTTGTATTGAATCGTTCATCACTGGTGTAGTCTGTATTGTATCGTTCATCACTGGTGTAGTCTGTATTGTATCGGTCATCACTGGTGTAGTCTGTATTGTATCATTTATCATAATTGAAGACTGCATTGTTTCATTCACCACTGATGAAGTTTGTATTGTATCATTCATCACTGGTGGAGTTTGTATTGAATCGTTCATCACTGGTGTAGTTTGTATTGTATCTTTCATCACAGGTGTAGTATGTATTGTATCGGTCGTCACTGGTGTAGTCTGTCTTGTATCATTCATCATAATTGAAGACTGTATTGTTTCATTCACCACTGATGTAGTTTGTATTGTATCGTTCATCACTGGTGTAGTCTGTATTGTATCGTTCAACACTGGTGTAGTCTGTATTGTATCGGTCATCACTGGTGTAGTCTGTATTGTATCATTCATCATAATTGAAGACTGGATTGTTTCATTCACCACTGATGTAGTTTGTATTGTATCGTTCATCACTGGTGTAGTGTGTATTGTATCGTTCATCACTGGTGTAGTTTGTATTGTATCTTTCATCACAGGTGTAGTATGTATTGTATCGGTCGTCACTGGTGTAGTCTGTCTTGTATCATTCATCATAATTGAAGACTGTATTGTTTCATTCACCACTGATGTAGTTTGTATTGTATCATTCATCACTTGTGTAGTCTGTATTGTGTCATTCATCATAAGTGAAGACTGCATTGTATCGTTCATCACTGGTGTAGTTTGTATTGTATCATTTATCATAATTGAAGACTGCATTGTTTCATTCACCACTGGTGTAGAATGTATGGTATCATTCAAAACTGTTGTAGTCTGTATTGTATCATTCATCACAGGTGTAGTTTGTATTGTGTCATTCATCATAAGTGAAGACTGAATCGTATCGTTCATAAGTGGTGTAGTCTGTATCGTATCATTCATCACAGGTGTAGTCTGTATTGTATCATTTATCACAGGTGTAGTCTGTATTGTATTATTGATCATAATTGAAAACTGCATTGTTTCATTCACCACTGGTGTAGTCTGTATTGTATCGTTCATTACTGGTGTAGTCTGTATTATATCATTCATCACTGGTGTAATCTTTATTGTATCATTCATCACAGGTGTAGTCTGTATTGTATCATTTATTACTGGTGTAGTCTGTATTGTATCATTCATTACCTGTGTAGTTTGTATTGTATCATTCATCATAATTGAAGACTGCATTGTTTCATTCACCACTGGTGTAGTCTGTATTGTATCGTTCATCCGAGGTGAAGTCTGTATTGTATCATTAATAACTGGTGTACTTTGTATTGTATCATTCATTATAATTGAAGAATGCATTGTTTCATTCACCACTAATGTAGTCTGTATTGTATCATTCATCACTGGTGTAGTCTGTATTGAATCATTCACCACTGGTGTAGTCTGTTTATTATCATTCATCACTTGTGTAGTCTGTATTGTAGCATTCATCACTTGTGTAGTCTTTATTGTAGCATTCATCACAGGTATAGTCTGTATTGTGTCATTCATCATAAGTGAAGACTGCATTGTATCGTTCATAACTGGTGCAGTCTGTATTGTATCATTCATCACAGGTGTAGTCTGTATTGTATCATTTGGTACTGGTGTAGTTTGTATTGTATCATTTATCATAATTGAAGACTGTATTGTTTCATTTACTACTGGTGTAGTCTGAATTGTATCGTTCATCACAGGTTTATTCTGAATTGTATCATTCATCACTGGTGTAGTCCTTATTGTATCATTCATCACAAGTGTAGTCTGTATTGTATCATTAATTACTGGTGTACTTTGTATTGTATCATTCATCGTAATTGAAGACTGCATTGTTTCATTCACCACTGCTGTAGTCTGTATTGTATCGTTCATCACTGGTGTAGTCTGTATTGTATCATTTATTACTGGTGTAGTTTGTATTGTATCATTCATTATAATTGAAGACTGCATTGTTTCATTCACCACTAATGTAGTCTGTATTGTATCATTCATCACTGGTGTAGTCTGTATTGTATCATTTATCACAGGTGTAGTCTGTATTGTATCATTCATCACAGGTGTAGTCTGTATTGTATCGTTCATTACTGGTGTAGTCTGTATTGTATCATTCATTACCTGTGTAGTTTGTATTGTATCATTCATTATAATTGAAGACTGAATTGTTTCATTCACCACTAATGTAGTCTGTATTGTATCATTCATCACTGGTGTAGTCTGTATTGTATCATTTATCACAGGTGTAGTCTCTATTGTATCATTCATCACTGGTGTAGTCTGAATTGTATCATTCATCCCAGGTGTAGTCTGTATTGTATCATTTATTACTGGTGTAGTTTGTATTGTATCATTTATCATAATTGAAGACTTCATTGTTTCATTCACTACTGGTGTAGTCTGTATTGTATCGTTCATCACTGGTGTAGTCTGAATTGTATCATTCATCCCAGGTGTAGTCTGTATTGTATCATTTATTACCGGTGTAGTTTGTATTGTATCATTCATTATAATTGAAGACTGCATTGTTTCATTCACCACTAATGTAGTCTGTATTGTATCATTCATCACTGGTGTAGTCTGTATTGTATCATTCACCAATGGTGTAGTCTGTATTGTATCATTCATCACTGGTGTAGTCTGTATTGTATCATTCACCAATGGTTTAGTCTGTTTTGTATCATTTATCACTGGTGTAGTCTGTATTGTATCATTCATCACAGGTGTAGTCTGTATTGTGTCATTCATCATAAGTGAAGACTGCATTGCATCGTTTATAACTGGTGTAGTCTGTATTGTATCATTCATCACAGGTGTAGTCTGTATTGTATAATTTATTACTGGTGTAGTTTGTATTGTATCATTTATCATAATAATTGTAGACTGCATTGTTTCATTTACCATAGGTGTAGTCTGTATTGTATCGTTCATCACTGGTGTAGTCTGAATTGTATCATTCATTAGAGATGTAGTTTGTATTGTATCATATATCACAGTTGTAGTCTGTATTGTGTCATTCATTATAAGTGAAGACTGCATTGTTTCATTCACCACTGCTGTAGTCTGTATTGTATCGTTCATCACTGGTGTAGTCTGTATTGTATCATTTATTACTGGTGTAGTTTGTATTGAATCATTCATCGTTATTGAAAACTGCATTGTTTCATTCACCACTGGTGTAGTCTGTATTGTATCGTTCATCACAGGTGTAGTCTGTATTGTATCATTCATCATAATTGAATACTGCATTGTTTCATTCACCACTGGTGTAGTCTGTATTGTATCGTTCATCACAGGTGTAGTCTGTATTGTATCATTCATCATAATTGAATACTGCATTGTTTCATTCACCACTGGTGTAGTCTGTATTGTATAGTTCATCATAAGTGAAGTCTGCATTGTATCATTCATCACTGGTGTAATCTGTATTGTGTCACTCATCACTGGTGTAGTTTGTATTGTATTATTGATCATTAGTGAAGACTGCATTATATCGTTTATCCCTGGTGTAGTCTGTATTGTATCGTTCATTACAGGTGTAGTCTGTATTGTATCATTCATCATAATTGAAGACTGCATTGTTTTATTTACCACGGGTATAGTCTGTATTGTATCGTTCATCACTGGTGTAGTCTGTATTGTATCATTAATTACTGGTGTACTTTGTATTGTATCATTCATCGTAATTGAAGACTGCATTGTTTCATTCACCACTGCTGTTATCTGTATTGTATCGTTCATCACAGCTGTAGTCTGTATTGTATCATTCATTACCTGTGTAGTTTGTATTGTATCATTCATTATAATTGAAGACTGAATTGTTTCATTCACCACTAATGTAGTCTGTATTGTATCATTCATCACTGGTGTAGTCTGTATTGTATCATTTATCACAGGTGTAGTCTCTATTGTATCATTCATCACTGGTGTAGTCTGAATTGTATCATTCATCCCAGGTGTAGTCTGTATTGTATCATTTATTACTGGTGTAGTTTGTATTGTATCATTTATCATAATTGAAGACTTCATTGTTTCATTCACTACTGGTGTAGTCTGTATTGTATCGTTCATCACAGGTGTAGTCTGAATTGTATCATTCATCCCAGGTGTAGTCTGTATTGTATCATTTATTACCGGTGTAGTTTGTATTGTATCATTCATTATAATTGAAGACTGCATTGTTTCATTCACCACTAATGTAGTCTGTATTGTATCATTCATCACTGGTGTAGTCTGTATTGTATCATTCACCAATGGTGTAGTCTGTATTGTATCATTCATCACTGGTGTAGTCTGTATTGTATCATTCACCAATGGTTTAGTCTGTTTTGTATCATTTATCACTGGTGTAGTCTGTATTGTATCATTCATCACAGGTGTAGTCTGTATTGTGTCATTCATCATAAGTGAAGACTGCATTGCATCGTTCATAACTGGTGTAGTCTGTATTGTATCATTCATCACAGGTGTAGTCTGTATTGTATAATTTATTACTGGTGTAGTTTGTATTGTATCATTTATCATAATAATTGTAGACTGCATTGTTTCATTTACCATAGGTGTAGTCTGTATTGTATCGTTCATCACTGGTGTAGTCTGAATTTTATCATTCATTAGAGATGTAGTTTGTATTGTATCATATATCACAGTTGTAGTCTGTATTGTGTCATTCATTATAAGTGAAGACTGCATTGTTTCATTCACCACTGCTGTAGTCTGTATTGTATCGTTCATCACTGGTGTAGTCTGTATTGTATCATTTATTACTGGTGTAGTTTGTATTGAATCATTCATCTTTATTGAAAACTGCATTGTTTCATTCACCACTGGTGTAGTCTGTATTGTATCGTTCATCACAGGTGTAGTCTGTATTGTATCATTCATCATAATTGAATACTGCATTGTTTCATTCACCACTGGTGTAGTCTGTATTGTATCGTTCATCACAGGTGTAGTCTGTATTGTATCATTCATCATAATTGAATACTGCATTGTTTCATTCACCACTGGTGTAGTCTGTATTGTATAGTTCATCATAAGTGAAGTCTGCATTGTATCATTCATCACTGGTGTAATCTGTTTTGTGTCACTCATCACTGGTGTAGTTTGTATTGTATTATTGATCATTAGTGAAGACTGCATTATATCGTTTATCCCTGGTGTAGTCTGTATTGTATCATTCATCATAATTGAATACTGCATTGTTTCATTCACCACTGGTGTAGTCTGTATTGTATAGTTCATCATAAGTGAAGTCTGCATTGTATCATTCATCACTGGTGTAATCTGTATTGTGTCACTCATCACTGGTGTAGTTTGTATTGTATCATTCATCATAATTGAAGACTGCATTGTTTTATTTACCACGGGTATAGTCTGTATTGTATCGTTCATCACTGGTGTAGTCTGTATTGTATCATTAATTACTGGTGTACTTTGTATTGTATCATTCATCGTAATTGAAGACTGCATTGTTTCATTCACCACTGCTGTTGTCTGTATTGTATCGTTCATCACAGCTGTAGTCTGTATTGTATCGTTCATCACAGGTGTAGTCTGTATTGTGTCACTCATCACTGGTGTAGTTTGTATTGTATTATTGATCATTAATGAAGACTGCATTATATTGTTTATCACTGGTGTAGTCTGTATTGTATCGTTCATCACTGGTGTAGTTTGTATTGTATCATTCATCATAATTGAAGACTGCATTGTTTTATTTACCACAGGTATAGTCTGTATTGTATCATTCATCACAGGTGTAGTCTGTATTGTATCATTCATCACAGGTGTAGTCTGTATTGTGTCATTCATCATAAGTGAAGACTGCATTGTATCGTTCATCACTGGTGTAGTTTGTATTGTATCATTCATCATAATTGAAGACTGCATTGTTTCATTCACCACTGCTGTAGTCTGTATTGTATCATTCATCACTGCTGTAGTCTGTATTGTATCGTTCATCACAGGTGTAGTCTGTATTGTGTCATTCATCATAAGTGTAGACTGCATTGCATCGTTCATCACTGGTGTAGTCTGTATTGTATCATTCATCACTGGTGTAGTCTGTATTGTATCGTTCATCACAGGTGTAGTCTGTATTGTGTCATTCATCATAAGTGAAGACGACTGCATTGCATCGTTCATCACTGGTGTAGTCTGTATTGTATCATTCATTACAGGTGTAGTTTGTATTGTATCATTCATCACAGGTGTTGTCTGTATTGTATCATTCATTACAGGTGTAGTCTGTATTGTTTCATTCATCACTGGTGTAGTCTGTATTGTATCATTCATTACAGGTGTTGTCTGTATTGTATCATTCATTACAAGTGTAGTCTGTATTGTATCATTCATCACTGGTGTAGTCGGTATTACATTATTCATCACTGGTATAGTCTGTATTGTATCATTCATTACAGTTGTAGTCAGGATTATATCATTTATCACAGGTGTAGTTTGTATTGTGTCATTCACCACTGGTGTAGTTTGTATTGTATAGTTCATCATAAGTGAAGTCTGCATTGTATCATTTATAACTGTTGTAGTTTGTATTGTATCATTCATCATAATTGAATACTGCATTGTTTCATTCACCACTGGTGTAGTTTGTATTGTATAGTTCATCATAAGTGAAGTCTGCATTGTATCATTCATCACTGTTGTAGTCTGTATTGTGTCACTCATCACTGGTGTAGTTTGTATTGTATTATTGATCATTAATGAAGACTGCATTATATTGTTTATCACTGGTGTAGTCTGTATTGTATCGTTCATTACAGATGTAGTCTGTATTGTATCATATATTATAATTGAAGACTGCATTTTTTTATTTACCACGGGTATAGTCTGTATTGTATCGTTCATCACTGGTGTAGTCTGTATTGTGTCATTCATCATAAGTGAAGACTGCATTGTATCGTTCATCACTGGTGTAGTTTGTATTGTATCATTCATCATAATTGAAGACTGCATTGTTTCATTCACCACTGCTGTAGTCTGTATTGTATCATTCATCACTGCTGTAGTCTGTATTGTATCGTTCATCACAGGTGTAGTCTGTATTGTGTCATTCATCATAAGTGAAGGCTGCATTGTATCGTTCATCACTGGTGTAGTCTGTATTGTATCATTCATCACTGGTGTAGTCTGTATTGTATCATTCATCACAGGTGTAGTCTGTATTGTATCATTCATCACTGGTGTAGTCTGTATTGTATCGTTCATCACAGGTGTAGTCTGTATTGTGTCATTCATCATAAGTGAAGACATCATTGTATCGTTCATCACAGGTGTAGTCTGTATTGTGTCATTCATCATAAGTGAAGACTGCATTGTATCGTTCATCACTGGTGTACTTTGTATTGTATCATTCATCATAATTGAAGACTGCATTGTTTCATTCACCACTGGTGTAGTCTGTATTGTATCATTTATCACAGGTGTAGTCTGTATTGTATCATTTATTACCGGTGTAGTTTGTATTGTATCATTCATCATAAGTGAAGACTGCATTGTTTCATTAGTCTGCATTGTATTATTCATCACTGGTGTAGTCTGCATTGCATTAGTCATTACTGGTGATATCTGTATTGTAACATTCATCGTAGTTATAGTTTGTATTGTATCATTTTTTACTGATAAAGATTCTTTCATAGAACTCATTACTGGTGTAGTCTGTATTGTATTAACTGATGACAACGCAACGATTGGTTGTGTTACCTGTAAAATATCAAATTAAACTTAATTAAATTGACATACGGTTTGCGAATTACACGGCTGGTAATCTACACACGCCGAACATTTGGTTCTGCAATGAAAACCGTGAGAGGATCTTCCGGTTGTGATTGAGTGGAGTAATTATCACCGCTTCAAAAGGTATGTACATTTTCTAAATCGTAGTTTTCTTATTGAACTGATCGAAATATTGAAAATCGAAGAATGCTATGCTGTGGTGAATACTTTAATTTATTGTTGTACGTGGAGTTGAACCCTTACAAAATTAGTTGCCCCACGAGAAATTGCATAAAAAAGTGACATTTGAATTTTGAAATGGTTATATTAACAGACCTACAACTTTCGGTCAATGGGTATAAATGTCGTTTTGACGGCGTGTACACTGTCCAGTGTTGATAGACGCCTTAATAAATCTAATAACTACATTGTTTCATTATTAAATGCGTGAGGAGATCGGTTCTGATTGAGGACAATTGAGGACATCGTGAATGCATGAGGGGATGTGGAATCATATCTTTATATCCAAGCTATGAGTTGTTAAAAGTTGCCAAAATTTGTTTAGACTGTTCATGAAAAAACACATTTGAGTGCATAAATAAAATATGAGATAGAATTTTGAAATAAATTGTGGAAAGATAGGTTTTATAATATCTTTAACGAAGAAAAAAAAAAATAATGTGTAAACGTTTTTCTTTTCTTGATTTAAGTGAAAATTTTAATTTTCCCTATCATAGTTTTCTCTCCTTTATTGTTTATTTGAAGAAAAAAAAATTATTGTGAAAACACAAATTTTGATGTTTGTTTAATATTTTGATTTATAAAATAAACCACCAAGTCTTTTTGGGGGCAGATTTGGGCAAATAACTTGATCGGTTTAGTTATTTGCCCAAATCTGCAAATGTTGAGACAGATTTACAATTTATTGGTTAGACTCGTTATGTATATAAAGAAAAGATCGACGCAATTGAAAAATGAAAATTAAAAAAAAAATGCACTATCGTCATACGCCCAACATTCCACGAATGTTTCTTATAATAATTAACAGTCTAGCCAATGAGTTGGAAATCTGTCTCAAAATTTGCGAAAAATCACAATTTACGCAAGGTATCGATCATTTATCTTCGTGTGACAAAAAAACACATTTGAGTGCAAAATAAAATATGAGATAGAATTTTGAATTTAGACTGTTTAATGTATATAAAGAAAACTTGGTGGTTAATTGTTTCAATCCAAATTTATTAACCAAATATCAAAATTTGGGTTTTCTTAATCATTTTTTTTATTTTAAATAAGTAATTCAAGGGGAAATAACTATATTCGTAAAAACTATATATTGGGCTGATAGGGAAAATTTAAATTTTTACTTGTAGCAAGAAAACAAAATCGTTGACACAATCTTTCTTCTTTTTATTCTTCGTAACACATATTATGAAACCTATCTTCCAACAATTTATTTTAAAATTCTATTCCATTATTTTTGTTGCACACAAATATGTTTTTTCATGAACAAAAGGCAAGTTTCAACAACTCATAGCTTGGATATAAAGACACGCATAAAATAATGAAAAAATGTAGTTTTTAGATTTATAAAGACGTCTACCAACACCGGACAGCGTACACGCCGCCAAAAACGACATTCATATCAATTTAAAAAAAAAAAATTTGAACTTGTAGGTCTGTTAATATAACCATTTCAAAATTCAAATGTCACTTTTTTATGCAATTTCTCGTGGGGCAACTAATTTTGTAGGAGTTCAACTCCACGTGCAACAGTAAACGATACACGCATCTCTTCGTTAAAGTATTCACCACAGCATAGCACTCTCCGATTTTTAATATTTCGATCAGTTGAATAAGAAAATTACGATTTAGAAATGTACATACGTTTTGAAGCGGTGATAATTACTCCACTCAAGCACAACCGGAAGATCCTCTCACGGTTTCATTGCAGAACCAAATGTTCTGCTTGTGTAGATTACCAGCCGTGATTAACTGTTTACAATTCATGTATACAGATTGTATACCTGTCTTCAGAATATATACCATAAAGAAATAGATATATAACAGAAGCGAATAGTTAATATTTTAAACTGGTTGAGAAAAGGTGCGTCGACATGATACATTACTTTTATTAAATTTGGATTTACCATTTGAAACAGTAATATTATTTGAAAATACATTATTGGTCTTGTATGATTTTTATTGTTAGTCATTTGTGTATATTTCGGACGTCTATTAACACTGAACTAGTATACATTTTTGTTTAAAGGGCAGCTGAAGCACGACACCGTGTGCTGGAGATTCTCGCTGCATTGAAGACTCAAGGTGGCCTTTGGCGGTTTTCTGCTCTTTGGTCGGATTGCTGTCATTTTGAAACATTCCCCATTTCCATTCTGATTTTTTTTATATAAATATATGTATAAACTTAAAAAAAAAAAATAAAAGAGAAAAATATGATAAAAAGAGATTTTGTCGAATGCTTAACGTACAGGATATCCAATTGTAGCACTCAATTCAACATCAGACAATTTCTTGAATGTTTTTGCGGCTTCTGTGGCTGGAACAACGGCACCATCTTTGTAAACCTCAAATGTAACATCAACTGCTGTACCATTAACTCTTTGAGTTTCTGTTACCTGAATACAAAAATGCAACTTACAGTGATTTGGATTGGACTACTAAACATGACATTAATTTCTAACGAAGTTAATGCAATGATATCTAAAGGAATTTTCTTTGTTTTGTTCACAAAGGAATGTCGTGTCGACGAAATATACTTGGTTGTCTCTGCATTTTTTATCGACACTTTATGCGATTAACAGATAAAATATGACATTTTTATTTTATATTACCCAGTGCTGAACTGTTGAAGTCAATTAAGTTTTATTGAATTTTTGTGTTATTTTCGTTCACCCCTCATACCCTTTTATTCATATACATTAGCCTACAACTTCATTTCAAACTCAGTTCACATAGTATATTTCAGTGTTTCATTATATTAAGCCCCGGTCACAACATATCGTACGATTTTTTGTCGTGGAAGATCTATAAAATAGTTGTCGTGGCACTGTCGTGCAAAATGACAAAAAAATATTTCGAGTAGTCACATCATTTATGCCATGCCCACGATGGTTTCACGACGGGTAGAAGACATTAAAAAAGAAAACTAATTGAACTGTAATTGTGCTTGTCGCAAGTTGGTCGTCCGACAGTCGTGCGCCAGTTGTGCGAAAATCGCACGGCAATCCTGAGTAATTTTTGGTTATTTTTCAGGTTTTCATGTATTGGGATGCGCGTGTGACTGTCGTGGAACTGTCGTGTCACTGTTATGAGAAGGGCAAGTCTCCGGAAAAGTTCTTAAAACATTCGCCAGGCTCTATCCGCATTAATCCAACGAAATCACCGGCAGGTTTACGTCCCAACTCTTGCATCAGTGTATTCCACTGCCAACACATCAGGCGCCGTTCGATCATTGCCTAACCAAACCAACATCGAGCGATCCTATATTGTTCACGTGCTCGAATCAACGTTAACAGGACCATATTTTGCTCTTGTTGGAGTACGGCAAGGTGACTATTCAGCAGGGCCAAGCATAATCGTTTTGGTGGAATAACCATCCTCTTTAAACGGCAGACGGTATGTTTTTCCAAACATTCGTTCCCACCGAATTGTATTCTTCTAAATAACACGAAAATATGCGCACGACACACAATCAATGTTGTGCGAGCATCGTACGAAATTTGGTATTCGTCAGACAATCGTGCGACTGTATAACGAGTGTCTTGCGACAGTCGTGAGATTGTCGTATGACAGTCCTGCGACGATTGTTTAAATAAAATGATTTATGTTGGTACCCACGACAAGGTGTTTATCGCGCAACAGTCGCACGACTGTGGTGAGAGACTCTCACGACAGCAACAAAACAGTGACACGACAAAAAATCGTAGAGTAAAAAAGGTGCATGTCCAATTTTCGTCCCACGACACACGACAGCGCAACGATGTTCAAAATATCGTGCAACTGTCGTGCGATTGTCGTACGACGATCACAGATGACCCGTGATTTTACCAAATTTCATGTCGGGGCGCTGCATAGATGTGTCGTGGGTTCGTTGTGATCAGGGCTTAAAACATACCTTAACATCAACGCCTTGGTTTGCTTGTCTTTTATCTCTGATCGACCTTTTTCGCCGTGAACCGCTGGCTGCAATAAAACTCTCCTCAAGACCTAAACACGAATTTGAAATACGTATGAAAAAACATGAAAAAACTATGTGAATCTACAAAAAGTCGATGCAAATTGAGAAATAATTTGTTATCCTAGTATTCAGTACATACATGTGTGCCAAATGTGTAACATGATCTTCTCACAGGTCCAAAGCACCGCAAATAAGTCAGAATATTGATGAGGTTTAGGTTTTTGATTTTGTGCTTTGTAGATTGTTCTCTTGTGTTTTTTTTGGTGGTTTTTTGTTGCCATGGTATTGTCAGTTCTTTTCCGACTGATGAATTTGACTATTCCTTTGATATTTCCATCGTACTTATTCAGTCGAGTCCTCCTCTGAATATGCTTGTCTCTTATGCATATACTAAAACAACAAGTGGTCAACATTTGGAAAGGGTTTTGAATCATCGTCGTATCTGATGAATTCATTTAAATGGCTATATCTGTAGCAATAGAAAAATACAAATGTTACACTTTTTCTTATCTATACATAACTCAATAGTTAACCGTTTTTAGGTTGCTTTTTTCTGTGATATTTCCTTACATACCCTTTCATCATTCAATTAACTTTCAAAATGATAGTTTTTTCTTTCGAGCACAACTTCAATAGATGACATACAATTCGTTTTTTACGGTACATGCAATTGTGTAAAAATAAAACTTAATTGCACTTATTTCTAAAACAGAAAATCAATTCTTCATATTTTTTCATTGTTAGTTCATACTTATAGTTATTGGATATACCTTTCTTGATCTTGTCTTTGAATTCCTGACTATTAATATCAACACTTTCTTCCACGTTCAATGTTACTGAAAGATGATTGTCCGGAACCACCACACTTAAAGTTGAAGGCAAAACAGAGGAAAATATAGAAGAAACAACAACTGGAGAAGATACTATCTCTTTAACTGATGAAGATAATATCTCTTTGACTGATGAAACAGCTTTTGTCTGTTTTATATCATTCATCACTGACGTTGTCTGTATTGTTTCGTTCATCACTGATGTCGTCTGTATTGTATCGTTCATCACCGATGTCGTCTGCATTGTATCATTCATCACTGGTGTCGTCTGTATTGTTTCGTTCATCACTGATGTCGTCTGTATTGTATCATTCATCACTGATGTTGTCTGCTTTGTTTCGTTCATCATTCCTGAAGTCTGAATTGTATCATTCATCACTGGTGTAGTCTGTACTGTATCATTCATTACAGATGTAGTCTGTATTGTATCATTCATCACTGGTGTATTTTGTATTGTATCATTCATCACTGGTGTGCTCTGTATTGGATCATTCATTACAGGTGAAGTCTGTATTGTATCATTCATTACTGATGTAGTCTGTATTGGTTCGTTCATCACTATTGAAGACAGCATTGTATCATTCATCACAGTTGTAGTCTGTTTTGTATCGTTCATCACTCCTGAAGTCTGCATTGTATCATTCATTACTGGTGTTGTCTGTATTGTATCATTCATCATTAGTGAGGACTGTATTGTATCATTCATCACTGATGTAGTGTGTATTGTATCGTTGATCATTGGTGTAGTTTGTATTTTATCACTCATCACTGGTGTAGTCTGTATTGTATCATTCATCACTGGTGTAGTCAGTATTGTATCATTTATAACTAGTGAAGACATCATGGTATCATTCATCACTTGTATAGTCTGTATTGTATCATTCATCATAAGTGAAGACTGCATTGTATCATTCATCACTGGTGAAGTCTGTATTGTTTCATTCGTAACTATCGAAGACATCATAGTAACGTTCATCACTGGTGTAGTCAGTATTGTATCATTCGAAATTAGTGAAGATATCATAATATCGTTCATCACTGGTGAAGACATCATTGTATCGTTCATCATTGGTGTAGTCTGTATTGTATCATTCGTAACTAGTGAAGACATCATGGTATCGTTCGTCACAGGTGTAGTCTGTATTGTATCATTCGTAACTGGTGAAGACATCATTGTATCGTTCAACACTGGTGCAGTCTGCGTTGTATCATTCGTAACTAATGAAGACATCATGGTATCGTTCATCACTGGTGTAGTCAGTATTGTATCATTCGTAACTAGTGAAGCCATCATTGTTTCGTTCATCACTGGTGTAGTTTGTATTGTTTCATTCATTACTTGTGTAGTTTGTATTGTATCGGTCATCACTGGTGTAGTCAGTATTGTATCATTCGTAACTAGTGATGACATCATTGTATAGTTCATCACAGGTGTAGTCTGTATTGTATCAGTCATCATTAGTGAAGACATCATGGTATCGTTCATCACTGGTGTAGTCAGTATTGTATCATTCGTAATTAGTGATGACATCATTGTATAGTTCATCATTGGTGTAGTTAGTATTGTATTATTGGTAACTAGTGAAGACATCATTGTATAATTCATCACTGGTGTAGTCTGTATTGTATCATTCATCATAAGGGAAGACATCATTGTATCGTTCATCACCGGTGTAGTCAGTATTGTATCATTCATCATAAGTGAAGACATCATTGTATCGTTCATCACCGGTGTAGTCAGTATTGTATCATTCATCATTAGTGAAGACATCATTGTATCGTTCATCACCGTGGTAGTCTGTATTGTATCATTCATCATTACTGAAGACATTATTGTATAGTTCATCATTGGTGTAGTCTGTATTGTATCACTCGTAACTAGTGAAGACACCATTGTATCGTTCATCACCGGTGTAGTCAGTATTGTATCAGTCATCATTAGTGAAGACATCATGGTATCGTTCATCACTGGTGTAGTCAGTACTGTATCATTCGTAACAAGTGATGACAACATTGTATAGTTTATCACCGGTGTAGTCAGTTTTGTATCATTCTTCATTAGTGAAGACATCATGGTATCGTTCATCACTGGTGTAGTCAAAATTGTATCATTCGTAACTAGTGAAGACATCATTGTTTCGTTCATCACTGGTGTAGTTTGTATTGTGTCATTCATCACTTGTGTAGTTTGTATTGTATCGTTCATCACTGGTGTAGTCAGTATTGTATCATTCGTAACTAGTGATGACATCATTGTATAGTTCATCATTGATGTAATCAGTATTGAATCATTCGTAACTAGTAAAGACATCATTGAATCGTTCATCACTGTTGTAGTCTTTATTGTATCATTTATCACTGGTGTAGTTTTTATTGTATCATTCATCACTGGTGTAGTCAGTATTGTATCATTTATAACTAGTGAAGACATCATGGTATCATTCATCACTTGTATAGTCTGTATTGTATCATTCGTCATAAGTGAAGACTGCATTGTATCATTCATCACTGGTGAAGTCTGTATTGTTTCATTCGTAACTATCGAAGACATCATTGTAACGTTCATCACTGGTGTAGTCAGTATTGTATCATTGGTAACTAGTGAAGACATCATTGTATCATTCATCACTGGTGTAGTCTGTATTGTATCATTCATCATAAGGGAAGACATCATTGTATCGTTCATCACCGGTGTAGTCAGTATTGTATCATTCATCATTAGTGAAGACATCATTGTATCATTCATCACCGGTGTAGTCAGTATTGTATCGTTCATAACTGGTGTAGTCTGTAGTGCATCATTCGTAACTAGTGAAGACACCATTGTATTGTTCATCACCGGTGTAGTCAGTATTGTATCATTCATCACTAGTGAAGACATCATGGTATCGTTCATCACTGGTGTAGTCAGTATTGTATCATTCGTAACTAGTGAAGACATCATTGTTTCGTTCATCACTGGTGTAGTTTGTATTGTATCATTCATCACTTGTGTAGTTTGTATTGTATCGTTCATCACTGGTGTAGTCAGTATTGTATCATTCGTAACTAGTGATGACATCATTGTATAGTTCATCATTGATGTAATCAGTATTGAATCATTCGTAACTAGTAAAGACATCATTGAATCGTTCATCATTGTTGTAGTCTTTATTGTATCATTCATCACTGGTGTAGTTTGTATTGTATCATTCATCACTGGTGTAGTCAGTATTGTATCATTTATAACTAGTGAAGACATCATGGCATCATTCATCACTTGTATAGTCTGTATTGTATCATTCATCATAAGTGAAGACTGCATTGTATCATTTATCACTGGTGAAGTCTGTATTGTTTCATTCGTAACTATCGAAGACATTATTGTAACGTTCATCACTGGTGTAGTTAGTATTGTATCACTGGTAACTAGTGAAGACATCATTGTATCATTCATCATTGGTGTAGTCTGTATTGTATCATTCATCATAAGGGAAGACATCATTGTATCGTTCATCACCGGTGTAGTCAGTATTGTATCATTCATCATTAGTGAAGACATCATTGTATCGTTCATCACCGGTGTAGTCAGTATTGTATCATTCATCATTAGTGAAGACATCCATGTATCGTTCATCACTGGTGTAGTCTGTATTGTATCATTCGTAACTAGTGAAGACATTGTATCGTTCATAACTGGTGTAGTCTGTATTGTATCATTCGTAACTAGTGAAGACACCATTGTATCGTTCATCACCGATGTAGTCAGTATTGTATCATTCATCATTAGTGAAGACATCATTGTATCGTTCATCACTGGTGTAGTCTGTATTGTATCATTCGTAACTAGTGAAGATATCATTGTTTCGTTCATCACTGGTGTATCGTTCATCACTGGTGTAGTCAGTATTGTATCATTCGTAACTAGTGAAGACACCATTGTATTGTTCATTAGTGGTGTAATCAGTATTGTATCATTCGTAACTAGTGAAGACATCATTGAATCGTTCATCACAGGTGTGGTCTGTATTGTATCATTCGTTACTAGTGACGACATCATTGTATCGTTTATCACTGGTGTAGTCTGTATTGTATCATTCGTAACTAGTGAAGACATCATTGTATCGTTCATCACAGGTGTAGTCTGTATTGTATCATTCGTAACTAGTGAAGACATCGTTGTATCGTTCATCACTGCTGTAGTCTGTATTGTATCCTTCATAACTAGTGAAGACATCATTGAATGGTTCATCACTGGTGTAGTCTGTATTGTGTCATTCGGTACTAGTGAAGACATCATTGAATCGTTCATCACTGGTGTAGTCTGTATTGTATCATTCGGTACTAGTGAAGACATCATTGTATCGTTCATCACAGGTGTAGTCTGTATTGTATCATTCATCACTAGTAAAGACAGCATTGTATCGTTTATAACTGGTGTAGTCTGTATTGTATCATTCGTAACTGGTGAAAACATCATTGTATCGTTCATCACCGGTGTAGTCAGTATTGTATCATTCGTAACTAGTGAAGACATCATTGAATCGTTCATCAATGGTATAGTTTGTATTGTATCATTCGTAACTAGTGAAGACACCATTGTATCGTTTATTACTGGTTTAGTCTGTATTCTATCATTCGAAATTAGTGAAGACATCATTGTATCGTTCATCACAGGTGTAGTCTGTATTGTATCATTCATCACTAGTAAAGACAGCATTGTATCGTTTATAACTGGTGTAGTCTGTATTGTATCATTCGTAACTGGTGAAGACATCATTGTATCGTTCATCACCGGTGTAGTCAGTATTGTATCATTCGTAACTAGTGAAGACACCATTGTATCGTTTATCACTGGTTTAGTCTGTATTGTATCATTCGTAACTAGTGAAGACATTATTGTATCGTTTATCACTGGTGTAGTCTGTATTGTATCATTCATAATAAGTGAAGACATCATTGTATCGTTCATAACTGGTGTAGTCTGTATTGTATCATTCGTAACTAGTGAAGACATCATTGAATCGTTCATCACAGGTGTAGTCTGTATTGTATCATTCGTAATTAGTGAAGACATCACTGTATCGTTCATCACTGGTGTAGTCAGTATTGTATCATTCGTAACTAGTAAAGACACCATTGTATTGTTCCTTGGTGATGTAATCAGTATTGTATCATTCGTAACTAGTGAAGACGTCATTGAATCGTTCATCACAGGTGTGGTCTGTATTGTATCATTCGTAACTAGTGAAGACATCATTGTATCGTTCATCACAGGTGTAGTCTGTATTGTATCATTAGTAACTAGTGAAGACATCATTGTATCGTGTATCACTGGTGTAGTCTGTATTGTATCATTCGTAACTAGTGAAGACATCATTGTATCGTTCATCACCGTTGTAGTCAGTATTGTATTATTCATTACAGGTGTTGTCTGTATTGTATCATTCATTACAGGTGTAGTCTGTATTGAATCGTTCATCACTGGTGTAGTCTGTATAGTATCATTCGGTGCTAGTGAAGACATCATTGTATCGTTTATCACTGGTGTAGTCTGTATTGTATCATTCGTAACTAGTGAAGACATCATTGAATCGTTCATCACCGGTTTAGTCTGTATTGTATCATTCGGTATTAGTGAAGACATCATTGTATCGTTCATCACAGGTGTAGTCTCTATTGTATCATTCATAACTAGTGAAGACATCATTGTATCGTTTATCGCTGGTGTAGTCTGTATTGTATCATTCGTAACTAGTGAAGACATCATTGTATCGTTCATCACTGGTGTCGTCTGTATTGAATCATTCGTAACTAGTGAAGACATCATTGAATCGTTCATCACTGGTGTTGTCTGTATTGTATCATTCGAAATTAGTGAAGACATCATTGTATCGTTCATCACCGGTGTAGTCAGTATTGTATCTTTCGTAACTAGTGAAGACACCATTGTATCGTTTATCACTGGTTTAGTCTGTATTGTATCATTCGTAACTAGTGAAGACATCATTGTATCGTTCATCACTGGTGTAGACTGTATTGTATCATTCGTAACTAGTGAAGACATTATTGTATCGTTTATCACTGGTGTAGTGTGTATTGTATCATTCGTAATTAGTGAAGACATCATTGTATCGTTCATAACTGGTGTAGTCTGTATTGTATCATTCGTAACTAGTGAAGACATCATTGAATCGTTCATCACAGGTGTAGTCTGTATTGTATCATTCGTAATTAGTGAAGACATCACTGTATCGTTCATCACTGGTGTAGTCAGTATTGTATCATTCGTAACTAGTGAAGACCCCATTGTATCGTTCATTAGTGGTGTAATCAGTATTGTATCATTCGTAACTAGTGAAGACGTCATTGAATCGTTCATCACAGGTGTGGTCTGTATTGTATCATTCGTAACTAGTGAAGACATCATTGTATCGTTCATCACAGGTGTAGTCTGTATTGTATCATTAGTAACTAGTGAAGACATCATTGTATCGTTCATCACTGGTGTAGTCTGTATTGTATCATTCGTAACTAGTGAAGACATCATTGTATCGTTCATCACCGTTGTAGTCAGTATTGTATTATTCATTACAGGTGTTGTCTGTATTGTATCATTCATTACAGGTGTAGTCTGTATTGAATCGTTCATCACTGGTGTAGTCTGTATTGTATCATTCGGTGCTAGTGAAGACATCATTGTATCGTTTATCACTGGTGTAGTCTGTATTGTATCATCCGTAACTAGTGAAGACATCATTGAATCGTTCATCACCGGTGTAGTCTGTATTGTATCATTCGGTACTAGTGAAGACATCATTGTATCGTTCATCACAGGTGTAGTCTCTATTGTATCATTCATAACTAGTGAAGACATCATTGTATCGTTTATCGCTGGTGTAGTCCGTATTGTATCATTCGTAACTAGTGAAGACATCATTGTATCGTTCATCACTGGTGTCGTCTGTATTGAATCATTCGTAACTAGTGAAGACATCATTGAATCGTTCATCACTGGTGTTGTCTGTATTGTATCATTCGAAATTAGTGAAGACATCATTGTATCGTTCATCACCGGTGTAGTCAGTATTGTATCATTCGTAACTAGTGAAGACATAATTGAATCGTTCATCACTGGTGTAGTCTGTATTGTATCATTCGTTACTAGTGAAGACATCATTGAATCGTTCATCATTCGAGTAGTCTGTATTGTATCATTCGTAACTAGTGAAGACACCATTGTATCGTTCATCACCGGTGTAGTCAGTATTGTATCATTCGTAATTAGTGAAGACACCATTGTATCGTTCATCACTGGTGTAGTTTGTATTGTATCATTCGTAATTAGTGAAGACACCATTGTATCGTTCATCACCGGTGTAGTCAGTATTGTATCATTCGTAATTAGTGAAGACACCATTGTATCGTTCATCACAGGTGTAGTCTGTATTGTATCATTCATTACTGTTGTCGTCTGTATTGTGTCATTCATCACTGGTGATGTCTGTATTATATCATACATTACTGGTGTAATCTGTATTGTATTATTCATCACTGGTGTCGTCTGTATTGTGTCATTCATCACTGGTGTAGTGTGTATTGTATCGTTAATTACTAATGAAGTCTGTACTTTATCATTCGTTACTGGTGTAGTATGTAGTCCTGATGTAGTCTGTATTGTATCATTCATCACTGGTGTACTCTGTATTGTATCATTCATTACAGGTGAAGTCTGATTTGCATAATTCATCAATAGTGTAGTCTGTATTGTATCATTTATTACTGATAAAGACTGTGTCGTGGAACTCATCACTGATATAGTCTGTATTGTATTATTCATCACTGGTGTACTCTGTATTGTTTTGTCTGATGTCAAAGCAACGATTGGTTGTGCTACCTGTAAAATATCAAAATAAACTTATTTAAATTTGCATACGTTTTGCAACTGAACTGTTTACAATTCATTTATATAGATTGTATACCTATCTTTAGTGAACGTGTCATAAAGATATAGATATAAAACAGATCTAGACAAACAGAGGCGGATAGTTTATGTTTTAAACCGGATGAGAAAAGGTGCGTCGAATTGACACACTACTTATAATAAATTTCGATTTACCATTTGAAACAAATATATGATTTGAATAACATTATTTAAATATCTGTATGAACTTGAAAAAGAGAAAAATAACAGAGAAAAATATAATAAAAAGAGATTTGAATGATAAACGTACAGGATATCCAATTGTAGCGCTCAATTCAACATCAGACAATTTCTTGAATGTATTTACGGCTTCTGTTGCTGGAACAACGGCACCATCTTGGTGAACCTCAAATTTTACATCAACTGCTGAACCATTAGTTCTTTGAGTGTCTGTTACCTGAATACGAAAATGCAACTTACAGTGATTTGGATGGGACTTATAAACATGACATTAATTTCAAACAGAGTTAGTGCAATGCTATTTACAGTAATTTTCTTTTTTTGTTTATAAAGGAATTTCGTGTCGACGACAGCTACTTGGTTGTCTCGGCATTGTTTTATCGACACTCGATGCGATTAAGAGATTAACATATGACAATGTTTTGTTAAATTGTTGTATTATTTTCGATCACCCCACATACACTTTTTATATTCAATGTATGGGCATTATATTTTCTGGCTTGTGCGTCCGTTCGCTCGTCCATCCGTTTATCTGTTCCTCCGTCTGTCCCGCTTCAGGTTAAATATTTTGGTCTAGGTAGTTTTTGATGAAGTTTAAGTCCAATCAACTTGAAACTTAGCACACATGATCCCTATGATATGATCTTTCTAATTGTAATGTCAAATGAGAGTTTTTACCATATATTCACGGTCCACTGAACATAGAAACGATAGTGCAGATGGGGCATCCGTGTACTAGGAACAAACTCTTGATTTATATACATTAGCCTACGACTTCATTTTAAACACAGCTCACATAATATATGTCAATGCTTTATTATGTTAAACATACCTTGACATCAACGCCTTGGTTTGCTTGTCTTTTATCTCTGATCGACCGTTTCCGCCGTGAACCGGTCGCTGCAAGAAAACTCTCCTCAAGGCCTAAATATAAATTTACAATACGTATTTAAAACCATGAAAAAACTATGCGAGTCTACAAAATTGAGAAATAATTTGTAATACTAGTATTCAGTACATACACGGGTGCCATATGTGTAACATGATCTCCTTACATGTCCGAAGCACCGGAGATACATCTGAACTTTGGTGTGGTTTAGTTTTTCTATGTTGTGTTTTGTAGACTTTACGTTTTCTTCGTTTTTCGGTTTTTTTTTTATATTGCCATGGCATTGTCAGTTCTTTTTCGACTGATGAGTTTGACTATCCCTTTGATATCTTCCACCGTTCTCATTTAGTATCGTCTTCAGAATACGCATGTCTCTTGTGTACATACTAAAACAACAAGTAGTAAACATTTGGAAAGGGTTTTCGGATCATCGTCGTACCTGTTGATTTCATTTACTTGCCTAGATCTAGAGCAATAGAAAAAATACAAATGTTACACTTTTTTGCATATCTAAATATACATGTAACTGTTGTTTGGTTGCTTATTTCTGTGATATATCCGTATATACCCTTTCATCATTAAATCAAATTTCAAAATGATAGTTTTATCTTTAAAGCACAACTTCAATAGATGAACTACAATTGTTTTTTTTTAACTGTACATGCAACTATGTAAAAATGAAATTGTATTGTAATTATTTCCAAAAATAATCTTTATATTTTATCATTGTTGGTTAATACTTAAATCTATTGGATATAGCCCATACCTTTCTCTATCTTGTCTTTGAATTCCTGACTATTGATATCCACACTTTCTTTCACGTTCAGTACTACTGAAAGTTGATTGTCTTGAACCACAACACTTGAAGTTGGTTGTGTCATGGAAGTTGAAGGTAAAACAGAGGAAAATAAATTCATTTTAGATGATCCAACATCTGTAGAAGAAATTAAATCTTTAATTGTATCATTCATCATAATTGAACTTTTTATGGTATCATGCATGACAGGTGAAGTCTGTATTGTATCATTCCTTACAGGTGAAGTCTGCATTGTATTATTCTTTACAGGCGTGGTCTGTATGATATCTTTCATCGCAGCTGTAGTATAAATTGTATCATTCACCACTGTTGTAGTCTGTATCGTATCATTCATCACATGTGTCGTATGGATTGTATCGTTCGTCACTTGTTTAGTCTGCATTGTGTTATTCATCACAGATGAAGTCTCTTTTGTTTCATTGACCACTGGTTTCGTCTGTATTGTATTATTCGTTACAGATAAGGATTGTATCTTAGAACTTATAACTGGTGAAGTGTGCATTGTATAATCCGTCATTGATGATGACTTAAATGTTGAACCCATCACTGGTGAAGTCTGAACTGCATCACTCATTACTGATGATGACTCTATCGTTGAACCCATCACTGGTAAAGTCTGTATTGCATTATTCGTCGCTGTTGATGACGTTATCGATGAAACCATTACTGGTGAAGTTTGTATTGTATCACTCAAAACTGATGACTCTATCATGGAACCCATTGCTGTTGAAGTCTGTGTTGTATCACTCATAACTGATGATAAATCCATCGTTGAAGCCATTGCTGTTGAAGTCTGTATTGTATCACTCATAACTGATAATGACTCGATCGTTGAACTCATTGCTATTGAAGTCTGTATTGTATCACTCATCACTGATAATGACTCCATCGTTGAACTCATCACTGATGAAGTCTGTATTGTATCACTCATTACTGATGACGACTTTATCGTTGAACCCATCACTGATGACGACGTTATTGTATTACTCATCACTGATGACGACTCTATTGTCGAACTCATTGCTGTTGAAGTCTGTATTGTATCACTCATAACTGATGATGACTCCATATTTGAAGTCATTTCTGTTAAAGTCTGTATTGTTTCACTCATCACTGATGATGACTCGATCGTTGATCTCATTGCCTTTGAAGTCTGTATTGTATCACTCATCACTGATGATGATTCCATCGTTGAACCCATCACTGGTGACGACTTTATGGTATCACTTATCACTGATGACGACTTTATGGTATCACTTATCACTGATGATGACTTTATTGTGGAACTCATTGTTGTTGAAGACTGTATTGAATCATTCAAAGCTGATGATGACTCCATTGTAGAACCCATCACTGGTGAAGACTTTATTGTATTACTCATAACTGATGATGACTCTATTGTTGAACTCATCGATGGTGAAGTTTGTATTGTTGAACTCATCACTGATGGTGACTGTATAGATGAATCCATTGCTATTGAAGTTTGTATTGTTTCACTCATTACAGAAGATGACTCTATAGAGATACTCATTGCTGTTGGAACCTGTATTGTATCACTCATCAATGATGATGACACTATCGTCGAACCAATCTCTGGTAAAGTCTGTATTGTATCACTCATAACTGATAATGACTCGATCGTTGAACTCGTTGCTGTTGAAGTCCGTATTGTATCACTCATCACTGATGTTGACTCCATCGTTGAACCGATCACTGGTGAAGACTTTATTGTATCACTTATCACTGATGACGACTTTATCGTGGAACTCATTGTTGTTGAAGACTGTATAGAATCATTAATAGCTGATGATGAATCCATTGTTGAAGTCAATTCTGTTGAAGTCTTTATTGTATCACTCATCACTGATGATGACTCCATCATTGAACCCATCAGTGGTGAAGACGGTATTGTATTATTCATCACTGATGATGACTTCATCGTTGAACCCATCACTGGTGAAGACCTTGTTGTATCACTCATAACTGATGACTCTATCATGGAACTCATTGCAATTAAAGTTTGTATTGTATCACTCATAACTGATGCCATTATTGATGAATCCATTACTGGTGAAGTTTGTTTTGTATCACTCATAACTGATGATGACTCTATCGCGGAACCCAGCACTGCTGAAGTCTTTCTCCTATCACTAGTCACTGATGACGACTCTATTGTTGAACTTATTACTGTTGAAGTCTGTAGTATTGTATCACTCTTAACTGATGATGCCTCCATCGTTGAAGCAATTGCTGTTGAAGTTCGTATTGTAACACTCATAACTGATGGTGAATCTATCGTTGAACCCATCACTGGTGAACCCTGTATTGTATCACTCATAACTGATGATGACTCCATCTTTGAAGTCATTTCTGTCAATGTCTGTATTGTTTCACTCATCAATGATGATGACTCCATCGTTGAACCCATCACTGGTGAAGACTTTATTGTATCACTCATAACTGATGATGACTCTATTGTTGAACTCATCAATGGTGAAGTTTGTATTGTATCACTTATCACTGATGGTGACTGTACAGATGAATCCATTGCTATTGAAGTTTGTATTGTTTCACTCATTACTGATGATGACTCTATAGAGGAACTCATTGCTGTGGGAGTCTGTATTGTATCACTTATCAATGATGATGACCCAATCGTCGAACCAATCTCTGGTGAAGTCTGTATCGTATCACTCATAACTGATGATGACTCTATTGTTGAACTCATCAATGGTGAAGTTAGTAATTTATCAGTCATAACTGATAATGACTCTATCGTGGAACTCATCGCTGTTGAAGTCTGTATTGAATCACTCATCACTGATGATGACGTTAGCGATGAATCCATTGCTATTGAAGTATTTATTGTATCACGCATTACTGATGATGACTCTATAGAGGAACTCATTGCTGTTGGAGTTTGTATTGTATCACTCATAACTGATGATGACTCTCTTGTTGAACTCACCAATGGTGAAGTTTGTATTGTATCACTCATCACTGATGATGACGTTAGCGATGAATCCATTGCTCTTGAAGTTAGCATTGGATCACTCATTACTGATGACGATTCTATCGAGGAACTCATTGCTGTTGGAGTCTGCATTTTATCACTCATAACTGATGATGACTCCTTCGTTGAACCTATCACTGGGGAAGACTGTATTGTATCACTCATAACTGATGATGATTCTATCGGTGAACTCATTAATGGTAAAGTCTGTATTGTATTACTAATCACTGAAAACGACATTAGCGATGAATCCGTTGCTATTGAAGTTTGTACTGTATCACTCATTACTGATAATGACTCTATCGAGGAACTCATTGCTGTTTGAGTCTGAATTGTATCACTCAAAACTGATGATGAATTTATTTTTGAACTCATCAATGGTGAAGTTTGTATTGTATCATTCATCACTGATGATGACACTAGCGATGAATCCATTGCTATTGAAACTTGTATCGTATAACTCATTATTGATGATGACTCTATCGAGGAACTCATTTCAGTTGGAGTCTGTATTGTATCACTCATCGACGATAATGACTCTATCGTCGAACCAATCTCTGGTGAAGTTTGTATTGTATCACTCATAACTGATGATGACTCTAATGTTGAACCAATTACTAGGGAAGACTGTATTGTATAACTTATAACTGATGATGACTTTATAGATGAATCCATTACTGGTGAAGTTTTTATTGTATCACTCATCACTGTTAATGACTTTATCTTTGAACTAATCCCTGATGAACTCTTCACTAGTGAAATCTGTTTTGTATTGTTCATCTGTTGCGAAGACTCTATTGCCAAGCTTATCACTGGCGAAGTCTGCATTGTATCATTTATGATTGATGATGACTCTATCGTTGAACTCATTCCTGTTGAAGTTTGTACTGTATCACTTATTACTGATGAAGACTCTATCGTTGAACTCATCACTGATGAAGTCTGTATTGAATTATTCATCGCTGAAGACTCTGTCGTGGAACCCATCACTGATGACGTCTGTATTGTATCATTCATAACTGATGATGACCCTATTGTTGAACTCATCGATGGTGAAGTTTGTATTGTTGAACTCATCACTGATGGTGACTGTATAGATGAATCAATTGCTATTGAAGTTTGTATTGTTTCACTCATTACTGAAGATGACTCTATAGAGATATTCATTGCTGTTGGAACCTGTATTGTATCACTCATCAATGATGATGACACTATCGTCGAACCAATGTCGGGTGAAGTCTGTATTGTATCACTCATAACTGATAATGACTCGATCGTTGAACTCGTTGTTGTTGAAGTCTTTATTGTATCACTCATTATTGATGATGACTCCATCGTTGAACCCATCACTGGTGAAGACTTTATTGTATCATTCATCACTGATGACGACTTTACCGTGGAACTTATTGTTGTTGAAGACTGTATTGAATCATTCATAGCTGATGATGACTCCATTGTTGAAGTCATTTCTGTTGAAGTCTTTATTGTATCACTCATGACTGATAATGACTCCATCATTGAACCCATCAGTGGTGAAGACTGTATTGTACCATTCATCACTGATGATGACTTGATCGTTGAACCCATTACTGATGAAGACTTTGTTGTATCACTCAAAGCTGATGATGACTCCATCGTTGGACCCATCACTGGTGAAGATTTTATTGTATCATTCATAACTGATGATGCCCCTTTTGTTGAACTCATCGATGGTGAAGTTTGTATTGTTGAACTCATCACTAAAGGTGACTGTATAGATGAATCCATTGCTATTGAAGTTTGTATTGTTTCACTCATTACTGATGATGACTCTATAGGGATACTCATTGCTGTTGAAGCCTGTATTGTATCACTCATCGATGATGATGACACTATCGTCGAACCCATCTCTGGTGAAGTCTGTATTGTATCACTCATAACTGATAATGACTCGATTGTTGAACCAATCACTGGTGAAGACTTTATTGTATCATTCATCACTGATGACGACTTAACAGTAGAACTCATTGTTGTTGAAGACTGTATTGAATCATTCATAGCTGATGATGACTCCTTCGTTGAACCCATCAGTGATGAAGACTGTATTGTATCACTCATCACTGATGATGACTTCAACGTGGACCTCATTGCTGTTGAAGTCTGTATTGTATTACTCAAAGCTGATGATGACTCCATCGTTGAACCGATCACTGGTGAAGACTTTATTGTATCACTCATCACTGATGACGACTTTATCGTGGAACTCATTGTTGTTGAAGACTGTATAGAATCATTCATAGCTGATGATGACTCCATTGTTGAAGTCATTTCTGTTGAAGTCTTTATTGTATCACTCATCACTGATGATAACTCCATCATTGAACCCATCAGTGGTGAAGACTGTATTGTATCATTCATCACTAATGATGACATGATCGTTGAACCCATTACTGATGAAGACTTTGTTGTATCACTCATAACCGATGACTCCATCATGGAACTCATTGCTGTTGGAGTCTGTATTGTATCACTCATAACTGATGTCTCTATTATGGAACTCATTGCTGTTGAAGTCTGTAGTATTGTATTACTCATAACTGATGATGACTCCATCTTTGAAGTCATTTCTATTAATGTTTGTATTGTTTCACTCATCAATGATGATGACTCCATCGTTGAACCCATCACTGGTGAAGACTTTATTGTATCACTCATAACTGATGATGACTGTATAGATGAATCCATTGCTATTGAAGTTTGTATTGTTTCACTCATAACTGATGATGACTCTATTTTTGAACTCATCAATGGTGAAGTTTGTATTGTATCACTCATCACTGATGGTGACTGTATAGATGAATCCATTGCTATTGCAGTTTGTATTGTTTCACTCATAACTGATGATGACTCTATTTTTGAACTCATCAATGGTGAAGTTTGTATTGAATCACTCATAACTGATAATGACTCTATCCTGGAACTCATCGCTGTTGAAGTCTGTATTGAATCACTGATCACTGATGATGACGTTAGCGATGAATCAATTGCTATTGAAGTATTTATTGTATCACGCATTACTGATGATGACTCTATAGAGGAACTCATTGCTGTGGGAGTCTGTATTGTATCAGTCATCAACGATGATGACTCTATCGTCGAACCAATCTCTGGTGAAGTCTGTATCGTATCACTCATAACTGATGATGACTCTATTGTTGAACTCATCGATGGTAAAGTTTGTATTGTATCACTCATAACTGATGATGGCTCTAACGGTGAACTCATTAATGGTAAAGTCTGTATTATATCACTCATGACTGATAATGACGTTAGTGATGAATCCATTGTTATTGAAGTTTGTGATGTAACACTCATTACTGATGATGAATCTATCGTAGAACTTATTGCCGTTGATGCCTGTATTGTATCACTTATCACTGATGATGACTTGATAGAGAAATCCATCATTGATAAAGATTGTTTTGTATCACTCATAACTGATGATGAATCTATCATGGAGCCCAACGCTGTTGCAGTTAAAAGTGTATCACTTATAACTGATGATGACTCTCTTGGTGAACCACTCACTAGTGGAGACTGTATTGAATCACTCATCACTGATGCCGATTCAATCGTGGAACTAATTGTTGTTGAAGACTGAATTGTATCTTTCATCAGTGATAATGACGTTAGTGATGAATCCATTGCTATTGAAGTTTGTGATATATCACTAATTACTGATGATGAATGTATCGTGGAACTTATTGCTGTTGATGCCTGTATTGTATCACTTATCACTGATGATGACTTGATAGAGAAATCTATCAGTGATAAAGATTGTATTGTATCACTCATAACTGATGATGACTCTTTTGTTGAACTCACCAATGGTGAAGTTTGTATTGTATCACTCATCACTGATGATGACGTTAGCGATGAGTCCATTGCTATTGAAGTTAGTATTGGATCACTCATTACTGATGATGACTCTATCGAGGAACTCATTGCTGTTGGAATCTGCATTTTATCACTCATAACTGATGATGACTCCTTCGTTGAACCCATCACTGGGGAAGACTGTATTGTATCACTCATAACTGATGATGATTCTATTGTTGAACTCATTAATGGTAAAGTCTGTATTGTATTACTCATCACTGATAATGACATTAGCGATGAATCCGTTGCTATTGAAGTTTGTATTGTATCACTCATTACTGATGATGACTCTGTCGAGGAACTCATTGCTGTTCGAGTCTGAATTGTATCACTCAAAACTGATGATGAATTTATTTTTGAACTCATCAATGGTGAAGTTTGTATTGTATCATTCATCACTGATGATGACACTAGCGATGAATCCATTGCTATTGAAACTTGTATTGTATAACTCATTATTGATGATGACTCTATCGAGGAACTCATTTCTGTTGGAGTCTGTATTGTATCACTCATCGACGATAATGACTCTATCGTCGAACCAATCTCTGGTGAAGTTTGTATTGTATCAATCATAACCGATGATGACTCTAATGTTGAACCAATCACTGGGGAAGACTGTATTGTATAACTTATAACTGATGATGACTTTATAGATGAATCCATTACTAGTGAAGTTTTTATTGTATCACTCATCTTTGATGATGACTCTATCGTGGATTCCAGCACTGGAGAAGTTTGTAGTGTATCACTCATTACTGATGATGACTCTATAGTGGACCCAAGCTTTGGTAAGGTCTGTATTGTATCCCTCATCTTTGATGATGACCCTATCGTGGACCCCAGCGCTAATGAGGTCTGTATTATATCACTCATAACTAATAATGACTCAATTGTTGAATCCATCACTGGTGAAGACTGTAGTGTTTCACTCATCACTGATGATGACTCTATCGTTGAACTCATCACTGTTGAAGTATATATTGTATCACTGATAACTGATGATGTATCTATCGTTGCTATTGAAGTCAATATTGTATCACTCATAACTGATGATGACTTTTTTGATGAATCCATTACTGGTGAAGTTTTTATTGTATCACTCATCACTGTTAATGACTTTATCTTTGAACTCATCCCTGATGAACTCTTCACTAGTGAAATCTGTTTTGTATCGTTCATCTGTTGCGAAGACTCTATTGCAAAGCTTATCACTGGCGAAGTCTGTATTGTATCATTTATGATTGATGATGACTCTATCGTTGAACTCATTCCTGTTGAAGTCTGTATTGTATCACTTATTACTGATGATGACTCTATCGTTGAACTCATCACTGGTGAAGTCTGTATTGAATCATTCATCGCTGAAGAGTCTGTCGTAGAACCCATCACTGGCGAAGTCTGCATTGTATCATTTATGATTGATGATGACCCTATCGTTGAACTCATTCCTGATGAAGTCTGTATTGTATCACTTATTACTGATGATGACTCTATCGTTGAACTCATCACTGTTGAAGTTTGTATTGAATCATTCATCACTGATGATGACTCTTTCGTGGAACCCAGCACTGATGAAGTCTGTATTTTATCATTCATCACTGATGACGACTCTATCTCGGAACCCATTCCTGGTAAAATCTGTATTGTAGTATTTGGTACTGAGGATGATTGATTTGTTGAACCCATCAATGGTGAAGTCTGTACTGTATTAGTCATCTCAGATGAAGACTGTATATTGGAACTCATCACTTGTGAAATCTGTTTTGTATCGTGTATTAATTGCGAATACTCTATTGCGGAACTCAGCACTTGGGATGACTGTATCATGGAACTCAATAATAATGATGACAGTATCGTTGAACTCATCACTGGTAAAGTCTGTATTGTAGCATTTGTCAATGATGAAGACTTTATGACGGAATTCATCACTGGTGAAGTCTGTATTGTATCCTGCATCAATGGAAAAGACTCTATCGTGGTACTCATGCCTGGTGAAGTCTGTATTGTGACATTCATCATTGAAAACGACCCTATTGTTGGATTCAACACTGGTAAAACCTGTATTGTGTTACTGTTCAATAATAATGACTTAATCATGGAACTCATCACTGGTAAAGTATGTCTCGATTCATTTTTCATTGATGGTGACTCTTTCATAGAACTCGTCACTGTTGAACTCTGTATTTCATCATTCATAACTAATGGATACTCAATCGTTGAACTCATCTCTGATGAAGTCGGTATTATATCATTCATTTCTTGTGAAGACTCTATGTTTGAACTCAGCATTGGTAAAGAATTTATTGTTTCATTCAATGGTAGTGGAGACTCTATTAGGGTACTCATCGCTGTGGAAGTTATCATTGAATTCTCTATCTGGTTATTAATGTCAGTTGAAGTTTTGTTCGTTGAAAGTAACACTGATGGAATGATATTAGGGACATGCATGGCGGATGAAGCCTCTTTTGTGGCATTTACGACCATTGCAGTACCAGTTGTAAGTGCTGGGGTAAAATCCATATGCATGTCTTGTGATGATAAAAATGTATTTTCTGATATCAGTGTAGATATAGAAGTGATGGACGGCATTGAGGTTAATGTGTTTAATGGTATGACATGTTGTGATGTAATTGTGATATTCAGCAATGAGATGGATGATAAATTGTCATTAGATAATGAGGTAGATGTTAATGTGGATTTAGATACTTGTTGCGATATTTGTATAACAGTTTGTAATGAGGTGAATCGCAATGTGTCATCTAGAATTGGTGTGTCAATTAAAACAAGTGTTGATGTTAATGTGTCAGTAATGAGTGGTGTCGGTAAGAATGTGTCAATAGAAACTGATTTTACAAAATGTGACTTATCTGTTGTTATAGTTGGCGATGTATCCGTGTTATGTAATTGCGATGTATGTAATGATGGAAATGCTTCATTGGGTAAAGATGAATGATTTATAGTTGTAATCGAGGATGTTAATATTTTACTTAAGGTATTATTAATTGTAAACGGTGTTTTTCTAAATGTAGATGTCTTATTTTCTGATATCGTATTGAATGAATGAGAGTAAAGCATTAAGCTATTGTAAGTGAAAATTGAGTTTACTGTAGGGGAAGGTAGCAAATGAATTGAACTGGGTGTGGAAAGTAGTGAATGTGTATTTGTATCTGACTGTGATGCAGAAAAAGATGAGGAATATCTTTCTTGTGATGCTGATGTATGTTGTTCCTGTTGTTCCTGTTGTAGAGACATTGGTCTTGATGCAGATATGCTCTCATTCTTTCCGTCAAGTTCTGATGTTGATGCTGCCACTGAAATAAACAAATCAGTAAATAAATCGACTGTTTTATATGATAACTGATGTTCATCTTGTAATTACAACCCATATACTCGTTTTGAAGAAAATCATGACAAAAACTGATATCTATTAACATTTCAATATAACTTATCATTTTTTGGTGTTTTTTTTTTATAAGAAGCTATGTCCTGTTTCACAGCTAAAACTTAAAACCAACCCAAAATATTTCCAAAGAGAGGCAAATGAATCCAGAGGGACATTCAAATTCATATGTCAAAAATAAACAGACAACGTCATAGCTAAAAAAAAAAGTCCAAAAGACAAACAAAAGTACACAAATCACAACATAGAACACCAAAGATTAAGCAACACGAACCCCACCTACAACTAGGGTGATTTCGGTTGCTCCAAACCGTTCTAATAAAAAGAGAAATGAATGTGCACTTGTCAAAGAGACAGTTCTTAATTAAACTGATGTGTTTGTTTGAAAATGGCGTTATACAAAATCGTTCTTATCGTTAGACGGAGTACCATATAATCTAAATTCTAAAAATCTGGATTGCCCTACATTACTTATTATGTTAGGGACGCTAAACACTTGTAAAACGGGGACTAGGAATATGAACAATGATACAATTTTGAAGATTTGAATTAGCAGTGGAACGACGGTTGTTTGATTTATTTGTAGTGCCTTAACGTCCATTGGCAAAGTCACGCATACTGAACTAGGGTATGAAATTGTTTAACATCTAACCCCTTATTTTATTTTATTGATTTTGTATTTACATTGTGTCATAGATAAAATTTATTCGTTCACTGAATGTTTACTTGTGTTATTATGTCTTTTTATTGAGTTACGCCATTACAACAGATATTTTATAGTTTGTCTTTCTATGTTGTGATGTTACACTATTGTTTCATATAAGGGTGAAGGTTTAGTGTCATTAAAATGTTTAATCCCGCTGCAATTGTTTGCACCTGTCCTAAGTTCAGAATCTGATGTTCAGTGGTTGTCTTTTATTGATGTAGTTCATTAGTGTTTCCCGTTTCTCGTTTTTTTATTTAGATTAGACCTTTGGCTTTCCTGTTTGTATGGTTTTACACTAAATAATTTTGGGAGACTTTTATAGCTTGCTGTTTGGTATGAGCCAACGCTCCGTGTTGAAGACCATACTTTGACCCATAATGGTTTACTTATACAAATTGTGACTTGGTTGGAGTGTTGTCTCATTGGCACTCATACCACAGCTTCTTATATCTCTTAATGCTTTGTCAGCATTAAGTTGATTTAGACAAATATCGATTTACACACCTTTAGTTGAAACTTGTTTGGTTACAATGCTCAATATTTTAATCGATGCAATACATATGTTAAACCTGATCATATTACCATAAACGATAAATGTATTTAATAAATATACGCCTTTATTGATTTTATATAAGAATCAAATTATGTCAGCCAAGCGAAAAACTATCGTTTGAAAATAAAGGAAAATTTAATTTCCCCCATTTAACAAATTTACCCAGCTGTTCACTGTGGGTGTTCCTAATGTTATCGTGTAACAAATGTATGATCATTAATTGACAGTCAATAATTTATTATGATGTATAGATATAACGATATTTCGATATATAATTATAACAAAATACGTAAGAGATGTGACATTTTTCATTGATATATAGCAATAAAAGGGTAATATAATTATCTTTTTACTGATATATTAAGGTATAATGTCATTATATTGTTCATATAATCATTTGTTTATACAATGAGTCAGATTACTTAAGGTGGTGCACCAGTAGTTGCATATATATACTCAGCTTTTCAACTACTTTCGTATGATAAACTTCTGCTTGAAGTGTCTGATTCGAAAGCAATCGTTTTATTAAGTAGTTATTTAAATGTTTGTGTAAAAACTCAGTTGTAATTAAAACAAGTAACAAATTAGAAAATAATTTTTAATTACTGAGAATTCTTTATTCTTTCTTTCAAAATTCTATATTATCAAATTTCAAGGTCTAGCTACTGCGATAAAACGACAATTAATACATGTCCGCAGTTCTTTATTCAATTTCGATGATAAAATTAAATACTAAATGAAATAGTTCATCTAGATTTTTATACGTTGAACTTATTCGTTCCATGAATTGAAAACAGTTATACTTTATCTATCTTTTACTGAGAACGCATAATACATCATAATTGTAAAATATAGACAGAATCCATCCTTTCTTATAAACAAGTGTTTGAGGTTACAATTCTGTAAACATAGACAATGCAGTTCCCCATGCTAACTAAATATTACTAGTATGTTATATACATATACATATTCATGGATCTACAATCTGTCGATACCTGTAACTTGGCATTGCACAAGGTCATGTTTTTCTCTGGCTGTTTATGACGTCTTTACACTAAATCCATTGGATGTTGGATGTGTACGGATTGATAGTTTAGTCTTAGATGCATGATTTTTTTATTAGTTGTTAGTGGCTTTGAACTAGCTGTTAGATAACTGCAGTACTCTCAGATCTGTTCATTGTGTCTTTTTGTGTCGGGATGTATAAGTTCCCGGCAACGTCCACTTGTATTTTTGTCCATCTGATGAGTTAAGCCTTTTTCAACTGATTTTTATAGTTCGTTCTTATGTTGTTCTGTTATACCGCTGTCCCAGGTTAGGGGGAGGGTTGGGATCCCGCTAACAAGTTGAAACCCGCCACATTACTTATGTATGTGCCTGTCCCAAGTCAGGAGCCTGTAATTCAGTGGTTGTCGTTTGTTTATGTGATACATATTTGTTTTTCGTTCATTTTTTATATAAATAAGGCCGTTAGTTTTCACGTTTGAATTGTTTTACATTCTCTTATCGGGGCCTTTTATAACTGACTATGCGGTATGGGCTTTGCTCATTGTTGAAGGCCGTACGGTGACCTATAGTTGTTAATGTGTGTGTCATTTTGATCTCTTGTGGACAGTTGTCTCATTGGCAATCATATCACATCTTCTTTTTTATATTATATACTAGAATTATGTTCTACCCCTACTTTTACTTTTTGCCTAATTAAGAATTAAATTTTCACCGCAATAGTATGTTTTAGGAGGGGGGTGTGTTACAGTCCCAAGTTATGTCTGTATGAGATGAAACATAGAGATCATATCTGGGAGCCAGTACGTTAACAAATTAACATATCTACACAGCTACAGTACTTGATTTGTACTTGAAATTTAAGTACTACAGATTTTTGGTTACACCGTTACAAGTTCGTCTATTTCAAATCTCTTAAAGTTATGATGTTCAAACACGGAATACTGTGATCATTGGTGGCATTATTTCTGTACCAATATTTTAAAGTACAAATCAAGTACTGTAAAATACAGGTACCTAAATATTACAATAATTTTAAAGTAAAGAAAATTGTACTATATATTAAAAGTAAATTTCAAGTACTATAGATTTTAAGTACAGAAATAGTATCTATTCAAAAGTAGCAGTGTATGAATATTATATATCTCCCGCAAATAGGCGTGTTTGAGAAACAGATGTATTTTATACAAAGTGCAACATTGAATAACAAACACAAAAATATGCTGGATAATCATGTCTGTGATTGCTGATGGATGGATATGAACTATTCAAATAATTTGTGCGAAAAATGTAAAACAAACCCAGTATTTTGAAATATGTATGGACTAAAAAAAGAGTTCAAGTGAATAGTTTAACATGCTATTAAATATGAAGTACTGTTGATTCGTTATTATTTGTTGGATATCAATTTTTGTGGATTCCACGAAATGAAATTTTCAACGAATAACAAATTTTCTTTAGGCTTGACAAAACTACAAAATCAAATATCCACAAACATGTTACTTTTCCTTACTTTCCGAAAAAATGGTCCCGACGAAAATAAATTCATTGTCAGCAATGCATTTGTCATCATTCCTTATTCTGTTGTTTTGATTGATAAATTGATTGACTGATTTATTTGTTATTCATTTTCGTTTCTCATTTTTCTTCTTCTATTAAAGGGGTTTAAGTGGAATCGGCACACTTCAGCAGATTCCGCTACCCTAGATTTTTAATTTAGCGAGGTGTGCCGAATGGTTAAAAAATGAGTCTCTGCAATGACGTATCATTGTATGATGTATCAATTGACAAGGACTTCGACTACAGATTTCCTTTCAAAATCGAAATAGTAGTAACGATTTGTTAAACTAATCAACATTATCCTTCTTCTATTTCTAGATTAAAGAGATGACACACTTGAGCATTAAACACAATAATCAGATAGTTTCTAACAGTTCATTTTGTTAAAATTAACAGAAAAGTTATTCAAGGAGACAATAAAAGCTACACAACAACGCATTGTTATCAGAAGTTTTTTTTCTGTATTGATTTTTACATATGTATATATTATTGAAAGATGTACTTATAAACAACATTAGGTCAATGTCAGAAAATACTTTTTGTAAGAAGCTAAGAAATTTAAGGAGGTGACGGGTTTCCGATCACTTGAACAGTTTCGTGTCGAATACAAAAAAGTCTATTTTTTCTGACATTGATCTTATATTGGCTTCGTACGCCCATTTAAAATGGCTACACCTATAGATGCTACAATTTTTATAAAAATATCAAAAATAAACCAATTGTCCATCCTCAAAGGAAACTCTGATTGTGAAGCGAAGATCGACATTAGACGAAACTATATTTAGACAACAGGAAGTTTTAGCTATATTATGATAGCGTTTATGCTGTCACTACAACAGAAACATATCATTGTTGACTGTTATGAACTTTGGTGTATCTGGTTCCTTTAGGCAGCAACCATTTGATTTTCTGGGGGGGCTATGGTTTTTTTTTTCTGAACAAATTATTTTTTTCGACTGCGGCGAAAAACAATCTATTTTTTTCGCGACAAGTCGAAAACAATTTTTTTCTTTCAATTTTAGCATTACATATAGTGGCAGCTGAGGGTGAAACAAACAATTTTTTTTTCTCAGAATCAAAAACAAAATAATTTTTTCTGCAAAAACTAGAAACAAACTTTTTTTCCAAAAAAAACCATAGCCCCCCCCCCCCCCCCCCCCAGAAAATCAAATGGTTGCTGCCTTACCAAATCCTACATATTTTGTATTGTAATGATAACACTACTGTTTAAGTGAAGAAAAAAAATATATGGGATAAAGCAACTATTTTTTATATACTTATAGGCAACAGATGTCAAGGTCTTCAAAGGTTGTACAACCTTGGGTTGTTTGTATCAATATAATTTGCATAATGTTTTCTTATCTTTATAAGCTGTAAAAGTGTTTTTTTTGTGTTTAGTTCTACCATTTAGTCTCGAGCACTTAGAGCCAATTTCCTAATGTATGTAGAGCAAAACTTTGGGTAAATTATTTGCTTTGTTTTATATGGTACAATTGTAATTAGGATAATGTCCAATAAAATTTAAATATAATTAATACAGGTTCAACTATAAAATTGAGAATTGAAATGGGCAATGTGTCAAAGATCACAACAACCCGACCATGGAACAGACAACAGCCGAATATATATATATTGTTTGCGAATGTCAATCTTAATAAAAAAAATTCAAAGCTTTTGTAACGACAAATACAAACAAATTAAGCAAGTCAACCAAAGTTGTAATCCTGCATGCATTAGGAAATTTAGCTCTTAAATCTAGAAAAAAATGTACCTGGTGACTGTGTAGAATTTCCACTTTTAAGAACTAGGCTATTATTTTCTACTGTAACCACGCTGTCAGTAATAGATGATAATAATATATCTGTGTGTTTGATTTCAGTGGTCTTCTCAATAGCCAAAGAATGGGACCCATAACTGCCGTCCACTGATATTGAAACAAAGTTTTCTGAGCTTGCAAATGTTGAAAATAGCTGTCTTGATTGTAATGTTGTCCCTGAAATTTCCTTTTCTGATGGTAAATTTATGTCGACAGATGACGAATTGGATACCAATAGGCCCTGCTCAGAAAAAACTTCTCCAACGATGAAAAGTTCTGGAAAAAGATAATTGAGCTTATTAGATAAAGCGTAGTTGAGGCCAGTAGTTCAAGATTTTGATTCTGACCGAACTGTTATTTATCAACCAGGTTGATGCAATGGGCCGACCGCAAAGAACAGTATATTTATAGATATCCTCACAAAGAGTAGTATATTTATGTGTATAACATAAATTAGACTGTGTGTGGTTTTTTTTTTTATATGTAAAACACTTACAATTTTGAAAATTATATTAACTTATGCCAGATTTGGATCAATAACTGCATTCCCTTCCGGAGCAAATGCATTCACCACAGGTTTTACTGTTTGTCTTTTTGTCGCTTTTACTTTTGGCGATGATGTTGTGTACCTTAATTTCTTCACCCTCTTAATATACAATGTATACTATATAAAAGGACAACAGGTACATGTGAATGAACTACTTAGTAATCAAATGATGGATTTTTATCAAAAGAACATTTGCCATTATCTTCCAGAACCCCCCCCCCCCCCTTCCTATTTTGGCAAATAAATTCTCTTATGTGCAGAGGATAAAATGAGAGTGTATATGTATGTATTATTATTCTTATATCATTAACATAATTAGAAACTCTAACTATGTGTGATTACTGCTAGCGCATCCATGCAGTACAGATTTATTCTGACCGATTATTGTTCGATAGATCGTTTTCATTGTGCTATTTTCTTACACATTTCAAACTATTTTCTTACACATTTCAAACTATTTTCTTACACATTTCAAACCATTTTCTTACACATTTCAAACTGCATGATCGGAAGTTTGAATGAACGTAGTTCACATTTCATAAATATGTAAAGTATTTACGATCTACCGTTGCTAAGAAACTAAACTAAAAGAATCATATGTAAAGATTAAAATCTTCTTTTACAGAAGCTTATTGGTGCGTAGACTGTTTTTAGGACATGCATTTATTTTTGACTGACTTTTACTAGTTTGCACAACATGCAAAACGTCGTACTTGATAAATGTTATGTTTGCCCATAATCATCTCAACACCATCTGTTAAAGAAAATTACAACATGAGTACAATTGCTATTTAATCAATGCTTGTGTGATTTGTGAATTCTAATGTCGTAACTGCACTCCCGTCCCCTTTTCGTGAATGTGACCTACCAAATTAGACTTATCACAAGGTTTGTACTAACATGAGTAACACGAAGGTTGACGCATGTGAAGCGGGATCTGTTTACCCACCCGGAGCATCTAAAATCACCCCAGATTTTGGTGGGGTTCGTGTAGCTTAGTCTTTATTTTTTTGTGTTTTGTTTTATGTACCTATGTTTGTCTGTTTGTCTTTTTCTTTTTTTTATCCATGGCGATGTCAGTTTATTTTCGACTTATGAGTTGGAATGTCCATATGGTATCTTTCGAATCTCTTTTATCATTTTTATTATATCTCCACTAATAGAATGCTTTAAATTGAGACTGATCTGACGACTTTTGAACAGAATGTTTTTATTGTAATATCGACACAACTTGTACATTTTCACTATAAACTACATTGCAGGGTTACTACGCATTTGAAAATGATACCTGAACACATATACCGAACTGCAGGACGAAAGGGGAAAGTTAATAAAACCAGATAAAATCAAATGCCCTAACAACGAAAAAAAACCCAACAGTTGCTGTTAAACTACCGACTTGGTACTTGTAAGCATTTAAAAAAAAATGATTAATTTGTGCTGTTTTTATAGCATGTAGCTTTATCTTGATAAATTAATTTGTAATAAGTTTATTGCAAATCAGCATATAACATAATGCTATAGCATCAACAACATATATAATATAGTAAGCGACATAATATGAATGAAAACAGCAATTGCAATTTCATGTTAAGAAACAAACAGGATCATCCATCAATTAAAAATCTGACGTTTTCAAATATCGCTATAAATATGTTCAGAGGTAAGGCAAAAACAAATAATATTATTTAACAACAACCAAAACCAATGAAAGCATCATACCTGCAACAACAACAACAAAACAAAACCACACAAGTTAAAAACAAGAATGTGTCCCAAGTACACGGATGTCCCACTCGCACTATCATTTTTTTTGTTCAGTGGACCGTGAAATTGGGATAAAAACTCTAATTTGGCATTTAAATTAGAAAGATCATATCATATGGAACATGTGCAATAAGTTTCAAGTTGATTGAAAACTACCTTGACAAATTTTTTTAACCTGAAGCGGGACGAACGGACGGACGAACGGGCGGATGAACGAAAGGGCCCATAGGCCAGAAAACATAATGCCCCTCTACTATCGTAGGTGGGGCATAACAAATATTACACTTATCAGCAACAAAACCCAATACACACATTTACCTACAACTACATAAAACTAATTACATGCACAACATTTCGAGAACAGTTACAATATATAAAAACCAATAAAAACATTTAACAATTATGAAGCATTTACCTTCAATAAAAGAAACCCAAAAAACCTTATTCCACCAACAACAACCAACAAATGTCAATGATATTTGACACATTCACCATTTCCATTCACAATGTTATTAACAATAAAACCCAACAAAACATTTACCAAAAACAAAAACTCGACAAACTCATTTCTCACCAACAACAACCATCAAAAACCAAATGATGATATTACAACAAAAAAACTACAAAAAGATGTGTACACAACATATGTCAAAACTTGATGTTCAGTAGTTGTCGTTTGTTGTTGTGGTTCAAAAGTGTGTCTCGTTTTTCGTTTTTGATACAGATTAGGCCGGTGTTTTTTTCTGTTTGAATGGTTTTTCACTAGTTATTTTGCGGACTTTTATAGCTTGTTGCTCGGTGTGAGCCAAGGCTCCGTGTTGAAGGCCGTACCTTGACCTTTAATGGTTTGCTTTTACAAATTTTGACTTGGATGAGAGAGTTGTCTCATTGACACTCATACAACAACTTCTTAAAGCTATCTACTAACATAAACCAATTAAGATTCAATTAAGATTTTACCAACCACGCACACACACATACACACACACAAAACCCCAACACAAACATTCTCCACCAACAACAAAAAAAAACAATGAGAAACTTAACAAATCAAACGACGACAAACAAAAGCCCACACGATGTTTTAGAAAGTTGTCATCGAATCAGAACATTTCTGCAATTTCTATGCCTTTTACGTATTAAATGATTGAAGTATTTTAAAGATAAATTTTGAATAATAAATATAATTTCACTAATACAGATTTCCAAACAGCACAACATTAAGTAAAAACAATCTCCACATAAAAATGTAAAACTTGGAGATTAATACCAAGCTAGCTTTCATATAACCATACATGCAATGTGTTCTTAAAACAATGATACACATGTCGGTTAAAGTACATTAAAATCAATTATTATGTCTACGTGAAGAATTAAGTTAGACATTATCTCATTTATTAGGTCTTTTTTTTTAATCAATTGCCACGAAATATGACAGGCGTCTGCATATCAATAACATTTATGAAAAGAGATGGATTACACTAAAAAAACAATATGCACTAAGATATAAACATAATCACACTCACAACACAAACTCAGAAACATGGATCGAAGCTCGTACACACGACAATCGTTGAACGCATAATTTTGAGGTAAATGTTTGGCGGGCCGCCAACTTTGCTTCGAAAGATACCAAATTGTACTTCCATGTTTCAATTGTGATGCTAGATGAAGATTATGTATAATAAAACAATTAATGTTCCCGAATTTTTAAAAGTGGTGCATATAATTCGAGAAACAATCACTGGGCGGTGCGATAAGGGAGCTGCTATTTGATTTTTATGGGGGGCGGGGGGGGGGGGGGGGGGGAGGCTAGGATGAAATTTGAAAAAAAATAGGCAGGACAGGAGTTTTGAGTAAAAAAAAAAGGCAGGATGAGCAACTTGGTAAAAAAAAAGGCAGGATGACAATTTGTGTAAAAAAAGTCAGGATAACTAGTAAAAAAAAAGGCAGGACCGAATAGAGTAAAACATAAAAAGTCAGGACAGAGATTACAACTAAAAAAAAAAGCAGGACAAAATTTTTCATCCTAGCCTCCCATAAAAATCAAATGGTAGCTCCCTAAACTCTTTTATCTTCCCTCCTATACATTTTTAGGAATACGATTGGTTAAATGAGTCGGCGTGGAGACTGTGTATATTTCATATTAGGTTAGAAGGGAGGCGGGGCTGATTTCATACATGGTTAGTAGTGGTGTTACGTCCCTTTACATTCCATATTAGGTTAGAAGAGAGGTGGGGCTTATTTTATACACGGTAAGTAGTGGTGTTACTTCCCTTTATACAAATAAAACGGTACTGAGAAAAAATCAGACGAAGAAATTGATGATTAAGATTGAAATAAATTCACAAAACACATTTAAACCTAACAAATTGTTATTGTTGGCATCTGTTTATGTAGGATCAATGGAAGAAGTTTCTTAATGCTACCAGTATTGAAGACTTGCTCATTTTGATAAGTCACTAGTCTAAATTTACTTCACACGTTAAGATAGTCGGTATTAAAGACACATTCGTTACATAGTGTGTTAGTGACGTAATACGGTATATATGGGGTCAGTAAATTCCATATGGGAATTCGTGCTTCGCTCTCATCCCATATATACCGTATTTAGGTCACTAGCCCACAAATGGCTTCAGTATCATGTAGTAACATAATAGTCACAGTTATAAACACGACGAAGTTCTTGAATGTATAGAGATTTAGTCCTATCTTTTTTTCTAAGTAAAGACATAAATATATTCGTTATAAGATATATATTCATATTATTTCCCCTAACTGATTTAGTAAAATGTTTTATAAGCATTTTTGATATTTATGTAAAGATGTTGCGTTGGGATATATATGTATAATTACAATGGCATCCATGACTGCAGTTTCTCCATATCCCTAGTAAATCATATAAAGACAATACATGTGTATATATACTGAGCCAAAAATGTTTTGGTGTTTCTGGAAAAAAAATATAAGACATCGTTGATACAGTCCTTAGTTTTACCTGTAATCTAAAACAATCGCACTTTTTCCCTGGTGATTGATTTCGCGCCATTTCAGCATTGCACGTGTAATTGATGTTTTACCTTCTGTACCTGTACTTTTAAAACGATAGTAAAAATTTCTTTTTCACTAACGTTCAGAAACACACTATTGGTAGGAAAAACACATACACTTTTGAAAAAATTGCATGTGGCGTCAACCAGGCCTCCCTGAAAATGACCGTCAGACATCTCTTGAAATGGTTGATGCCGGAATGAGTGTTGATGACATCGTGGCTCGATTTATTGTGCATAAGGCAACAGTTTAGAGACTAACAAACAGATATCGACAAATTGCAACTGCACAGGATAGGTCGATATCTCGTAGACCAAAAAAAAAAACTATCGTCAGGGGAGGAGCGCTACCTTCGTTTTAAGTCAACACGTGACAAGTTTTTTCCGGCCACAAAAGTAGTGCATGACTATGGGCAGCTGCTGGTGTGCCTGCCAATCCTTCATTTATGCAATTAGGACATGGCTGAAAAATTTAATTTTGAATAATTACATTCCTTAAGCAGTTGTATCACTCATTAAAACTTCTCATTCATGATGACAATAAAGTGCACAGGTAAATGAAATAAAAACTTGATAAAAGGCGTGTTTTCATGATCCTATAGGTAAAAATGTAATTATAAGTATTGAATGCTTTTTTTTTGTAACTTTATAGGGTTGTAAAAGCGTTGACCGTGCGCACATTTTAAGTATGAAGCGCTTCCGCGCTTCATACAAAATGTACTTCGGTTAACGCTTTTACACCCCAATAAATTTACAAAAAAGAGCATTCAATTCTTAAATAACACTATACTTTTTCCCGCAGATTGACCTTCCCGCGCTCCATACAAAGAAAATCCTTATGAATGTGAGTGATAAACATTTATGTTGCTTCTGACATGTCATACATGTAATTCTATTTTGTTATTATTAAAATTATATGTTGTTATGATTTTGTGATAAAATAAAATTTCACATTTTTGTTGCTAAACTTTTTTGGCTCAGTATATATGAATCACTGTTTGAAATTTAAGTATGATCAATAAAGAAAACATAATATCATAGTTCTGTTTATTTTTCATGTTTCTTATTAAATTGAGAATGGCTAGGAGAACTGGTTTTGTTAGTGGTACGTGTATTTCAAATCAATAATATAGTCATCCACCCCGTACCCCCCACCCCAACACAAACAGAAATGTTGATGTCTCCTTTTTCGGTACTTTTATATCCCCCGTCATTATTTATTGAACGTTAAAAAAAAGTCTATAACATAACTTAGTCCCGAGATTTTGTATTGTTATACGTAGACTGATTGATCGATTGTTGCTCAGTTAACGTTCATGATGAGTAACTGTAGATGAGTAGATGATATAGAAATAAGGAAATAAGGCAATTATTTGCCATAGAATAAATAATCCAGGCATTAATTTATTCTCCATAGAATAAATAACCTAGGCAATTATCAATTATTCGCCATAGAATAAATAACCCAGGCAATTATCCATTATTCGCCATAGAATAAATAACCCAGGCAATTATTCGCCATAGAATAAATAACGAGGAGGCAAACAATTAAAACTAAATGCCACAACACAACCGTCAAGAGTAAGCAAAGCCCATACCGAAGTTAAAGCTTTCAATGGAAGACTAATGTAGAGACAAAATTACAGACACGGTTGAAAATGCTTAATTCAAGAGCTCTAATGTTTTGGTGTTTAAAGCTTATTTGAAAAGCATGTATTACGTGCTGTGCAGTTTAATTGAAAAGCCTCGATAGAGCCAACGTTTTGATCTCTTGAATTCGGATATCAAAACGGACTTTAAATTTGTAAATTGAGATCTTTTTGGTGCTTGGAGATATTCCACCTTGAATACAATAGTAAGTTGCTTTAACAACGACGATGGTGGGCCAAATTTCATTTTTGGCATCAAATTTAGAAAAAAGAAGATTTGGTATGATTACCAATCAATGAGACAACTTTCCACAAGAGACCAAAATGACAGAAATTAACAACTATAGGTCCCCCTACGGCCTTCAACAATGAACAAAGTCCATACCGCATAGTCAGCTATAAAAGGCTCCGAAATGACAATTGTAAAACAATTTAAACGAGAAAACTAACGGCCCAATTTATGTAAAGATGATTTCAGCTTTCCAATTGTGAACTTTCCATTTCTAAGTAGCAACATTCCAGCAGCACCTGCATACGGGGTATATATCTCCCAATTGATACGATATTCCCGTGCTTGCATTTCCTATCATGATTTTCTTGATAGAGGGTTACTGCTCACAAGGAAGCTATTAAACCAAGAGTTCCAAATGGTGAAGTTGAAATCATCCCTTCGTAAATTTTACGGACGCCATCACGAGTTGGTTGACCGTTATGGAATAACCGTTTCACAAATGATATCGGATATGTTCCTTACGTCGTAACTACAATCCCCTTCCCTTTCATGAATGTGACCTACCGAATTAGACTATTTACCAGATTTGTAATCACATAAGCAACACGACGGGTGCCACATGTGGAGCAGGATATGCTTACCCTTCCGGAGCACCTGAGATCACCCCTAGTTTTTGGTGGGGTTCGTGTTGTTTATTCTTTAGTTTTCTATGTTGTGTCATGTGTGCTGTTGTTTTTCTGTTTGTCTTTTTCATTTTTAGCCATGGCGTTGTCAGTTTGTTTTAGATTTATGAGTTTGACTGTCCCTTTGGTATCTTTCGTCCATCTTTTATTACCACTGGGTTGATGTCTCTGCTGGTGGACATTTTGTCCCCGAGGACATCATCCGCCCAGTAGCAAAACTACAATTGCATGAACTTACGAAGATCAAATAGGAAACTGGCTCGGACGTCGCCCAGTATAAAAAGGTCCGAAACAGACGTCACCATGGACACGGTGTCGTCTGATATGGCAGGTGTCCCCTTATCACCAGACATGACAAATATCTCAAACACGACTCATTCAGATCATCGTCCTAGTGACAATAGCAATATTACACATATAAAGCCTTGTTCAGTTCTCCTTAAAGACATTTTGGTTTTTGATGACACAGTACAACACTGTCGCATTTCAAAATGTGAGACCAAAGGCTGCAAAACATGTGCTATTTTAATTACAGATGCTGAATTCACTAGCAATTTGACCAAGAAGTCATATTTTACCAGAAGTTACGATGATCTGAATTGTAAATCGATAAATGTCGTCTACGGATTAGAGTGCAACCTTTGCGGATTGGTATACGTCGGTGAAACGAAAGGAAGGCTAAACAAACGTATGTGCGGTCATAGATCAGACATTAACCTCAATGCTAACGACATTCTATACCAGCATTTCAATCAGCCCGATCATTCCATCGTTTCTATGACAGTTCGCATTATCGAAAAGATATACCATAGCTCTAACAATCCTAATCTTTCAACGACTCTCCGTAGACAAAAAGAAGACTACTGGATTAGACAATTGGGAACTGCAACACCGTATGGCTGCAATGACATAATTGATGGTATAGGTATTCTATCTAGTCCTTCGTGTAACTCGGTGAATGTGATGAATATTTTCAACTCGACTCCTCGACGTAGACGCAGTCATGGTCATCGTCATTATACATCACCTTCTCTGCATGATGTCTCTATTAATGACTTGTTGTCATTCATACAAAAGCCGTTAGGTATTCATCACATTCGCACGAAACTTTATTCATTACCCCTTTCAAAACTTCATTCTCTGTTCAATTTATGTTTGGAATCCACTGTTACAAACCCTCATTCAAACCAATACAAACTTCAAGCTATAATTTCGGATATTGCAAGTCACAGACTTTTCAAGCCAGTTCGCATTGGAAAAGATGAAAAAGAGAAAAGATCTTTTCTAAATCTTTCCTTTGCCAATAAAGGTCTCGATGGCGTCAACCTAGGCAATATCCTTCATCATAAATTAGTTCAATCGAAAATACCTCCTTATTTCAAAGACCAGTCTGTACCAATAATTTCTTATACCTATACCAAACCTATTGCAACTAAAATTTTCAATTACAAACGCGTTTTGCAGAATCTCGATATTGACGACTTCAAGTCTAAACCTCCTGATTGCACTTGTGCTAGTTCCCAATTCATATATAATCCTGCTGGCCACGTTATTACCGGTGACCTTAACATTGTTAATAACACTTCTCTACGAAATATGTTATTGAAAGGTCCGAAATATCGTGAGCCTAAATCCATCAATTGGAAATACAACTTTAAAATTTTGATGGACTCAGTCGAGGATTATGCCAGGCAATGGGCTAAACGTGAAAAGGAAGACGTAGACACTCTATCCGAATGGATTAAGGCAGTGAGGTCGTTAATACAAATCAGAATCAAGAAACTGAATGGGTCCATCAATGCCCATGCTACGTCAATCTTTAAAGACCCAAATGTTGCTAAACACTTATCCGACCTCCATGATAAATATGTTGTTGTCCCCGCAGACAAAGCCCCAAATAACATCGTTTTTGTCTGTAAAAGTCACTACATTAATTGCTTGATAAACGAATTAGGTATAGACAATTCACTTGGAAACTCAACATATACCCTCACGACACTTACCAAAGAGGAAATCCTAGATAATCATAGGTCTGTTCTTTGTTCCTTTGGTATTTCAACCAAAGATGAAGAACTGGATCTTCCATCACTGTATTGGATACCTAAACTACATAAGTGTCCTTACAAACAACGGTATATTGCTGGGTCTTCCAAGTGCTCCACGAAACCTCTTTCTAAATTATTAACATCTATTTTATCAGCAATCAAAGACGGGCTTCAAAGTTATTGTGAAACTGCCTATTCTAGAGGTGGCGTGAATCAGATGTGGATACTTAAAAATTCCAAAGATCTTTTAGAGTACATACAATCTAACTCTCTTTCATCTTGTAACAGTATTAAAACATTTGACTTTTCTACTCTTTATACAAGTATTCCACATTCCAAGCTAAAAGACAAATTGAAAGAGTTGGTATTACTTTGCTTCATAAAAAAGAATGGCCAACGTAGATACAAGTATCTTGTCTTAGGGAGGGATAAATCATACTTTGTAAAGAATCACTCTGATTCAAACAAAAAATTCTCTGAAACCGATATTATCAAGATGCTTGATTTCTTGATTGACAACATATTTGTAACGTTCGGAGGACGTGTTTTTCAACAGAGTGTCGGCATCCCAATGGGAACAAACTGTGCCCCTCTACTTGCCGACTTGTTTCTTTATTATTATGAAGCTGACTTCATGCAGGAACTTCTTAGGAAGAAAGATAAGAAGTAAGCAATATCCTTTAACTCTACTTTCCGCTATATAGATGACGTTCTTTCACTAAACAATTCAAAATTTGGTGACTATGTGGAACGCATCTATCCCATCGAATTGGAGATAAAGGATACTACAGATACAGTTAAGTCGGCTTCATATCTTGACTTACATCTAGAAATTGACAATGAGGGTCGATTGAAAACTAAACTTTACGACAAAAGAGATGATTTCAGCTTTCCAATTGTGAACTTTCCATTTCTAAGTAGCAACATTCCAGCAGCACCTGCATACGGGGTATATATCTCCCAATTGATACGATATTCCCGTGCTTGCATTTGCTATCATGATTTTCTTGATAGAGGGTTACTGCTCACAAGGAAGCTATTAAACCAAGAGTTCCAAATGGTGAAGTTGAAATCATCCCTTCGTAAATTTTACGGACGCCATCACGAGTTGGTTGACCGTTATGGAATAACCGTTTCACAAATGATATCGGATATGTTCCTTACGTCGTAACTACAATCCCCTTCCCTTTCATGAATGTGACCTACCGAATTAGACTATTTACCAGATTTGTAATCACATAAGCAACACGACGGGTGCCACATGTGGAGCAGGATCTGCTTACCCTTCCGGAGCACCTGAGATCACCCCTAGTTTTTGGTGGGGTTCGTGTTGTTTATTCTTTAGTTTTCTATGTTGTGTCATGTGTGCTGTTGTTTTTCTGTTTGTCTTTTTCATTTTTAGCCATGGCGTTGTCAGTTTGTTTTAGATTTATGAGTTTGACTGTCCCTTTGGTATCTTTCGTCCCTCTTTTATGTAAGTTTTCCATATCAAGAAAATACAACACTAATGTACGTAAACTATATTAAAAAAAAATGTGTCACAGTTTGCAACAGTGACATCATCATTGATATTTCTGTACTAACAAACGTGATCAAACTATTCCGTTCTATGCATTTAACATATATATCGTATATCGAGTTACATACATATTAAATGTTACTTAGTTTGTGAACCTTACTTAAATAAGGGCGAGCAAACGGAACGTATCATTACTTCTATAACAAAGGCAAAACATTCACCGAACACATTCTTTTCATCTTAATTTTTTTTTTTATAAATTTCTGATCTAAATATTTTCTAAATATATTGTTCAGGCTTTGGGTCATATGTAAAAATGTGGGTTTTTGTGTGTACCAAATTCATTAAAGCATTTTATGTTCTGCATAACATGTGATTTTAAAAGTCTTGGAGGATAATTAAATTATTCTGGGTTTGAAAAAGCATTTTTAGACCTGATTGCACTCAGAGAGCACTCCTTCCGCTATGAAAAGATAGATTGCAAATGTGAAGCGAATTAGTTAAGGAATGAAACGTTTTCCAACCAAAGTGGTCGGATATGTATCTAATAAAAAAATTCACCGAATAATTATTTTAAGCATTTAACCAATGTTTTCAAGTTCATTCATAATTGAGTTGAAGTTTGGGTAATGCCGAAAAGATAACAACATTAAAAAAAACACGTGAAAATTGCCATAATTGGAGACATCATATTTCTGAACTTTTAAGGACAGCATTTTTGCCAGATATTTATATCTACTCAGACACACAACCTTGAATGCTATGCCCAGACAGACATAAATTATATTTTTGCATTATAAAATGGATTTCTGAATGATAATACATTGTATATCATGCGTCACATGCACTTATCGTCTGTCTTTTCTTTTTATTAGAAAAATCAATCTTGGCTTAAATTAGAAAGACACATAAGTGTCTTACTTTTTTTTTTAGCAATTTTGGCAAATGTCCTATATTTTTGTAGATCTAACGCATTTTATTTTTAATGCTGGCTTGTCTCAATTCTTACCAAAAAAAAATACAGACTTATAGATCGTTCTTATGTTATTTATTACATTTGTACGTCTATAAATCGAGGACATTTGACCAAACTAGTTTAGATTGTTACTTGATCATTTTATTTTATTTACAGCAGATTGTATTGAGTGTGTAGGCAAAGGTTGGTTATCTGTCGAACTAGTATAATCTTAAAGGAGGGTAATTTACCTTAACTAATAATGACTTCATGGTTAAGCTTGTAAGTAAGCTTACCAAAGATATCACCTTTACCTATACACTCAATGCAATCGGCTGTTAAGGTTCATAATTATAGAGATTGTTGTCGGCCGAATCAAATCAAACACTTGACAATATGTATTTGCTCCTACTCCTCTAACTATACAGCATTATATATAAGAGTAAAGATTGTTAGATTCGGAGTCACCAGAATCAAGTGCACGGGTACGGTGTGTAGCTATCAGAGCACATGTGTTCATATTAATATTACATGATCGGGCTATCATTGTTATATGCATGTCATATTTGCCACTGGACGTTCCATAATCATTATCATTACCATCATCGATGTAAAATAAGATGAGTGCATCTGGTTCCATTATAATTTCCCCAGATATGTGTGTTTGCTTGTCTTATTGTGCCTCATCATATAATATCTGAGAACGATTTTCAATGAACTTCTCTTTCTGTAAAAGTTGTTATACATGTATTTCAAATTCGCACTTTGTGAAATAAATGTATTAATGCAATGGAGTCAAAAGCTAGCTTTATATGTGCAAAATAGCAATAAAGTGGCTGAATATTAAAAAGAGGATGTGGTATGATTGCCAATGAGACAACTCTCCCCAAGAAACCAAATGACAGAGAAATAAACAACTATAGGTCACCGTACGGCCTTCAACAACGAGCAAAGACCACATTGCATAGTAAGCTATAAAAGGCCTCGAAATGACAAATGTAAAATAGTTCAAACGAGAAAACAAATGGCCTAATGACTGAAACCTGTTTTACACATGCTTCTGCATTGATTAATGCCCTCAGCACAAACATTGGTGAAAATTTCTACAACCTTCTAAGTGCACAGTTTGCTCATTTTTTTTTTATATATCTTTTACAATAATCTTTGACAGCCTATTATTCAAATTTACCAATATTATCACCAATTAATATTCCTCTAAAATTAGATGGGTTCTGTTAGGAATCTTGACTTATGTCAAGGGTTGATATAACAAGCTAATAACTGTTCATATAAGATAGTCTCTTTATCTCTTTTTTAAAGTGGCTCTTGTATGTTTTATGATGTTGTTTTGTCAAATATGTGTATGTTTTATTAAAGAATAGGTGACTGAGACTTGAATAAAAGATTGTCTTGTCTTGTCACATTACACAATAGATTATAGTTCTTGATGACTGTTTGTTCCAGAGACGTTCCTAATCAGCGTATTTCTGTTAGACCGTAATAACATAAATAAGCATTTATAACTAGACACCAAAACCCCAAAAAATATTAAAATTTTGATAATAAACAAAATTCTTACCGTCATTTTTAAATATCAAAAGTAAAAGGTTCACAACAAGCACTAGACTTTTCATCTCCTTTTTTGATTATTTTTTCCTTTTTATTTCCATTGTTTCATTTACGATTTATACACCTTACATCATTGAAGCATAATTGGTGTAATTAGTTTACTAAAATCCTTGTTTGTATAATAAGTACGAAACTATAAAGCGGCTTCCGTTTAAATTAGGTACTTTCCACTATCAAGAGGTTGGAGTCTTGACCTGTTTAGCATGTTAAAGGTCTAAGAGAACACGAAATGCATAAATATTGCCAATCGGATGTCATTTATTTATTTCCACTTTAAAGTTAAGTATGAAATGCAACACGTCAGAAAAATATAAATAATTTTTCACTTTATGAATTGATTTTGTGTTATGTATAACATATGTCTCCAAAGTAATTTGAATAACAAGAATAAGTAAATATTGAATTTGATCAGAACGATTGACTCAGCCATTAGTATCTATTAGTCTTTTTTATTGTTCGATACTTTATAGTTTTTAAAAATACTAATTGGGTATAATTTACTAAGTGAATAATATGTGCGCTGACCATCAACGATAAAAACTATGGACAGGATTTCCTCAAACGTCAATGAGCATAGACAATTTGGCTTTCCTTTTTATTATTATTTGTCACGTTTGTTTACCCCCCCCCCCCCCTTCCTTTTTGCACATGTAAGTTATTTCATGTCGGAGCGTATCTGGTGAAGGTAACAGAAGTATCACTTGCCTTGCAATATCAAAATTAAAATTGGAGACCAAGTTAACTCACATTCAAACAAAATATTGGGGATTAAACTGTTTTCATATGAGCACTATGCAATTCTAGGAATCTTATAAAATACAATAAGGAACTTTTCATAATCAAAAGTAAGCATGAATCTTTTGTTTGCGTCTCGTATTTGATTGAAAGAAGGGACAAACTCATTGCTGGTATACTATAAGGAAGCAACCACTGACAATTAAATAAATATTCTGCTGGTAATTAAGCACGAGACATATATTATATCATAGCATAGACACACTCTTTATTTGAACGATCGGTTCCTTTAGTTATATCCTAGCAAAGGCAAATTATGTATTTAAACGATCAGCCCTTTGGAGAAATCCGTCTGCGCCTGAAATGCGTCCTTATGGGGTCACCACTCATTCTCGTCCATGCTATACTTCAGCACCCGGGCTTATTCATGTAATGTGTTGTTTAGCAATTCCAAGAATTGTAAAACGCCTTTAACAAAAACAGAAAAAAATGTATGCAACGGTTACAGCGAAATAGAAAAATAAATAAATGTAAACTAAAAAAACATTGATGCAGATAAGATTATCTTTTGCAATAATATGTTTTTTTTATCAATAATTAATTGTATTGTTGCAGATAACTACAAGCCGATGTTACTTTTCAATCTTCATTGTGATTCATACATGTAATACATTGACCTGTGTATGTAACGACAAGGTGTTACGTTTGCCTAATAAGCAAAACATACAAATAATAACTTATAAATGGATGATTGGTATTCATCAATAAAGTATCGAAAAGAAGAGAAAAACTGTATAATAGTTGTATGCATAGTCCCAAATTAACAAGACATTAACATTGAGAACAACTGAAAGTAAATGTGACCTTGTCAGATGTGTTTAAGAGTATTACAGCCGATTGCATTGTGGGTGTAGGTTAAGGTTATTATATCTTTGTTTAGCTTGCATGCTCTAGCTAAAACGTGAAGTCATTATTAGGTTAGGTAAACTACCCTCCCTTAAGAGTAGACTAGTCCGACAGATAACCTATCTATCTGTCTGTAGGACTAGGCTACTTCGAAAGGAGGGTAGTTTACTTAACATAATAATGACTTCACGGTTTAGCTAGCAAGAAAGCTAACCAAAGATATAACCTTTGCCTACACACTAAATGCAATCGGCTGAAACTGTTCTGTATGCTAGTACATAACATAATTAGTGACATCACCGAATGAAACTTGACGACGAGTTTGTACTGAACACACGTACCACGACGGGTGCTACGTGTGAAGCAGGATATTTTTACCTTTCCAGAGCACCTGATATAACTAACGAATATTTGGTAGGGCTTCTTGTTGCTTAGTCTTTTATTTAGACGGGTGCTCGTGTGAAGCAGGATATGCTTACCCTTCCAGAACACATGATATAACTCAAGAATTTTTTGTGGGGGTTCTTCGTTGCTTAGTCTTTTATTTAGACGGGTGCTCGTGTGAAGCATGATATGCCTACCCTTCCAGAACACATGATATAACTCAAGAATTTTTTGTGGGGGTTCTTCGTTGCTTAGTCTTTTATTTAGACGGGTGCTCGTGTGAAGCATGATATGCCTACCCTTCCAGAACACATGATATAACTCAAGAATTTTTTGTGGGGGTTCTTCGTTGCTTAGTCTTTTATTTAGACGGGTGCTCGTGTGAAGCATGATATGCCTACCCTTCCAGAGCACATGATATGACTCACGAAAATTTGGTGGGTGGTCTTGTTGCACGGTCTATAGTTTTTGTATGTAATGTTTTACATTTAAATAATTTTTTATAAGGTTGAAATTCAAGGACATATTTTACCGAAAGTGAAATTGTGTTTTTTAAATATTCTTGTATTCAAAATGCATGTTCTTAGAGTAATCTCTACGACTGCTCCACTTTATAAAAACACATGACCCCACAAGTTAATAGATACATATTGGGCCTAATTGAAGTTATTGTTTTTTTAGAAAAAACATATTTTGTTCAGTGAAATGTGTGTGGCATATCATGGAATGTGACAGCAGTGTATATATGTATGATATTCAATGTTCTTAATATAGTATGCATGAAAAGTATAAATCATGTGCTTGACCGGCTTCATAAATATCAAGTTATAAAAGTTGACATTAGTCAATGAGAAAATCTGTCGCCAGTCTTCATTTTTAACTAATACATTATCATACATTCATTGGTAAAAACAAATTGTGAAAGGTTGAATCCTTTAAAATCTTCCTACACAGGTCCGTACGAATGGTTTTTTTTTTGCTTTGGGGAAAAAGGGTGGGGAGGTGTCAAAAGAATGAAATGCGACTTTTCCTGTAAACTTTTTTTTAAATACGAACCACACCCCCACAAAAAATGTATATTGGAAACAACAACAAAAAGAAAACATAGACATTCAAATTTTAATTAATTTTATTATAAAACAATAGAAAATATTTACATTAAATATGGCTCACTGTCGATATTTTGAAAATTCTGGATTTCTGTAAGAACTAAGCACTACTTTAACATTTTTGGTAAGATTCATAGGTTACACGCCGAGAACTGAATTTACAGCATTGGCGTTTAAAGCTTCGGGTGCATTCGCATCATATACTTTACTATTTAGACTGTCGATAGTTTGAACGAACGGTAATTCATTATATAGTGGATTGGTGAATCCAAGATTTTCGCTAGTTTTTATGAGAACAGGAGCTGATTCAACTATTTTCCCATTTTGATCACTTTCTTTTCGAATCGGGACCGATTTCACGTCTTTTCCTGTAAGTTGAATAGGTAGACCAGATATCGGTGTCCCTATCTGTTGATTGTTTCTGAAAACCGGCAAAGAACTACCTGACGGGTTCTGATTGAATTGTGGGATAGCTTGATTTGGTGATTGGAAAGATCCACGTACAAATGGAGTGTTTTGAGACGGCCCACCTTGTGCTAAAGTTCCCAGTACAGTAAGTGTGTTAGGTTGCTGTCTAAAAACAGGGGCACTTTGCCATTGATTATTAACAGGAAATTGCATGTTGTTTTGATTGATCGGCAGTGTGTTCTGCAATTGACCAATCGGCAGAGTATTTTGCCATTGTGTATTTACTGCTCCAGTGTTTTGCCATAGACTGTTGTCAGCTGCATTATTTTGAAGTAGACTGTTGCCAGCTCCATTATTTTGCAATAGGTTGTTGCCAGCTCCATTATTTTGCCATAAACCATTAACAGCGCCATTGTTTTGCCACTGGTTGTTCATTGGTATAGAATTTTGCCATTGAGAGTTGATTGGTACATTGTCTTGCCATTGGATATTTGTTGGAACATTATTTTGCCATTGTGGATTGAGGGGCCCATTATTTGTCCACTGCGTGTTCAAATTATTTTGCCAGACTGGAACATTGTTTTGCAATGGAATGTTGTTATTGTTTTGGAATTGATTATTTGGTATATAAACAGGCTTTGGATTAAGATTTGCATCGAGCCAATTTCCGGTAAGTGTACCAGTCATTTGATTTACAAACTTTGGAACTTTTGGAATGTCACCTCTACTTGGTCCATTGTCCGGTTGAATTTTTGTAATGTCTGGAACTATTTTATTATTTACGCATATATTTTTGTCACATCCTCTGCAAAGTACTCCATACACATTAGTATATATTTCCTTTCGACATTCATTTGGAATATCAATCAATGGACAAACAAGCGGTGGACATATATTTACAGGAGGATTTACCGGAAGTAACGACCCTTCCGGTTTAATAGGTCGATGTTTCACGTGGTGCCTCCCATATCTGCGGTAGCTGTGATATCTATGACCTAAAATTGAAATGAAAAATAAATGAAATAAAAGTTTTTGATATAAAATTTTATATTTCATGTGAATAAAGAGAGATATATGGAGATCAACATTAAAGGGTCAAATTGGTCAACAAATTAAAACAAGTTAACAAGTACAGCAGTACGTTCCCTTTTCAAGATGTTGCATTTTGTTGTATTATAAAATTGACTTTTATCGTACCAATTAAGAGCTACGAGGTCACAATTACAAAACATGACAGCGCATCTGTATTTTAGAGTGAATATATATCATAATGAACTTGCTTGTCTATTTTGAAGGCATGAACGTTCCTGTTGAAGGCATATCCAGAAAAGCGCAACAAATACATAAAATTAATGTTATTTTAGTACCTTAAATTACTTATTAAAATTATTTTTAGAGTTCTAATGATTAATTTATAACTAACGTGATATGAATTAACTTTAAATATTAACTTACCATTTGCGCAATATAGAAATAAAATTCCAAATACGAATGAAAGAGTTCTTGTCTTCATTGCTGTTATCGTTCCAAAATCTTTTATCAGTTGTCTTATTCTCAAAGAAATTTCCTTTTTATATATACATTTTTTTTCTCAATTACGCACGCTAAAACTACGTTTTTACTATATTTTGCACGCGTCATTTCATTACAAGACATTTGATTGGCTGATATAATGAAGGTGTCACGTTATATAACGGCCGAATGATGACTGTCATTTGTTTACCTTGTTAGTAACAGGATAGATATCATTTTGACAGTTTAGTCACTAGACTTCTTGACGCAGATTTTATGGGAAATTGCGATGTTCTTAGTACCACCTACAAGATTTATTCATCAGAACATGATGGTTATCATTGAACTTGATTGAATCCAGCGTATTTTGATTCTGTGTGGCAATTAATGTATCAATTAAAAAATCTTTTAAGTAATGTGAAACGAAATTCTATTTAAAAAAATCTTTTTTTAAATAATGTAACGTATGTGGAAAATAAAATGTATATTTTTTTATCAAAATATTTGGTATACCGTCCACCTTCGTTTTACCCGGCTTTTACCCGGTTATCTACCCTGGCGTCTTTCATTAAAGAAGTATTTTCCAAACAACATTTTACACTGGCTTAAATATGTATTCTTGACATTTAAAGGACATTTTCTCTATTCCTTATTCCTTATTTTTATCTCTTTTTCTCCCTTCTCTAAAGAGAATGCTACAGTCATCATGAAAACGAAAATACTATGCTAAATGTTATATCATTAAACGGCATTTCGATCCTCTATCATTTGTATTTTTTACATTTTTCTAAATAGTTATTGATAAGACAGATCGTTTTGTGACAGAGGCTATAAATATATTCATATGTTATTGACAAAATAAACGAAAATTATAGGTTATATCTATAAGAACTGTATTCAACTTTAGATACCTTATTCATTTTTTATTTATGTTGCAATTCATAATGTTTATTTATCTCAAACTGTGCACTGTAAAACCAGATCCTTATTCGAGCGATTAGTGATCGATTAGAAATTGATTAAGTAGGTGATTAACAACATTAAATTTACTTTTAAGCATTATCATCATTTATTTTCCTTTATTTTTTCTTCACAGAGTGGACACCTGAGAACAACAATCGTTGTCATTTCACAAGTATTTCGTTATGTATGTTTTGAAAGGACTATAAACAGTGTAATATATGTCAATAAACCATGATTGATCTCATCAATGAAGTAATACACAATTTGACCACAGGCGATTCCATATATTAACATGTGAAAAAAAGCGGGAATATTCATTGACTCGGAAATGAATTGATCATCATATACATCTGTTGTTGTTTTTAGAGAAAACACAGAATAAATGATGACTTCTTTAAAGAATGCATCAGTAAATAAATAAATGGCAGAAACAGGTAGGGTTATTTCCCCTTGATTTATTTCACAGTAGGTACATTTTCGAAAAGTGCATCATATCAATCTTTGCTAAAATTCACATCACATCACGATATATTAATATATCGACATCAAAACGCTTTACCAATATATTTGGCGTATATCAGAATAATTTATCAAATCATAATACATAGAGATTCATTTTGCCCAAAACAGCAAATTGATTTTTTGAAAGTTTGATTATGCATTTGAAAAGAGGTGTAGGAATATTATTAAACATAAACAAAGTTTTATTTGAAGTAATTCGATTTGTTAACTTTCAGATACACAATAATAGAGTACGGTTAAAAGAAGTCCTCAAATGGAAAGTTATGTATGTATAACCCGAACCCAAAATAACTCAAACTTTATATAATTATTGTTTTCCGAAAGAAAAGAAAAAATGCAGTAGCATTTTGATTTGATGTAAGTATGTTTTTTCTGATGATTTTTTTATTTTTGAATACTCAAATTCAAGATAGTTTACTACGAATTATGAGAAAATACAAACAAAACAAGAAAATTGAAATAAATGAAGGATAAAGAATTTAATTCAAATAGTTTGGGGGTGGGGGTCAAAATTGCTGAAAGTTTTGTTTAATTGACATCGAATTTATATATATCCTTATTGGTCAATCAATTTTTCCCAAATTAAGTTAAGAGGGGGGTAAGGGGGTCAGTGAAAAAAACTATATAAAAAAAGTTTTTTTTATCCTTCATTGAACTTTTGATGTCGTCCCTTAAATAAAATAAATAGAGACATTTGTTTTCCTTTTTATTCCTTTGTACTTCTTATAGTGTTATATGTCCACGTTTGATAAAAATTGAATTTGTAATCTTATACTATATACTTGACACCAAGTACATTATACAACTATAAATAGTACGAATTCAAATGAAGTAGAAGAAAACGTATGATTTTATCATATATTCATTCATATTTTTTTTTCTTTTACATTATCTTAAAAGTGCAAAACTCGTTAGACTTATCAATCAATCGTTAATCGTTTGTCTAACAAAACAATTAAATAAACAGTGTCTTATCCTTCCTCATATTTTTATCAGCATAGTTCAATGGTGTTCCTCCGGACACTTGAATGTCAATTCCAGTACAAAAAGTGGCATCAGCAGACAAATATAAAGCTGTCATTCCCATCTCTTCAGGCTGTCCAATCCTTCCAAGCACCTTTAAAATATATCATTGCAAGTTGCAAGATAAATGGCTACACAGTCTGACAAAAAATATGAGGTGTTTTCATAAGACCTATTTCATATAAAGAAAAATAATTTGAAGGAGGAAACATTTTACGAACCAAATTTTATTATATCTACCAAAACATTTCAATGACCTTTTTATTATTTTTTTCATGTTTTTTCTTGTTGTTCATTATTTTCATTTTTTATGAACTTTATTTATCGTCTTATCCGTTTTCAGATTCATAATTTGATGCAAAATCGTATAGTTGACCTTGTTCCAAGTAAATTATTTTAAAATTTGGTATTGATGATTCATTTGTAAAAGTCATCCAATGTAGTCAAGGAAAATACAATTTGTGCTTTGAATTGATGTATAAGAAAAAACCGAAAGACGAAGTGAACTTTTGGAACTTCACTTTTTGTGTTACATGAATTTAAAATTTTCTTTTCCAATTTTATTAAATATAGAATGTATAAAATATATATACAGAAACATCCTTGTATCGCTGCATTTGTTGTTCAGGATCTGGAGATATATCGACCATTTTTAAGAGGAGAGGAGAACTTGTTGCTCCTGGTGAAATTCTACAACAAACATTGAAAAACAAAATGAAACCATGGAAATTTATAAGTTATGAAATAATAACATAAATGTAGTAGTTTGAACTGAGTCATGATATCAGAATTGCATTGAATAAAAACTTGAAAAAAATGAGTGTATATTCTTGGCATTGCTATTCCTCTAATTGATGTTTGCTTCAAAAACTGACGGAGGTTTAGTTTATCAAATCAGCATGAATTTTTCGATGTTAAGGTGTCATACCACCAATTACTCCCTCAAATTTAGAACGTATGTGAAAGTAGGCCTACTCGGACAAAAAAAAGTGCATTTGATGTCATTGTTCACCTAAACTAACTAACAAATTTGCAGAAATGAAAGTTTTGTTGAAAGAGAAATATATTAAGACCATTTTGAGCCAAAATTTACCTGTCTATGAGTTTGCATGAAAAATTGAGGATTAATGCGCTCCATAGTATACTAATTTAAGATTTCCAGAAAACCAGGGGTTATTTTTAGTGGTACCTCCTTTCGGAAGCTCTCTGCTTTCTTATATGATTTTGAATGTATGTTGAAAATTGGCATGCAGAAAGGTGACACCTGTACAATTCAGGATATACCTAGTTTCTATGAAAATAAACTTAAGGTAAAATATTTAGAAAGCTGTGAAAATTGCAAAATTTGGTTGAACAGATAGGGACTTTTAATTGGTGGTATGACACCTTTAAGCAAAATGCGGTGAAACATCAAAATCAGAAAACAATTGTTTTTTTTTGTCTTAACTGATCATTTGAGATAATAGTAGCCACATTTCAATCTTTTTGGGGGCAAAATGTCACATATTGCAAATTTAGAGCCTAAATCTTGAGTTTGTCCTATTTTTAGCTTTTCCCATCCTGACAATATGCTTTTATATAAAAAATGTCCTAAATAATATTATAAATGCACAGAAAGTTATTCTGCGGTGTTAAACATTGAAACATAAGTTGTTTACTACCCCCAAAAAAATTTTGTCATGCAGATTTAATGAAATTATTTGATTTTTACCCCTTATAGCATTGCGTCATACTATGTACTTGGCAGATAGCATAGCCTAATGTAAGCACTGCAGAAACTCACAAAAGCACCATTTATTATTCCAAATGAAATGTTTATATCTTAAATTTTATTAACTGATGTAAATAAACACAGTTAAATGACCATGACTGCACTGTTGATCAATTTGTAGTACTTTACTGACACCAGTGAAAAAAAGGGGGGTCAATATTCCTTGACACTTCAATACCTTGGATTTTTTACTAAATTCATTGCAAAAATTGTTGGAAGTCTTTAGAGAAGTAGAACAAACAAGAAAAAATCAGTAAAACAATGATCTTGATATTGAAAGTTTATGTTCCTGTAGCCCAAAATGAAATTTTCAAGTATTTTCTATCAAAGTCATACATTACAGTCAGTTTAAATTGAGCTGTGAAATTTTTATTATAAGTCGCATAATGCTCAGATAGGCTGTTTTTAACTACAAATTGACTAAGGATTAAGAATAAAGCAAAATAAAAGATTTCTAATCAACTTTTTTGTCTCTTTAGGTGTCATACCACCAATTACTCCCTCAAATTTAGAACGTATGTGAAAGTAGGCCTACTCGGACAAAAAAAAGTGCATTTGATGTCATTGTTCACCTAAACTAACTAACAAATTTGCAGAATTGAAGGTTTTGTTGAAAGAGAAATATATTAAGACCATTTTGAGCCAAAATTTACCTGTCTATGAGTTTGCATGAAAAATTGAGGATTAATGCGCTCCATAGTATACTAATTTAAGATTTCCAGAAAACCAGGGGTTATTTTTAGTGGTACCTCCTTTCTGAAGCTCTCTGCTTTCTTATATGATTTTGAATGTATGTTGAAAATTGGCATGCAGAAAGGTGACACCTGTACAATTCAGGATATACCTAGTTTCTATGAAAATAAACTTAAGGTAAAATATTTAGAAAGCTGTGAAAATTGCAAAATTTGGTTGAACAGATAGGGACTTTTAATTGGTGGTATGACACCTTTAAGCAAAATGCGGTGAAACATCAAAATCAGAAAACAATTGTTTTTTTTTGTCTTAACTGATCATTTGAGATAATAGTAGCCACATTTCAATCTTTTTGGGGGCAAAATGTCACATATTGCAAATTTAGAGCCTAAATCTTGAGTTTGTCCTATTTTTAGCTTTTCCCATCCTGACAATATGCTTTTATATAAAAAATGTCCTAAATAATATTATAAATGCACAGAAAGTTATTCTGCGGTGTTAAACATTGAAACATAAGTTGTTTACTACCCCCAAAAAAATTTTGTCATGCAGATTTAATGAAATTATTTGATTTTTACCCCTTATAGCATTGCGTCATACTATGTACTTGGCAGATAGCATAGCCTAATGTAAGCACTGCAGAAACTCACAAAAGCACCATTTATTATTCCAAATGAAATGTTTATATCTTAAATTTTATTAACTGATGTAAATAAACACAGTTAAATGACCATGACTGCACTGTTGATCAATTTGTAGTACTTTACTGACACCAGTGAAAAAAAGGGGGGTCAATATTCCTTGACACTTCAATACCTTGGATTTTTTACTAAATTCATTGCAAAAATTGTTGGAAGTCTTTAGAGAAGTAGAACAAACAAGAAAAAATCAGTAAAACAATGATCTTGATATTGAAAGTTTATGTTCCTGTAGCCCAAAATGAAATTTTCAAGTATTTTCTATCAAAGTCATACATTACAGTCAGTTTAAATTGAGCTGTGAAATTTTTATTATAAGTCGCATAATGCTCAGATAGGCTGTTTTTAACTACAAATTGACTAAGGATTAAGAATAAAGCAAAATAAAAGATTTCTAATCAACTTTTTTGTCTCTTTAGGTGTCATACCACCAATTACTCCCTCAAATTTAGAACGTATGTGAAAGTAGGCCTACTCGGACAAAAAAAAGTGCATTTGATGTCATTGTTCACCTAAACTAACTAACAAATTTGCAGAATTGAAGGTTTTGTTGAAAGAGAAATATATTAAGACCATTTTGAGCCAAAATTTACCTGTCTATGAGTTTGCATGAAAAATTGAGGATTAATGCGCTCCATAGTATACTAATTTAAGATTTCCAGAAAACCAGGGGTTATTTTTAGTGGTACCTCCTTTCTGAAGCTCTCTGCTTTCTTATATGATTTTGAATGTATGTTGAAAATTGGCATGCAGAAAGGTGACACCTGTACAATTCAGGATATACCTAGTTTCTATGAAGTTAAACTTAAGGTAAAATATTTAGAAAGCTGTGAAAATTGCAAAATTTGGTTGAACAGATAGGGACTTTTAATTGGTGGTATGACACCTTAAATATCGCTGATTTTGAAAATTGCACAGAAAGAAACTCGAGTTTTTGTATCATACTGTTACGCAGAGATACTATACCGATATATGTACATTTTTTTCCAACTTGATAAATGGGAAAGTTGTCTTGATAAGGGAACACTTGTACAAGAAAACGAACAAATAATTATCTGACATAAATAATAACTTACGAGTTTACTCTTACATTGTACTTCGCTTCGTCAATGGCTAGTGCTCTTGTCATGGCTAGGACAGCACCCTTTCAACAAAAAAGATTTAAGAGTTAACAAATATTCACTTTTATCGATATTTCACAAAGAAAATACAATACCACTATTTATACACTTTCAGGAACACAATGGCAAATGCTATTGACATCACAAAAACACGACAGCAAGAGATAAACAAAACAAAAACGAATAAGAAAAATACGTATATAGATAAAGGAAGAAGTGGTTTAAGTGCCAATGATACAACTCTCCATCCAAGTCAAAATTTATAAAAGTAAACCATTATAGGTAAAGATACGATCTTAAACACGGAGTCACGAAGCTCACACCGAACAGCATGCTATCTATAAAAGGCCTCAAAAATTAATAGTTTAAAACCATTCAAATGCATCTTTCAAATTATTTATTTATTGAATGATTTTGGCTTATAAGATATATATATATATATATATAGGAAACGATACAATTTAAGATTAACAGTAATTCGAAAAGGAAAAATAAAAAAATAAATATCTATGAAACTAAAGCTTTCGGTGTATATCGTGCAAGATTCCAAATTCAACCTGTATGACTCGAATTACGGAATTTCTTTTGTGCAATCTTTAGTAAGTCTTCTTATAGTCTGAGATTGCTCTGCAATCCGTCAACACTTGTACCTCACCATGAAATTACAACAACAAGTATTCAGTTTTAAGATGTTCTATCGTGTCACTACTCCAGAATCCTCAAATCTACTCACTTTCGTGGCAACATAAATAGTTGATCCTCCAGCAGCATGATGACCGTCCATACTTGCAATGTTTATAATATTGCCTTCTGTTTTACGTAGATGTGGTAACGCATACTACAATGAGTTACACAGCTTAAAATTATCCAATGTAAGTTTGTTAGATGCTAACTATGTCACTAGCATAATAACACAGAGGGGTACACGTGACTGTTAACCTATCATAAAACAAAAGATAAAGAAACTGGAGGCTCTAAAGAGCCTGTGTCGCTCACCTTGGTCATTGTGCATATTAAACAAAGGACACAGATGGATTAATGACTAAATTGTGTTTTGGTGATGATGATGTGTTTTTAGATCTTATTTTACTGAACATTCTTGCTGCTCATAATTATCTCTATCTATAATGAACTCGGCCCAGTAGTTACAGTGGAAAATATTTTGTAAAATTTATGAAAATTGTTAAATGTTGACTATAAAGGGCAATAACTCCTTAATGGGTCAATTGACCATTTTGACCATGTTGACTTATTTGTAGGTCTTACTTTGCTGTACATTATTGCTGTTTACAGTTTATCTCTATCTATAATAATATTCAAGATAATAACCAAAAGCTGCCAAATTTTCTTTAAATTACCAATTCAGGGGCAGCAACCCAACAACGGGTTGCCTGATTGGTCTGAAAATTTCACGGCAGATAGATCTTGACCTAATAAACAATTTTATCCTATAAGATTTGGTTTCAGAAATATCAGCCAAAAACTGCATTTTACCCTATGTACTATTTTAAGCCATGTCGGCCATCTTGGTTTGTGGGCAGGGTCATCGGACACATTTTTAAAACAAAATACCCTAATGATGATTGTGGACAAGTTTGGTTAAATTTGTCTTTATAGTTTCAAAGGATCTTGACCTGATAAACATTTTTACTCCCATGTCAGATTTGCTCTAAATGCTTTGGTTTCAGAGATATAATCCAAAATCTACATTTTACCCCTATGTTCTATTTTAAGCCATGGCGGCCATCTTGGTTGGTTGGCCGGGTCACCGGACACATTTTTAAACTAGATACCCTAATGATGATTGTGGCCAAATTTGGTTAAATTTGGCCAGTAGTTTCAGAGAAGAAGATTTTTGTAAAAGTTAACAGACGACGACGACGACGGACAACGGACAACGGACGACGGACGCAAAGTGATGAGAAAAGCTCACTGGGCCCTTTGGTGAAGAGCGACTTTTAAGGTCGTAATGTTTGTATACAAACTCCGAAACTGGTGATATCTGGCTACGATTCTTTGTAGAGAAAGAGAAGTATAACCCGAACGATAACGCTGTATGGAGTTTGGTTTGTATGCTCTTAAAGTTATCCTTCATTTATATTAAAAATATTAATTTGATAAGAAACTAATTGTTGAAGCATCTTTAGACTGTGATAACAAGCTGGTTGTGCTTGTTTTTAGTTGTAAGATTGTATAGATTTAGAAAAAGACGGCAGTAAAATGCTACTCCGGAAAAAACCCAATCTGTTTTGGTTTGTATCATAAAGCAGGCAAAATCACAAAACTTACCTTAGAGATCAGAAAATATCCAACAACATTTAAATCAAATAGTTTGGTAAAATCATCCTTGGTTATATCATCTATTGTTTGATATGGCGGATCTGCAACAAAAAAAATTAAAATGCTTAAGTCGAAAACGGAATTCTCAAATTTTGATTGCAGCATATCCATATTCGTCTTTTTCTTCGAATAAACCAAAAGAGAAAGTTAGGCGAACATAATATTTCCATAGAATTCTTCTTCGAATAAACAAGTAGAGAAAGTTTGGCGAACATAATATTTTAATACATCGAAACGAATAAATGACAAAATTTCTACCCAAAATCTTTTTTTCTAATCTAATGGATGATGAATAAAAAAATAATTCTTTTGCAATTTGGTTAATTTCTGGTGTATGAAGTATCGTAAGACAAAGCTCTTTGCAGATTGACCACAGTCTTTAAAAAAAAGGTAGAAATTGTTTATTTTGAATTCTGTGACATTATTAGACTTTTTCATTTCATTTCTAAAGGAGCAACCTGAAATATGTTGATTGTTGGTTGCTTAACGTCCAGTGGCAAATATTTCATAAAAAATGAAAGAAAAGCAAGAGTACTAACAACAATGCTATACTACATTTATTTACTTGTATCACAATTTGTTCTATTTGTGTTTATCATAAAACTAACATATAAAAAAAGCAATATTTGCACAAGGGTTTTTAAATTGATAAGATCATTATAAGATGTCGTATGCTTGTCAAGTACAAAGATGTAAATATTTATGATAAAAAAAACCCGGTTTTATATCGAACTTAACCTGTATTTTCGCTTTCAAATTGTCAATCGATGATAATTTCCAAGACTCGGTACGCACATTTAATATAGAAATTCAGCTTATATTTAACGACGAATAAACTTTTTTATGAAGGTAGCAAATATTTTGAAAGGTCTAGATCAACCACACACCACTCCCATCTAGACAAAACATGAAATCCCCACAAAACCACTAAGACAGACGCATATACAAGTTACTCACGATATCCGGCATTGTTGATGACGCAGTTCAGTAAACCATATTTGTTTATTGTTTCTTGTACCAAATGCTGAAAAAGTAAATAAACAAAGCCTTTAGAATACAAATTATCATGGGATAAATACATTTTACAAGAGCACAGTTGAAGTATATTGTGTAATTCAACAGTGATCAATTTTGCGTCTGTCTAAATACTTTGCTCAGATAAAAAGTGTTACGGAAATACCCGTACCAAGTAAGAAATACGACTTTTGTTTTCCATTCGTTAGATGTGTTTGAGCTTTTGATTTTTCCATTTTCTATTTTTGTCTTTTTACTTTTTACAATAACCAGTGACGTTGGTGTATTCAATTTCAAAATATAAAATTAACCGTTGAACCTACCTTCACGTCTGATTCCTTAGTAACATCTGCAAAGACAAATGTTGCTTCGCCGCCATAACCTGCCTCGTTTATTTTCTTCTCAACAGCTTTACCTTGTTTTTCTAATAAAATTATGGGCTCAATAAAACACTATATTTTAATGAAACAATGTGAAGTCTACATATATATTATCTGCTTAAAGTATATACTTGTAAAACCGTCAATATATTATTGTATAGTTTTTATCTTAATAAAAGGGGATGTGTGTTATACGTCAATGACGACAAATGTATAAATGCATGTGCACTAGACAATATTTGAAAATACAAAACACATGATATTACGACAACAAAATATCATAATGAATTTAGATAAACGTTTTCAACAAATGAACAGAATTAATATTTTTCGTTACCTATTGCTTACATTTATTTGACTTACCGTCATTAGAACAAAATACTACTTTAGATCCATGTCGAACTGTAAAAGAAAAAAAATCTAGTAAGCAGTCAATACTAATTATTGTGGTATATGAATAAAAAAAATAATGTTTTGATTTTCAGTTATTTTAATATTTAACCATTATTGCAGATATCAATGACTATTTATATTTGATGATAACTACATGTATACCTCTCTTTGAAACTCCGATTGCATATTCATTCTTGGTTTAATTCATCATTTGTTTAGAAATACTTTACTGCATGTGAAAAATAATATCCAATGACCCTATGTAGCGTAAGAGGTATCTATGATGTAATGATGAGAAAAATGCATATTAACTGGATATTTAAAAAACCCAGATATGGGACAATGACACGAATGCATATAACCTAACCACAAACACGCCACGCACAAAAAGACATCCACATGATCTTCATCGGAACAAGAACTACCCAACAACAGGCAGTAGGCTATGGATGGACACTAACACAATAAGAGCAATAAAATCCAAGATCTCAGAAAAATATCAAAATATCTAATTAAAACAAAGATTCAACAAGACACATCAATAACAAACATGTAAATTTACTTCAACTTAAATATGACCTTAGAGTGGTCATTTTCCCCCGTTGGACATTAGGAGATACAGCGGTATTTTTCAAAATTATCCTTTTCAAGTCACCAACTGCACGAAGGAAAATAAATTAAAGACCCATTGACCAAGGCACAAAAATTTCAAATAAAATTGAGAATGGAAATGGGGAATGTGTCAAAGAGACAACAACCCGACCATAGAAAAAACAACAGCAGAAGTCACCAACAGGTCTTCAATGTAGCGAGAAATTCCCGCACCCGGAGACGTCCTTCAGCTGGCCCCTAAACAAATATAGACTAGTTTAGTGATAATGAACGCCATACTAATTTCCAAATTGTACACAAGAAACTAAAATTAAAATAATACAAGACTAACAAAGGCCAGATGCTCCTGACTTGGGACAGGCGCGAAAATGCGGCGGGGTTAATCATGTTTATGAGATCTCAACCCTCCCCCTATACCTCTAGACAATGTTGAAAAGTAAACGCATAACAATACGCACATTTAAAATTCAGTTCAAGAGAAGTCCGAGTCTGATGTCAGAAGATGAAACCAAATAGAATAAATAAAATGACAATAATACATAAATAACAACAGACTACTAGCAGTTAACTGACATGCCAGCTCCAGACTTCAATTAAACTGATTGAAAGATTATGATTTCATCATATGAATATCAGGCACAATCCTTCCCGTTAGGGGTTTAGTATCATACCATCATAACATATATGAGAAGAACATAACCCGTGTCATGCCAACAACTGGTTTTTGAATAAATGTGTTTAGTTCCGATGCAAAGACCCTATAAGTGAATCAATATTAACGCCAAAATATGCAAACTTTAATGACCTGACAACAGTATCGTAACTATATCCCTTCTTAATAAGTCTATTTAAAGGTTTTGTTAGTTTCTGAGGTAAATGCTGACATTTTTGTGCTTCATAAAGAATATTTCCATAAAAAATTGGATGTGAAATAATCGAACGTATAAGAAGTCTGCATGTTGAGCTATATTTACGAATGATGTCCTTATATACCGATAATAAAATTTAGTAAATGTTTTGACTAGTTTGTGATATCGAAGACCCTGGTGTAATAATTTTTCAGTAATACATAAATTTCTCTCGTTAAAATCTAAAACGTTGTTACATACACGAGCGAATCGTACAAGTTGAGATATATAAACACCGTAAGATGGTGACAAGGGAACGTCACCATCTAAAAATGGACAATTAACGATAGGAAATGAAAAATCATCTCTTTTATCATAAATTTTATTATCGCTATTTTGTGCATTTTTCCTTTGATCTTTTTTTGTGATAATTTTCATATCATGCTACTCGCTTGAGATGGAAAATTATCGCTAGAAACTAAGCATGCACGTGGCGTTGCTAGCGAAATTGACATGAAATTGATAACGTCGTCATAGGTAAAATAGCGATAAAAAGATTATCATTGTTCATCTCAACTCGATTGCCTTTCTCGCTTTCGCCGTCCCGGCTCAAGCGACTATAAGTATTAAGCTTTCCGTTAGTGATATAGATATCAAGATCGAGGAAAGGGCAGTGGTCATTGTTAGTATTAGCTTTATTTAAAGTGAGTTCAACAGGATAAATTTCTTTAGTATACATACTGAAGTCGTCATTATTGAGAGCCAAAATATCATCCAAATATCTAAAAGTATTGTTAAATTTGTTTATCAGATGTTGTTTCGATGGGTCTTTGCTGATTTTTGTCATAAATTGTAACTCATAGCAATACAAAAACAGGTCCGCAATAAGTGGTGCACAGTTAGTCCCCATTGGAATTCCGATAACCTGACGATATACGGAATCTCCAAAGCGAACACAAATGTTAGCTAGTAAAAATTCAAGGGCATATATAGTATCAAAGCATGTCCAATTGACATAGTTTTTTGTTTATTGCTACTAAAAAATGACCTAAAAGAGTTTGAACATATATATTCACATTCTGACTTTTTAAATGCCCATTTAATTAGGTGTGTGAATTTTTTCTTAATTAAAATGTGAGGCAATGTGGTATACAGGGTAGAAAAATCAAAACTTTGAACAGATTCAAAATCACCAATATAAGCATGCAATTTATCAAGTACTTCCAACGAGTTCTTGACACTCCAAAAGTAATTAATTCCACTATTTTCGAAGGCCTTATTTGAACAATTTATTATCAGGTTTTTGATTGTACCAAGTGTACTAGTAAGAAGAATAGACAATTTAGAAGTGGAACAATGACTTGAAGACGAAATAAATCTATATTTGTAAGGTGTTTTGTGTAGCTTCGTAAGCCAATACATAGTTGGGACTTTCATTGTATTTGGTTCTGCTTGTAAAGCGGTAGCTAAAAGTTTATGTTTGTTACAGATGTCTTTTTCTGAAAATGGAGTCAGTTGAAATGTTGGTGAATTGGTATTTTCTTTTTTTCAGAACCTCAATGTAAAATTTACGTCAAACAATAATAATATTATTAGAAGCTTTTATCGGCCGGGACAAACACAAATTCCTTGGCTAGTTCTTTTAGATTATGTTTGATACGAGAAATAGGTTTATTGTGGTTATTGTTAATAGTAAAATGTTCTTTAAAATGTTGAATACGTATATCAACTATGTTCGTTACTGAATTAAAAAAAGAGTCCAAAGATTTTTTGTCAGCTTTTTCCCGTTTTATCCATTTCACAAACTTTGAATGAGAATCACCAGGCTGCTTATTTACTACTTCTAAAGGTTGAACTGCTAAATATTTAATAGGATGATTTTACATTTCTCAATACTTTCGTTCTTTATAACAAAAATACATGCAGACATAACATTTCTATTTCTATTATTATTGAAAAATAAAACTGATATTGCATCAGTAGTGGATCTAGAGTTTATAGTAGGGAAATTGTTTGGGACTACAGGGAACTTGACTTGGGTATGCCTGTTATAGTCTCATTGATATTTACTACACCTTCATCCAATTTCAGCACATTATTCATATCATCCTTAATCATCCTTAATTAAGGTTCCACTAAAGTTAAAATAAAGGACACTTCATAAACAGCTAAAATTTGCGCGTATTTTTCAACCTCTAATGAATAAAGTCCTAAACTATATGAACATAATTATCTTCATTTTAACATAATCACACTGTGTAAATTTTAAATACATTTGAAAGTGTTATGTTGTGGCCAAACCGGTTCTTGGGGTGAACACTAAATTTTCCAAAAAACCTGGAGGCCTACGAGACGACTAAATTTGATTAAAATGTAATGAAGTACATGTACAAGCTAGTGTTGTTTTATCACAGGAATATGTTTCAATGGCATATTTGTCCAATTTCTGTATTGTACCTTCGATATTCGTTCACTTAGATACATGAAATTAACTCAAACTCGTAAATCAATACATTTTGTGAAAAATTCAACATTAGCTTGTACTGCATGACAAGGAACAGTATTCGTTTGTTTCATTTTTTAATGTAGGATAAAGAGCACCTTTGCTTGCCAAGGGAACAATCAAAGTCCCCACCTCCCCACCCTTAGCGAATTAAGATAGACTTTTGGATCCACCATGTAATGAGTTCCGTTAGTCGTAGTTGTAACTGGCGGCATCCAATCTAAAAAAAAGCCTTCTAGACGATAACGTGTAAATGAAGAACATGCTTATAAACATTGCACGTGCAAAAAGTCTTTCTTCTCAAAACATAAAGCGATATTTAAAAATCAAAACCAAATTAAAGAGAACATAAAGAAAAGCCAAATTCTGACAAGGAATCAGATTCGAAATAAATAAGATTAAAACAACATAAAACTTATTTAAGCGTTTTACTACATTTTTTAAATGTTCTTAACTTTGAATGAAAAATGAATTTTATGTTCCTGTTTTTATGCTTTATTATAGTTTATTTATCGCAAATGAATTTCGTAAATGTGCAACATTTTATTCTATGAGATTATATGAAATTTTATACTGGTTAGATACACTAGGAAAAGCGACATAACTGTTACATAAATAATACTTCACATATATCAGACGTATAATGTATAATATCGACTGCATTTAAATGAAAATCTCTCGTTTACCAAAAACAAAATATTAATTTGAATTTTTTTGAATAAATGTACATTGTATTTAAGATAAGTTTGACACGTAAGTAAATATATGTGGTACTTGTGCATCTAATTATATCTTACACATATCATATGATTCATGTATAATTATTGTTTTACTGTATCACATGATCTATGTATAATTGATTTGTTTACCCCCGACGTAGACTTACCGAATACTTCTAATAAACCTTTGCCGATCCCACTCGACCCTCCAGTAATCAACGTTACTTTGTCTTTATACCGCTGACAACTTTCCGCCATTTTGTATGAGGGTATGGATGGAGGATAATTCATTTCTCTGTTCTTTAATTGATTTGCCCTATATTCTTTATTCTTTATAACATAGTACCCCATTATTTTCTATTCTTTATGTTTTTGGTCCATTTTTCTCATTATTCAAATTTGTAGTATCTTATTTTCTATTCTAGCTGAAAGCCCCATTCTAACCCTCGTGTATCAAATACATGTTCATGTGCATATCTTATCCACATTGCTATCTTATTTATCTTAAGTAAGCCTGTTGATGTGATGGTTAAGTTAATATCTTGCCGAAATTTATTATTTATCAGTTATGTTTACCTACTATTGATCTGATGGTTGGGTCAATTCGATCACTAATTTGATTATCCATTTTACAATGGGCTCCTAATTTAATGCTCGTAGCAGTCTCAATTTGAGTATTTTGCTATAACAACCGACTCAAACGTTTACAAACATAGAAGATATTTTTCTTTTTATATCAAACAATTTTGCTAAGTTGTGAACTTATCTATTGTACACATTACATCAGCTTCATACTTTGCTGTTGCTTTGGTTGGTTGTGCTCAAATGGTTCGTTTAAAACAAGAATTTATCAGGCGCACATGTAGAAGTTATACTGTGGTCATTCTAGCACACCTATTGCATTTAAACAACCTTTTCCTTGTGAACAGAACAAAAATTGCGATGACAACAGTATTAATTCCTTCCGCAATTTTAAATGCATATTTTTATTAAGTCAATTCGATTTATCCCTTATACCAATTATCAAGGAATTGCAATTCCTTGCTTTGACTTAATAAAAAAAAAATCCAAAAAATATATATATAAAAGCATGAGATATGTTGGATATATTTTAGAACCTGACTATGGAAAATAAATAGATAAAAAAGTGATGTAAAAAAAAAAGGACAAATTTGTTACACAGTTCACAATTGACCTTAAACGGAATTTATCATAACAAAAACAATACATAAGTGGTGTCCCGGATTTGTTTTCATTAATCGATTCATGACTATTAAACAGCGGTATACTACTGTTTCCTTTATTTATAGTTTAAACCTCATAATTGCCCGAACCTACTGCAAACATTGTTTTTTTTATGAATCATCGCTTATCCATTGTATCTATAACTTAAACTATTGTGTTAATGCCTTTTAAAAATTAACGCCTATTCTTAAGGGCATACGATACAGTTACAGGGGAGGTAATGACGTTGCTAACGTAAATTGTTATTTTCGCGACGTCAAACTACGATTTATCGGGAAACGATTAAGTTTTCAACTGCTTTTTATCATTCAAACTTATCTAACTTGAAAACGTGTTCATGGACCCCTCTTTTTTAAAATGCCATTTGGTTTGATTGCGCGAGAAGATTATCTGTGCCAATTTTCACGAAAACGTAAATAGTGCAATTTTTTTAATTTTAAAAATGTACAGCAAAAAATGACGTTTTTTTTTCAATTCATGACCATTTAATAAATATGAGTTATTGCTGAATAAAAAATTCATAAATTTTTAGAATACTTATAAAATACAGAAATTACAAATTATTTAACAAAAAACAATTTGTGTTTATCTTTTAAAACCAAAAAGTTATGTCTTTCTTTCGAAAGGAAAAATACGGCCACAAATCCGAATTTTGAGCAAATATACAAAATTTCGACCTCATTTAACTCAAAAAGTAGCACATGGAGGTATATTTTTTATTACATATTTGATTTAATCAGGCAAAAATTAGCCTATATGGAAATTTTCATCAAACTGTAAATACAGGATCAAAACTGTATCGCATGCCCTTAATGAGAAGGTATTGTGAGTTTAAATAACCACGTAATCGTGTCAAACGATCCATTAAAAAAATTAAATATCACAATCAAATGATTAAAAAATACAAATATATTATAACACATCTCGTCTACCCTTAAAGATCTTCATACTAAGACGTCTGAATGTTATCTGTTTTTACAAAATAAGATATATAATTTCTATTAAAATTGAAAATGGAAATGGCGAAATCGTCAAAGGGAAAACAATCCGACACAGAACATATATATAGTGCATATAATAAGTATGATCCGAAATTTCTAACAAAAAGCCTAATTTTAGGAACATCAGGATTTTCTAGCATAGAAATTTGCGAATTAATAGTTGTAAAATTATGCAGCAAAACAGATGATCCATATTATATTAATTTATCAAACAAAAATGGACAAATATAGAATGTAGTCATTTTTGTTTCAAACATGTGCAATAGCCAACAATAATTCGATAATAAACGACCAAACTCGCTTTTATTACACAGAATTCATGGACGGGTTCGATTCCCAGAGAAGGCATATAATGAATTACAAAAAATACAGGAAAATTTTTAAAACAATTCCATTAGTGAACAGAAATCAGTAATTTAGTCAATTCAAACTTAATGTAATTAGGCACACAAAGGAAACAAAAGAATATAAAATGGTAAGTCCATTTCAGCGACAGATTTAGGAAGCGTTGATTCTAGAAAAAGAATCCACGGTAAATGAATAGGCTGATGTCACCACAAAGGTTTAATGCCAATGAAACAAGTATCCACTATAGTTTAAATGAAGTAGATGTAAGCAATTTTGGGCATCCAAACGGGAAAAACATACCGTAAAGGCCCCGTTTTTACAAATAAATAACTGTTGCACTCAAAAGAAACAACATAATAAATTGATAATGTTAAATTTTACAAAACTATTGAAATTCTTAAATGCAAATCAAATTGATTTTGTTCGCTGTGATCAGGTTTTTGAATTCTTGTTTTCGATAAATCAGCTATTGTTCAGATGTTACATGATATGATTCCGCTAAGTCTGTTAGCTTACTTTGCTCGAAGTCTTAAATCTGTCTCAAGTTGATGAATAATGTATCATAATGCGCGTTATGTTAGAGCAAGTAATTAATTTTTAGTATCTTTTGTATATTTGTATTTTTATAAATACAATGTACATAATACATACATGGATGGAGAGTTGTCTCATTGACACTCATACCACTTCTTGTATATGCAACATAGTCAAAGATTTTTTTTATGAAAATTATTAACTTTAATGATTATATTTAATAAATATAATAATTAAAGTTAAGAATTTTGATAAAAAAATCTTTGACTATATTGCATATACAGTGAAACGTTTTTATTTCCTCTACAAAATGTAAAGTAGTGAATATTATATACTAGCTACTATAATTATATTCTACTGCTATTATTAATTTTAGTTGAATTTATAGATGCCCAAATTTTAAATCAAACAAAAAAAAATGTTGGTTACACATGGGGAAGTATTTCGACTTTTTGATAGATTTTAAACAGGCCTATGGAAAACACAAATAAAAAAAGATCTGAGAAAGATGAATAATATATTCCTGTTTAGTTACCTGATGTGATTTAATAATGCATTTAACATAATTGCAGAAGATTTATATATTAAACAAATAAAACAGACAAACAAAAAATAGAAAATTTAATAAACCAAAGAAGTAACCGCTTTCAACTTTATAGAGAAAACTGTCTTCATTTGAATTATAGGGGTACCACCGTCAGAATAGATAGGAATAGTACATTCAAATGAAAATATTTTAAAATCGTTGCGACAAGTTTCTTGAAATTACTATTGCTTGGAAATTATTGAACCGATGTATGTGTATAATACTAAACAAAGTTCCCTAAAATCAGCGTCACTGATAAGTCTTTTGTAGACGAAACACGCGCCTGGCGTAAATACAAAATTTAATCCTAGTATCTATGATGAGTTTAACTATACACTTTTGTTTTTACATTTATTACCAATCCATAACGTTAAATCGACAAAAATATATTTCAGTCAGTGAAAACTTTGTATTTTTATCATTTTCCGCGTTTTATTGACGAAGTTTACCGAGTGTGACCTTGATAAACAATCAACACAGTACCTTAGAGAAAGTGGAAAATAAGTCAGAATATACAATAGATCAACGGTTTTTTGTGTGTGTTTGAATGCGTATCTGTTTGTAAATTTAAAAGTAAAATAATAATAATACCGAACTCCGATTTAAAACTAAAATAATAATAATACCGAACTAAGAGGAAAATTCAAAACGGAAAGTTCCTAGTTAAAAAGTTCAAACACATCAAACGAATGGATAACATTTGACTTGGTCATAGGCATTTTCTTATGTAGAAAATAGTAAAGTAAATCTGGTGTAAAAGCTAGCTAATCCTCTCCTCTCTCGTATGACAATCGCATACAATTCCATTATATTGACAACACAAACAGAAATGATTGGTAAAAATGTCAAAAATAGGGGCACAGCAGTCAACATTGTCTTATTATCATAAGCACTATAAAAACAAAAAAATATGTGAACAAAGAAACACAAAAGAGGCATATAGACAAAGCACATTAGCAAAAATGAAAAACAAGAAATACAAAAAAATACCATAGCTCTCAATAACACAATGATTGGATGTAAAAGTACCGAGCCACGTGAAATGGATATTACAAAAAATAGACTATAACCAGTAAAAGTAATAATCACAAAGAAAAATGAAAGAATACTGTAACACGTTATTAAGATGATAAACAATGTCCCGAGAATCAATTCTTCAAGACCATCATGTATCATTTGTTAAGTTGATACCAAATATTTATCAACAAGGACTTGGTATCTTCCGATGAATGATTTTAGAAAAAGGACGAGTCTTTTTTTTGACATACCCCTAGTTCATCAACTTTCTACTCAGACACTAGTTACGTTTTATAGAGTCTGAGTAGAAGCTGCAAGCTCTTGAATACCGAATAAGTTAGGAAATGTATATTCTATATGCAGGTGAAGTTGTTATATTGCTACTTAGGTGGGGGAAGTTGATAATTTCTAAATTAAGGTCGTCTAATTTGTCATAGAATCTTCGTCTTAACAGTTGTTAAATGATTTAACATTTCTCACAGTCAATTATCATTATCTTCCACGTTTCTTTACCTTTACTTTTATCACGGGGTTTCCGTCGCACTTAAATACATTATGTTGTTGCTGAAGTATTAACAAAAGTGCCTAGGTTAAATTAACTGCATACGGAAAAGCTAACGGCCAACTAGAGTACAGGATTAAAACAATTCAGCAGTATATCTCTGATGATTTTGATGAGATAAGGATTTGTATTACTTTAACGCATATATATATAAATACAACTCGTCTAAATATCAACCCAACAATGTTAGATCTGTAAATTTGCTTTTGCAAATTTTTGGTTCTTCCCTCGCCGGGATTCGAACCCATGCAACTGTGATATCGTGACACCAAATCGCCTGCACTGCAGCCGTCCCGCTAGACCACACGACCACCTGGGCTCTCATTAAAGAGCTTTCGCTGGCCATGTGTTACCTTTCCTCGTCAGTTTTAATCTAGCGGCGTACTACAGTACATGATATATAAGGCATGAAGATGTTATTGATACAGATCATCTAAATTATCTATAGTAAAGGATCCTACAAATTAATGTAATATACAGTCACAGAAAATAATTATATTTATAAGTACGTCTGAGTCAGTGACAACTCTACAACAGATGTATCCATTGGATCGCCATTAAATGATGGTGATACATGGCTGTGTACATAATGTATATACAACTCGTCTAAACATCAACCCAACAATGTTAGATCTGTAAATTTGCTTTTGCAAATTTTTGGTTCTTCCCTCGCCGGGATTCGAACCCATGCTACTGTGATATCGTGACACCAAATCGCCTGCACTGCAGCCGTCCCGCTAGACCACACGACCACCTGGGCTCTCATTAAAGAGCTTTCGCTGGCCATGTGTTACCTTTCCTCGTCAGTTTTAATCTAGCGGCGTACTACAGTACATTATAAGGCATGAAGATGTTATTGTTACAGATCAGCTAATATATATATACAACTTTTGTTTTCTTTTTTTTACAGTTCGTGAGATGACTTCTCTTATGGGTGCTAAATATTTCTCTTATTTTTAGGCCAGTTGTTGCAAGTTCACCACCTATTTTTGGCCTTCATATATTCCTTTATATCTATTTCACTCCCAAATTTTAATTGGGCGGCGAGATCTACGTACCGTTATTAATACATTAGACCGTACTGGCTACCAGAATGTTGAATACATCAAACCATGTACTTCATATCTGAGAAACAGGCAATATATGCCTTCAGTTTAAGAATTCATTCATATATTTTTTTATCATTCAAAAGTATCAGTCATTACGTTATCTACATGGATAACCAGTCCTTCAAGTTTCATCTGATATCGTTTTTACTAAAACATATATTCTACATAGTTTTAAATTTAAAACTATTTTGGTTTAAATATATACTACTTTCAAGTATCTTCTTTTTTGACCAGTCATATTAGGTATTAGTGCATCTTACAAAGTCTATCCAAATTATATTTGCAAAATATTCCGCTCAAACCGGTGGTTGGGGCCGTCTTAAACTAACAGTGAAGTGAGTTTTTTTTTAAACTCAGTGTTTAAGGCCTCACTGTGACTGTAAAGAACAGCCATAAAAGCGTGGTTGCTGTGTATTTTGTGTGTTTTTTTTTTAATTTGCTGTGCATATAGTATTTTGTATTATGGATGGACACACCATATGCCCTTCTTTTCTAACTTTTCATAACTGTATTATATTTTATAAATGAAATGTTTCTTTTTTTCTTCTACAAAATGTAAAGTTGTAAACAACTGGGGAAATTACAAATAAAATATGGAAGATCTGAGAAAGGTTCATAATATATTCCCATTTTATTTTCTAATGTGATTTTCTAATGCATTCAACAGTTAGTGCGGAAGATTTAAATAGCAAATGCAAAAACTAAAAAAGATAACAACTTAAGGGAAATTTTGTCTTCTTTTGAATATAAGGGTTGTCATCATTTTACGTGTATCAAATAACAAAATATTAACTTGAATGAATAATTGAAGAAATTTGAGCACACAGTCAGATAAAAAAATTTGTTAACTGTCAAATATTTCCTCATCTCATATTTCCTGGAAAATTAAAGGTTTAAAAAGTATAAAATTCTCTTGCACTTATCATATAACGAATAACCAACGGAAACATTCGCTAAGACGTTTGGTGGTTTAAAGAATATTGCAAAGTAAGTTTTTCATGCTTTAAAATCAATTTGTTATGATGTATAATATGTTTTATGATTGAAGACGATACTAAAAATTATAATTGAAGCAAACATGAACAACATCAGTGCGCTTGATTTGAATTCTTGAATATCGTCTTATGTATTGGATTTTTGTTTGTTTGATGTTGTCGCTCAATAAAAAATGTTTGAGAACCAAAGATTTAAACCAAACGTATTTTGAAAAATAAAATAAAATCTATGAAAACCGTCTAAATAAATTAAAATGTTCTTTTGATTTAAACATAATATCAAATTAGTCACCAGGAACTATGGCAATAAATAGATATGGTTTAGTACTTGATTTGGCACGTATTTGTTGTATGTCACTGTGATCTCAACAAGCATAATCTGTCACAGGAATAATTCACGTGCAGTTGGTAGATAATTTCACGTTCCAATCCCCCTTTGATTCCTACAACTACGTTACAATCAGATGGGTCCGTAAAGGACCACCCCATAAAGATAAATTAATGGATATTGCTTACCTCTTTTCTCCCTTCCCAAGAAGTTCCTGTATGAATTCAGAATAAGAATAAAGGAACTAGTCTGAAAGAAGAGGGCACAATTTGTTCCCATGTGAAAGCCTATCGAAGGTTTAGAGCTAAAACCTCACAATTGCCCCAAACCAACTGCAATTGGAGTAGCAGAAACATAACCAACAAGGACAAAAATGAACTAAAAATATCCCCCAAAGAACTAGTCGACTGTCAAACATTTAAGTGTTGGTCACAGGCAGTCATTATTTTTGAGAGTGTTTTTAGTATAAAAATAAGGAGATGTTGTACGATTGTCAATGAGACAACTTACCATCAAAGTTCAAATGAAGTGGTGTAAGCAATTTTGGGTAACTGTACGGGTGTTAAAAAAAACATACCGTTAAGGCCCCGACAATGATGAAAAGTGCTTTCCACATGATTTCAACAATAAACGTACGTAATCAAAGACTTCCGAACTGCAATTGAAAATATTTTTAGGTGATGCAAAAATGAATGAAATTTAGCTTCACCACTGAAAGTTAAAGCTGAAAATTAATCACAAAATTTTTTAAAAGTCATTCAGGATATATATCTCAGACCCGCTAGTTAAAAAAGGAAATGTAAAAATGCATATTTTCAGCCGTCATTCTTCTTTGAGATGGTTTACACTTTTTAAGTAAGACTAGTCAAGAGTAACTGTTGCACTAAAAAGCAACACACTAATTCAATAATGTTTACTTTAACAAAATTTTATGTATTTAAATCATTAAATGAAATTCAAGTTATTTTCTTGGTGATCAGGTTTTTAAATCTTTTTTGTTTATTTTCAATCACAAATTGGGAGAAATTTAGACTATTTGATAGATTTTATACAGGGTTAGGGAAAACAAAATTACAACAATAACATATTCCTGTTTTATTTGCTGATGTGATTTATAACTCACCCAACAATCAAAACGGAATGTTAAAATAACAAATAAAACAGACAAAGAGAAAGAGTTAATTAAATAAAACAAAAAGAAAGTTAACTGCTTTCAACTTTAGAATAATCTGTCTTCATTTTAATGTTGGGGGTAATTCCGTCAAAATAAAATGAAATGGTACATTCAAAATATTTTTAGGTCATAGGAGACGAATTTCTTGAAATACTTATGGTTAGGAAATATTTGAACCGATGCATGTATATGTTACATAGTACCCTTAATGATTATGTATAATTACTAAAATTTTCAAGAATTATGCATAATCACTAGATAAAATGTCAGGAATTATTAACTGGAATGAAGTGCACTGATTAAAAGTAAAATAAGTTATGCTATACAATTTTATCTGAAAATCTTAAGAAACATAGACAATATTCTTAATCGAATAATGTATTACTACATTGAAAATTTGGATTATAACTACAAAGTGAGTCTGTGTTGAGTCCCTCATTTCTTTATTCTCTAATTTTTTTAGATCATTCTTCTCTATTCTTTTTTTGTTTTGCCTCTTATTATCTAATGTTGGTCACACATGGGGAATAAAGAAATCTATTTTTTAGTTTCAAATGACAGATGTCTGGCGTAAATAAACACGGTCTCATTTAATAATTAATGCGGAAGATTTAAATAGCAAAACTGAAAAATTTATTGAAAACAGTCTTCATTTAAAGAGTTTGGGTGTTACTATTATGGTAGAAAAGAATGGTACATTCAAATGAAATATAATTTTAATCATACGAAACATTTTGTTTAAAGTATAATAGCAGGGAAATTATTGAACGGATGCATGTATACATACCAATCAAATCCTCTTTGTACATTTGTTTTGCATTTCTTACGATACCAAGATATATAATTGACAAAATAAACTTCTTAATTGAATATTTTGCCTCCGAACGTGACCACGGCCGACACTCGGCTAACCGAGAGATTGGTCGGTTAATCTATATTGAGTATGCGGCTATATCGGCGGTTGGTCTGTTAATCGGGTTGGCTAAAGTCTGTTAATCAGGTGTTATCGAGAAAATCATTGAAAGTTCAGCATGTTTCATTGTATAACTTTCTAAATATATTTTCATCATTAAAAGTATTCATGTCTAACAAAACAATTCAATGCACTGAATTCAGTGGTGTAATTATTGTTTTTCTAGTTTCGATGTACGATCTATAAAATGAAAAGGCGGGTTACTCATCAATAAATTTATACACATTTTACACACATACAATGTACACAAAATGACACATTGGTTAAATTTACTTGCATTCAGTATTTTGAACATCGATAAAAGAAAGGCATTATGTTTGTTAACCATATTGATATCATTGTATGAAAAATCTACACGAAAATCTGTATTTTGGTGACATTAATCAATCTTTATTTAAAACCTGGTCTGTTAATGGGTCGGATGTATAAAACCCGTCTGTTAAATTGTCTGTTAAGAGTTATGAATGGCAATAAAAGTATAATTTTATTGCTATATGGGGTGTTATCGGATCAAATGAGTAGGCTCAAGACGAGCGGCTAAAATATACAAAAGCAACACATGAGCAAAGAAACATAACATATACGGACACAACACATGCAATTGAAAATTGATAAAACTGGTTTCAAAAAGTGTAATATTAAAGTAATATTAATTTCATCCAAGAATGATCGAATATATATTATGTTGATTCTGTTTAATTGTCATGAATGACACAAATTTGTCATCTACATTTGTAACCAGTATATAAATAAGAGATAAACGTCGCAATGTAACTAAACATCAGTAAGTAAAATATATTGGGATGACAAAATATGAAAAATAAAGAAAGAATAATGAGTAAGATATATAAAATGTAGAAAACAATGACATAACAATTTAAAGAATACAGAAATAAACAATACCCCCAATCCGGACCCTCATGATATAAACGATAATCTGGATGGAAACGCAGAATATAGAATAATATATAAGGACAGTAGAGAGTGATACATTGCTTAAAATGAGAGAAAAATAATACTTGTCTAAAAATACACTCATGAAACACCGATGGCTGTTGAAACAGTAATGGATTGCGATGTACTTATATTGGTGACAAATTCTAGAAGTTTACATGCGGACAACTATGGTGGTAGGTTAATGCCATTTTGCTTTTTAGCGCTTTAGCATTTTCGCCTTACATATTCTATATGGCGAAAAACGCAAAATTGCGAAGTCGAAAACGCGAAACCGATTTCTCATTTTCGACTTCGCGTTTTCGCGTTTTCGCCCTATAGAATATGAAAGGCGAAATCGCGAAAACGCGAAATGGACTCCACCGGCCACCATAGACAACTGAAGTTCTCCTCTGCACTTATGTAGAAAGGAACTAAACGGAATAAAATTTGTAAGGGTTCCGCGGAACCCAGTGGCTCGCCTACTTTTGCTGTTAATCACACACTCATCAAAAATGATGAAAAAAAACCAATAAAATTATTCCTCTCGATACTATCTTTTGATTGTCAGAAGCTTCTGTCCAAGTTTGGTAAAAATCCAGGCTAGTTTAAGAATCTTAAAAATGTTTTAAATACTTTAACTGCAGACTGTATGTAATGTTAACTGGAAGAAAAACTAAGTCCATTTATAAGTAAAATACGGGGAAAATGGAATTTTATTTTTACAAAATTTACTTCTGGATACTATCTTCTGATCAGAAACAAGCTTCTGGCCAAGTTTCTTACAATTCCAGGATAGTTTAAGAAAGTTATTAAAATTTTAAAAACTTTAACCACAGAGTGAATGTAATGTTTCCTGGCAGAAAAAACTAAGTCCATTTATAAGTAAAATACGGAAAAAATGGAATTTTATTTTTACAAAATTGACTTCTAGATACTATCTCCTGATCATAAACAAGCTTCTGGTCAAGTTTTGTACATTTCCAGGATAGTTTTAGAAAGATATTAAAATTTTAAAAACTTTAACCACAGAGTGAATGTAATGTTTCCTGGCAGAAAAAACTAAGTCCATTTATAAGTAAAATACGGAAAAAATGGAATTTTATTTTTACAAAATTTACTTCTGGATACTATCTTATGAACATAAACAAGCTTCTGTCCAAGTTTCGTACAATTCAAGGATAGTTTAAGAAAGTTATTGAAATTTCAAAAACTTTAACCACAGAGTGAATATTTGTGGACGCCGCCGACGCCGACGCCGACTAAAGTCGAAGGCTCGACAAAAATGAATTGAAACTTAAAATAACCAAATGTAGCTGCATTCGCTCCTTTCCGTTTACTTCTTTAGAGTGATTTGTAAACAACATATGATTAAGTACTAGAAGAAAAAAACCAATTGGATGATGCTGACGAATTAGGATTTAACGTCCAGTGACAAATATCATGTTCATATGTGAACGAGAACACGTAATATGTACCCTGTGTTGTATTAGAAAGACACTTTCAGTCGGAATTGAGAACGTGCTACTTCGAACAGACAAAAATTAAGGCTGATTGAAAACGTCAATAAAAAATCCATGCATATTCCAGAGGCCAATTCATATCACGCTGTATTGAAGTGACACACCCTTCAATAAAATGCAAAGAAAGTCAAAATAAAAATGCTCTTTCTAGGATACTGTGGCAACGTATTGTCATTTTTGTTTACTCAGGAACATCTCATTCTTAAATTTTTCAAGGGGAAAATATAAAGGTAGCAAAATTATTGTCGTGGCTAAATAACTCTTAACTGACACAATTTCAATTGTCCAACCCATTAACAGACTTTATTCCCATAATTTTCACTAAAACGTGGTATTATTCACGTTATTTTACAATTATGAAATATTTACTAATGTCAATTTATTTTTTAGAACCACAGTACTATTTTTTGTCCTTTAAATGATATCTACATTTGTTTGTTTCGCTTTTTATCAAAAATATTGCTATGCGTATAAGCATACCTGCGCGACGCCTTTTAGTTTTACTGAAAACTGCGCAGACTAAGAAATGTTTTTACAAGTGCAAAATGTTCTATGATAGATATTATTTTGTCAGACACTTTTCTTTTTTTGATTTGGTTCTTATAACATGTCAAAAATCTGTATATTTAATAGAGTTTAACATTAAATTAAGCGTTTTACTCTTAACAGACGTATAACCAACCCGAGTAACAGACCAATCGCCCATATAGCCGCATACTCAATATAGATTAACCGACCAATCTCTCGGTTAGCCGAGTGTCGGCCGTGGTGACATTAATAAACAAACAAAAAAACACCACAGTGTTATGAAACAAGTGGAAAATTAGTACCATACATCTTACCTAATAAATTAAATTTCTTCTTTTTGCTACAAATGTTTAGACATCTATTACAGTCTAATAATAGGCTTGGCATAGTTGCAAAACTTACATGGACATTTTTCTTTTAGTTGCGTCAATCGAGATTTCACTTCCAATGCCATTAATTAAAAAGTTAATAACCTCTTGCAACTTTAGGAAAAACTGTTTTCATTTGAATATCTAGAGCATGACCGTCAGAATAGAAAGGAATGGTACATTCAAATGAAACATATGTTTAATCATATGAAACGAATTTCTGGAAATCAAAATGGAAAGGAAATTATTATTTAAAAGATACTAAACTTAGTCTTATATGTACATGTTTTGACATTTATTATGAATTCATAACATTTTATCTAGAAAAAATAATACCCTTAGTGAAAGTTTTGTTGGTAAATTATCTTATTGTCGAACTTTAAAGCAACCATATGCACAAGATTTAATATTTTTACAGTTTGATTTAGAAGAAAAACCGACATGGTTAGAAAATACATTTAATTCACCATTACTTCAAAAAAAAAAGCTTATAACGACTTTTCACATTTGACTTACGTTTCTACCATGATTTCATCACAGGTTATGTTTTTGAGGAGATTTTTCTTTTAAAAGCCTTTCCTGTCCCGTAAATCAACTTTGTTACATGCTTTGTCAATTCTTTAGAGTGAGGACAACGGAACACTATTTTTAAAAATAAGTGCCAACAAAACCATCCGGTTGTTCAAATTATTGTAACTCTGTATTTAGGGTGGGAATGACCTCATGCTTGAGCTTACTATATATGGGTATTGCGAATTTCCACTTCTAACGTTGCCTTGTTGGTCCCCTTCCATTGTTTTTTTTTTAATTCTTTATCCGCTACTGAATTTGTTTTTGGGTTTCAATACTTTGTGAAGAAGAGTTTGGGGTATGACTTACACAACAATTCGTGCATTCTTGTGGTAACTGATTTCATTTTGAATTTTCCTGTTCATTTGTCTGCTTCGCATAGAATCTGTAGTAAAACTGCAATTTAGACCGACAAATTCCTAAAACCGGTGGAAATTTTTCAATCACATTACTGATATTCATCGATTTTTAACTTTAAGAAAGAAATCACAATAACAGATGATACAAACCCATCTGCATTAAGAATGAAAATATCGAAGAACGAGACAAATAAATAACAACTCAAAAATAAAAAGACAAAGCGGACATTAAAAACTCATGTCGAGATAGATATACAACGATAAAGTTCACAAAGCACTTAAACTATAGCTTTCAGGATCTTAAAGATCACAAAATATAAAACTTAAGTGATATTAAATCATTTATATTGAAAGGTAATGTATATCGAAATATACAACCATGAGGACCCCAATCTAATAATCATAGAGTTTTAATCTTATTGTTTTCTGCATTTTTGTAGGCATGGATGAAAGCAAAGAAAAAAGTCTCTGTTTGCAGTTTTACAATTATCTTTGCGAAAAAATTGGCACGAAAGAGTTAGTTCGACTACGCCAGAAATTTTATTTGCTTTTTGATTTTCTACAAAAAAGTAAAAAACAAGTTGTTATTAATAGTGGTAGTAAATCAGAGGGATTAGATCTTGAAGGAAGTGATATAGATATAATGATACTACTGCGGAATATCACAGTTCTTGAAAACGAAAACGATGCTCAATGCAAAATGAATGAGCCTAACGTTTTTATAATGTACACAGAAGATATAAAACCAGGATTTACGATGTTAAAATTAAGTAAAACGTCATTTATACCTAATGGTAGTAAAATAGTTAATTGTTGTGATATATGGGGGAACGACATTGTATTGTCGAATTGGAAAGCAAAGCAATGGCTGTCATTGGGTGTGGGTAATGATACTTTTATACATGGACCATGTATTTCTGATGAGGGATGCACAAGTGATTTAGCAATGTGCGTAAGATGTCCAACTTGGATTGGACAAGCACGAAAACTTAGAGGAATAGGTCGATTTTGGCCATGCCCTAGCGTGATTGAAAATATAGAAAAATGTGGTATATTGTTTGTTCCTATTGGTGGCAAAACATCTGCAACTGAAGAGTTTGAATGGCGGATTTCATTTTCTATCGCTGAAAAGCTGCTCATATATACGTTCAGTCATACGCAAATACTCTGTTATGCGTTGTTAAAAATCATGTTGAAGGAAATAATTGACAAATATCCTAACTCAAAGGGAATTTTATGTTCCTATTTTTTAAAAACTGTTGTCTTTTGGGTTTCTGAAGAATACCATAGTGACGAATGGCAACCTGAAATGATTATCCAATGTTTTATGGCATGCCTAGCTAGACTTGTATATTGTGTCGATCATTCATATCTCCCTCATTATTTTATACCAGAGATAAATTTATTGGAAGATAAATTAGTTTTAAATAATGCGACTGAGCTAAGGCACTTGTTAAACGAGTTTTATCGAAAAGGTCCACAATTTCTAAAGTATTCAAAAACACTTTCCAAAAGTGCAGTGCTTAATCTTTCTTCGCTATATATTATAAACATCTTCAATGCGTTATACCGTTACGATAAACTATGTATTAGTGGAGCACCAAATATAGGATTTTGTTGTCAAAACTGTTGTGACTATTTGCAAAGTAAGATTGCAGAACTCTCATTCAAAAGGTGTAATCCATTGAATTTGAACGTTTTTATTTTTCGAACCTGTCAGTTAGCTGGAAATTCGCGTGGACATACCAGATTCAAATTATTACCAAACAAGTACTTTTACAAAATCCACAAACAACGTTTGCCATATATAATACTTGGCTTGAATGCAGATTCTGCTGCTGGATGGCTTTATCTTGCAACGTACTTCTTTACTCTCAATCACTTTTCGGTGTCTCTGAGAATTGTGAATTATGCTTTATCAAAGTGTACTCCAGACAAAGTGTATTGCAAATCGGAAAGTCTACAATATGAACAACTGGATTCAACAGAGCAGCAAGCTTTGAAATACGGCTATCTTGATATAAGTAGTATTTATAAAAGACATGTTGTTAAATCTGTTCGCTTCAAGGAAGGTTTTATTCACCCATTTGATATAACAGACGAATTGAAAAACAGACATATGTTTACAAATTCGTCATTACCACCTGTTGTGTATGCACATTATCTACGATTTTTGTGTTTCTACAGACTAAATGACCGTGCAAATTGCCGAGAGTCCCTGCAAGATATACAACTAACAATTGAAAATGAGTACTTTTTATGTGATCATCAAAAAGTGAACTCATATAAATTGCTATCAATAGCACACTTAAAAATTGGTGACAGAAATGCAGCAAACAACTGTTTGGCTTTCGCAAATCTTCTTGAGAATATACATTCTTGTTTTAAGACTTGTGGATTACAAAATACTATCATATCACAACAGAAAAGATCCTAAATAAAATAGACGTTTTATTTTATACAAATGAAAACATCTTTTACAGCTATTGTGTTTATTGATTAAAACTTAGAACATTCACACACTTTTATTACACAGATTTTCGTTATTACATTTAACACCAAATAATAGACGATGGACTTGAATAGATCCATAGTTGTACTTGTTTTGAAATAGATGTTTATTTAAAATCTTTTTTCTGACAAACTATTGACAGCACTGCATGCGTCAGTCATGTGTCATTGTACCGAATTGTCAAATGTATGGGTTCAATGTGATAGGCTATTGAATTGCCATAAATTACTTATATGTATGGTAATTATGCAACAGAATGTTGAACAATGCTTAATTCGATGAACTGTCCTCAAGGACTGAATAAAAAGGTATTAAAAAAAGAAGTAAAAGAAACTTCAAAAAGAATTAAAGCAGGGTCCACAAGAGACAGGTATACCAAGACTGTAGGTTTGATGAAGCAAAATGTTCAGTCTATAGGAAACCACTCTGATTCAACCACATCAGGTTACCTCTTTATGTATCATCAGGTCTATGAAATATGTTTTTAATATAAAATAGCTTTTTATGAGTGAAGAAAAAGAACATACAATTAAAGTAAACACATCAGTTCACAAAAGATGTTTGTCTAGCACAAAGTACCCAATTGTTACTAATTGCTTATTTGTCCAGGTACTTAAGGTATGTTTATGGTACGATAGTTTACCGATTATCTACCGAAATTTAAACATCACAGTGTTTTCCTTTTTTCACTAAGGTAAGGTGGGTGTTTTAAAAAAATTACTTGCAACCGGGTGGTTTTTTTTTTTAAATGTCCAACCTTTTTTTAATTTACTGTGGGTGCACGTGGGGGTCACAGAAATAAAGATTAGTATAATATTCACATTTTATGGAGTTGAACAAACATAAATAGAAGTAGTCATATTAATTGTCAAATATTTTTTGATTTTATTTTTTCAAAAATTTATCTCTTTTATCTCTTCTTTCATTTACAATTTTATGCATCAGCATGGATTTAAGGCCTTTCGATCCAGGTTTCTGTTCTGTTTCTTGCTTTTGTGCCGTATTTTTGGCACACAGAACAGTAGTATCCTTCCTCTGTGACTATAAGTCATTTGAAGTCTTGCTCATATTTGTCTTCACTTGCGTGTCTTTTCCGTTGTTTGGTTGATTTTTGTTCAATTTCCACAACTTTAACATAACTATTAATTTTATTTAACTTATTTGGTCTAGTATTTCCTTTATCATCATCGTCATCTTCCTTTCTTTTCCCCCGATTGATCAATGAAAACATTGAAATTTGACGATTGGACGCCATCTGATTCAGAAACATGCTACTCTTCAAATTAAATATCTGATAAAATGTCGTTGTCACTATCTAAATCTGGTATTCTGAACTGATTGTATCAAATTTAATGATATCGTAAATGTGAAACTACATTATGGAGTCAGACTGTACACACGGGTACCATTTTAACTACCTTAGACGTGACAAGTTCATTCACAAATATTCCACATGATTTGGGAATTAAAGCAGTTCCAAAACTGGGTCGAGAAAGATAATTGATCGATTCAAAATTTAAGACAAAGACGAAATCCATTGAATTTGAATTTTTATATTTCAACCCTGTCTTAGCCGGAATTTCTCGCGACCATCAAAGAATTAATTTAATATCGAACAAGGATATTTACAAAACCCACAAACAACGTTTTTCATTTATAATACTTGGCTTAAATACAGATGCTGCCACTGGATGGCTATGTCTTGCAACGTACTTCTTTTCTTTCCATCACTTCTTGGTATCTCTGAGAATTGTGGTTTATGTCTAATCTAAATGTTCTACCGACAAACTGTACTGCCTTATGAACTACACACATAATGAACAACTGGATTCCATAGAGCAGCAATCTTTGAAATATAGCTGTCTTGATATCAGTAGTATTTATAGAAGACATGTTTAACTTATTTAAATTCGACTCTTCTATTTGAAAAATAGACATATCTTAACAAATTCTGCATTTCTGCCTGTTGTGTACGCACATTATTTACGATTTTTGTGTTTTTACAGACTAAATGATCTTGCAAATTGTCCAGAGTCCCTACAAGATGTACAGCTGACAATTGAAAAGGAGTACTTTGTATGTGAATATCAAAAAGTGAGGTCGTACAATTTGCTAGCCATAGCACATTTAAAGATAGGTGCCAGAGTTTCGTCAAAACAAATGTTTAGCTGTCGCAGATCGTCTTCAGAATTTTGTACCCTTTAGTTGTTTAAATGCTAAACATAAGGAAACTTTATATAAATTTACTGTCTTTATCCCGTGTACTTTTAGATTTGACAAGTCTATCAAGGCAGATTGAGAACAACTACATGGAGTGTTAGCAATGATTTCACTAAAACACGATTTTAAATGGTTATACATGTATTAGTCAAAACAAGTACACATTTAGACCTATTTATGGAATAGCTTAGAGTGCGCTCTACAAAATGACGAAGCAGGAGGATTTTTTTTATGATAAAGGTTGTATAGGAGTATTTGCAAAGCATAAATGCAAGCACAACATTTACAAAACACGCAAATAATATATAATCAAAATGTAAAAACAAAATTCTCTGTAATAAAATCTGTAAATGTTTTGTAAAAAATCTTTATGATTTTCTACACAACTAATATTTTCTAATAGATGCAATAAAGCAGTAAATAATATTGCTAACGCTTTTTCTTTGGTTCCCTTTGGTTTATGTGTAATTCATGGGAAAATCTCTTTCTGTAGGCATGTGTATTACGAATTGAAAAAATAAATATTATATAAATAACAAAATGCTGACTACAAAAAACGTACTTAAATCTAAAAAAAGGGGGTAGATGGGGTTGACGAAAGTTACCAGAGGGACAATCAAACTCATAGATAAAAAATGACAATGCCATGTATAAAAATGAAAAAGACAAACAATAGTACACGAAATAAAAAAATTACAAACTAAGTAATAAGAACCCCATCGAAAACTGGGGGCGATCTCAGGTGATCTAGCATTTTGCTTAAGATGTCCAACTTGGATTAAACAAGCCAGAAAACTAAGAGGAAAAAGTCGATTATGGCCCTGTCCAATCGTGGTTGAAAACATAGAAAGGTGTGGGACATTGTTTGTTCCTATTGGTTGCAAAACATCTACAACAGAAGATTTGGAATGGCGGATTTCCTTTTCTATCGCTGAAAAGCTGCTTATATATTCTTTCAGTCATACGCAAATGCTCTGTTATGCCTTATTAAAAATCATGTTAAAAGAAATAATTGAAACGTATAGTAATTCAAAGGGAATTTTATGTTCTTATTTCTTAAAAACTGTTGTCTTTTGGGTTTCAGAAGAATTCAATGGAGACAAATGGCGACCTGATATGATTATCCCGTGTTTTATGGCGTGCCTAGCGAGACTTGTATATTGTGTCGATAATTCATATCTTCCTCATTATTTTTTACCAGAAATAAATTTATAAGAAGATAAATTAGATTGCAATAATGTGATTGAGCTAAAACAAATGTTGAACGAGTTTTTTTAGAATAGGCCCAAAATTTTTAACGCCTTCAAAAACATTTGCAACGTTTGAAGTGCATCATCGTTCTGCGTTTAGTATGATAAACCTCTTTAATACTTTTCATCGTGATAGTAAAGGGAATAGCATAAATGAAAATGTATGTTTTTTTTTGTCAACAATATTGCAATGATTTGTTCAAAAAGCTTTTAAAACTGTCAATCAAAAGGCGCAATCCATTGAATTTGAATGTTTATATTTTCAATTCTTGTCAGAAAGCAGGAATGTCTCGCGACCATCCAACAATCAATTTACCATCGAACAAGGATATTTACAAAAACCACAAACAACGTTATCCATATTTAATAATTGGTTTAAATACAGATGCAGCATTTGGATGGCTATATCTTGCAACATACTTCTTTTCTCTTCATCACTTCTCGGTATCTCTGAGAATTGTGGATTATGCCTTATCAAAATGTACTCCCGACAAAGTGTACTGCACTTTGGAAAGTCTACATTATGAACAACTGGATTACTCAGAGCAGCAAGCATTGAAATATGGCTGTCTTGATATCAGTAGTATTTATAGAAGACATGTAGTTAGATATGTTTTCTTCAGTGAAAATCATATCCTTCCATTTGACGTAATAGACGAATTGAATAACCAACATATCTTAACAAATTCCTTATTACCACCTGTTGTGTATGCACATTATCTTCAATTTTTGTGTTTTTACAAACTATGTGAGAATGAAAATTGTCGGAAGTCCCTGCAAAATATACAACTGACTATTGAAAATGGGTATTTTGTATGTACATATCAAAAAGTAAGCTCGTACAATTTGCTAGCAATAGCACATTCAAAGATAGGTGACAGAAATGCGGCAAAGGAATGTTTCGCTATCGCAGATCGTCTTAAGGATATAATCCCTTTCTGTTGGCCCGAACTTTGCAAAAAGGCAATAACACGAAAACCACAAAGATACTGAATGGAGACGTGCCATTGTGCAAATACCAAAAAAACAATTAAAGTTGATGTCGTGCAATTTATTAGAAAACAGGGATTTTGTAATAAATCAAGCTAAGATTGTGGCAAAACAATGAGATTTGATTACAGATTTTGCTCTATATAATATTTGACCTATGCAATACTTATTTTGTTGTCCAAGTGATTCTGCCATTTATTGTTTACAAAAGTCATAAACAGCCTTTACAATCTTAAAACTCTCGTGCTGAGTATTTAAAGTCGAGCGCAACATAGAAAGTGAACTAGAATAGGTCCATATGTGTACTTATTTAAAACTAATATCCATATTTACCGACTTTGTTTAGAAAAAAATAATCATTAATATTACTTGCAGTTATCCTTTATCGATTGAGTACCGAATTGTCAAATACGAGTATAAGATAGATAACGCGGGTAATAGACTGTTTTCTATAAAATTTCAATAATTTGACATTTGAGCAATAAAGGTTACACGCAATGCTTAATAAGCTAAGAATAAAGATATAGGCATTTTTTGTATCTTGTACTTAATAAAAAGAGAACACATAAATTGCTGAAAAAAGGAAATTTCAAACACAGTTTAGGCCAAGATCATTAAGAGCCAGGTGAATAGAAACCGATATGTGTTATGTAGCAAATTGCTCAGTCAATCTGGCATCATGCATGGTTCAACTTTATCCAGTAATGGTTACATGAATATGTAACAGTAGGTGTGAGAAATAGTTTTTATATAATAGTTTATTTATGAGTGAAGAAAAAAGGTCAAACAAGAAATTTACAATTATAAAAGGAAGAAAACATCAACAGCAATTAGATAAAAAAGAAGTTTTATCTAGCATCGATCTGCACTCAGTTAAATGTAGATAAGTCTATTAAAATCATTTCACATGGAACTTCATAATAGCCTAGTTCACCGTGGAACTTCGTAAATGTAACATCAGAAACTTCCAAGCAAAATATTTGATGAAATGTCAATGTTATCATCTAAGTTTAGTTGTTCTGGCGTATCATAACATTATCTTCAAAATCAAGGGAATATTCTCCATATTTCTAATTTTTGCGAAATGAGAAAAACCAATACCGTATAGTCGGTTAAAAAAGGCCCCGACATAAAAAAAAATTATGAAACATTTCGATAGAGAAATCTAAATGCCTAATTTATAGGAACAGTGTACGAAAAACATATATAACAGACATGAACCAACGACAACCACTATCCACTAAACTACAGGATCTTGACTTGGCATAGGGACATACAGCATGTGGCGAGGATAAACATGTTTGTGGGCGCTTAAACCTCCCCTTACATAGAACAGTGATGTAACAGTGCAACATAAGAAAAGCGTTAGGAATAAGGTGAATAAGGCTTAACTGCTTATATCGATACAAACAATAAACCCGGACAAGACGGGCAGGGTATATGTCCATCTCTCATACCTGACAACAGAAAAGAGAGTACTCGAAATAATTGGCAGTTAGTTCAAAATTTGAATTAATAAAAAAAAACACCATATATATAAGACTAAAATATCAATCAGTAAACATCCAATATCCCATTGATGTATTGTAAAGACGTCAATAAGAGTAAAAAAAAAGTATGACCCTGTGCAATTTCAAAATATAGGTATCGACAGATTGTAATAACGTGAAAATTCATATATGTAATGCATTTGTATTTGAAATGGTTTTAATTTTATGGTAACAAAATCAATATTTATAAACTCGTATCCCGTAAAGAGAGGTTTTAAAGCCTTTGAAAATGCATGGCATTTTGATATTAACGTATCACACATATATGTATATATATATAATACATAACGGACAAGACGAGGCAGGGTATATATCTATCTCTCATACCTGACAACAGAAAAGAGAGTACTCGAAATATGACATGTTATAATACATATATACACAACTCGTCTAAACATCAACCCAAAAATTATTAGATCTGTAAATTTCCTTTCGCAAATTTTTTGTTCTTCCCTCGCCGGGATTCGAACCCATCCTACTGAGATATCATGACACCAAATCGCCTGCACTGTAGCCGTCCCGATAGACTAGACCACACGACCCCCTGGGCTTTATAAAAATGAAGCTTTCGGTGGCCGGGTGTTACCTTTCCACGTCAGTTTTAATCTAGCGTCGTACTACAGTACATGATATATAAGGCATGGAGATGTTATTTTTACAGATCAGCTAAATTATCTATAGTAAAGGATCCTTCAAATTAATGTAAGGTACAGTCACAGAAAATAATTATATTTATAAGTTGGTCTGAGCCAGTGACAACTCTACAAGGGATTTATCCATCGGATCACCAGCAGTGATGGTGATACATGGCTGTGTACATAATGTATATACAACTTGTCTAAACATTAACCCAACAATGTTAGATCTGTAAATTTGCTTTCGCAAATTTTTTGTTCTTCCCTCGCCGGGATTCGAACCCATGCTACTGAGATGTCGTGACACCTAATCGCCGGCAGTGTAGTCGTCCCGCTAGACCACACGACCACCTGGGCTTATATATATACATATATATATATATATATACTGCATAAAGTACAAAGGTGTCCGACCTTTAAATGTGAGACATTTAAGGATAATCGTATCAATGGCAGAATTTGGATTTTATATTTTAAATATACATTTTTTGAAGACGGGGTGGTTTAACAGCTGGACATATTGTGTAAACACTTCAATGTCATGTGGTTATCGTTTAAGATATTTCTAATTAAGAGATATGGTTGAATTATCACATGGACTAAGTCCGTGTTCACATTGAACTAAAGTAGATGTGGTATAAGTGTTCTAGACCCTGAAACCTACCTCAATTACGTTTCCATTTATAAACGTAAACATCAATGTTTTCATAAAATTGAGAATGGAAATGGGGAATACGTTTAAGAGTCAACAACCCGACAAAGGAGTAGACAACAGGCGAAGACCACCAACGGGTCTTTAACGTAGTGAGAAAATTCCGCGGCAAGAGATGGACCTCAGTTAGCCCCTCAATAAAATTGTGTACTCGTTCAGTGAAAGAAAGCGTCACATGAAACTCCAAAACATATAAATGAACTAAAAAAAAATAATTTTAAAATGCAAGACTAACACAGTCTAGAGTATCCTGACATGGGACAGACGCAAACATGCGGCGGGATTCAACATGTTTTGTGAGATCTTTACCCTCACCCTATATATCTAGCCAAGGTAGAATGAAGAAACTAGTAGAAATACACACTATAAAACTAAGTTTAACAAAGTCCGAGTCCGATGTGAGAATTGGTAACAACAGAAACTAAGCAAAATGACAATGATTCATAAATAAACAAAGGACTATTAGCAGTTACTGACATTTCAGCTCAAAACCTCAATTAAACTGATTGCAAAAGATTATGTTTTCATCATATGAAAATCAAGTACAATCCCTCCCGTGAGGGATTTAGTATCATAACATCATAAAATATATGAGAAGAATATATCCCGAATCATGCCAACAACTGGTTTTAGAATAAATGTGTTTATTTCCGATGCAAAGACACTAGAAGTGAATCAATATTAAAGCCACAATATGCAATCCTTAATAACTTAACAACAGTATCGTAACTATATATTTTCAGAATAATTCTGTTTAAAGGTTTGGTTAAGTTTAGTGGTGAATGCCGACATTTTATGCTTTGTAAAGAAAATAACTATCAAATATTGGATGTGAAATACTTTAACGTATAAGATGTCTGCATGTTGATTAATGTTAACGAATGATGTTCTTGTACTGATGATAACATTTAGTAAATGTTTTGACTAGTTTGTGATATCGAAAACCTTGGTGTGATAATTTTTCAGTAATACGGGATTTCTTTCGTTGAAATCAAATACGTTGTTACATACACGAGCGAATCGAACAAGTGGAGATAAATACACACCATAAAATGGTGACAAAAAAACTTCACCATCTAAAAAGGAATAATTAACAATAGGAAAAGAAAAATCATCTCCTTTATCATGAATTTGGTATTAAGCTTCCCGTTGAAGATATAGATAACAAGATCAAGGAAAGAGCAGTGTTCATTGTTAGCATTAGCTTTATTTAAACTTAGTTCGTCAAGATAAATCTCTTTAGTGTACCCACTGAAGTCGTCATTATTGAGAGCCAATATATCATCTAAATATTAAAAAGGTTTACTAAATGTTTGAATCAGATGTTGTTTCGATGGGTCTCTGATGATTTTAGTCATAACTTGTAGTTCATACCAATACAGAAACAGTTCCGAAGTAGGTGGTGCACAATTAGTTAACGACCAGTTCCCTTTCATAATATCTGTGGTAAACATATTTTTGATAAGTAGCAATTAATCCATCCATCCATTCATCGTGATTTCAATTTTGCACTTTTACTCATATTTCACTTTTGAATTTGTATACTTACGTATTTTTGGGCCTTGAAATCATGATTTACTTCACATAATGGGTGTGCATGCATAGTTAAATCAGTAAAATAGTGTTAAATTTCAATTTTACTGACCCTGAACAATGAAAATCTCGATCAGACCATTTTAACGTTACAGGAAAGTGTCGTGGTGTAACTGAAAATGACGTATACCTGGTAGAGGCTAAATCTGTAAATGAAAACCCATGACAAGGTCAACCTGAAATTACACCAGGCAAGTACAATGTCATAACACAACGTTATTGCTTGAAAGATTTACAACCGCAACATCAACTGCTAACCAAGTTGCTAGGTGTAATAACAGATACATTCACTCCAAATATTTGCCCATATAATGAAATTCCACAGAATAGACTGGAGAAAACCAATTTTCCTTTACAGTGTCGAAGCCCACTGCAATGAGCATAACAGCGGCATAATCAGCAATGACAAAATGAAAATGACATATCATCCCCCAAAGAACTGGTCGACTATTTCCAATCATTAAGGCTTGATACAAGAAGTCATTTCCTTGATCGGAGTAACACCAAATATAAAGTTAAAAAGCTAATTTCAGTGCATACAACATGATTTTAACTTTCAGCATTGACGTAATGAATGCAGTGTAAATTTTTGTGTGTATTTATACTAGGGCTTTTCTACTTCAGGAATATTTACCTTGGCTGTATTTGGCAAAACTTTTAGGATATTCTTGGTCTTCAGTACTCTTCAACTTCGTACTTTATTTGGCCTTTAACATTTTTTGATTCGAGCGTCATTGATGAGTCTTTTGTAGCCGAATTGCGCGTCTGGCGCGAATATAAAATTTCAATCGTAGTATATATGATGAGTTTATTCACAGCCAGTAGGTCGATGCCATGCTGGTGGAGTTTTTATTTCCTGAGGGTATCACCAGCCCTGTAGTCAGCACTTTTAAGTTCACAAGAATTATCATTGATATGGTCATAGTTATAAATTAACTGTTTACAAAACTTTTAATTTTTGAAGAACTAAGGTTTTTCTACCTCAGGAAAAGATAACCTTCCCCATTTCCATTCTCAATTTTACCTTAGCTGTATTAGGCAAAACGTTTAGGAATGTTTGGTCCTCAATGTTCCCAACTTCGTACTTTATTTGGCTTTTAACTTTTTTTTATTGGAGCGTCATTGATGAGTCTGCTGTAGTCGAAACACTTGTCTTGCGCACATAAAAAAAATTCAATCCTGGTATCTATGATGAGTTTATTTACAACCACTGGGTCGGTGCCACTGATGGTGAAGTTTTTATTCTCCGATGGTATCACCAGCATTTCTGTGTTAACATGAATTATCATTGATATGGTCATAGTTATAAATTAACTTTTCACAAAACTTTAAATTTTTGAAAAACTAAGGCTTTTCTTCCTCAGGAATAGATTACCTTAGCTGTGTTTGGCAAAATTTCAAAGACTTTTCGGTCCTCATTACACTTTATTTTATTTTTATTTAGCCTTGCACATTTTGTGTTTCCAGCGTCACTGAAGAGTCCTTTTTTTTAGACGAAACGCGCATCTGGCGCTTATATGAAATGTCAATCCTGGTATCCATGAATGATGATGAATTTATTTTCATAAATATTGCATAGTCGAACATGCAAATTGAAAAAAAAGAATCTAGTATTCCGTTCTAAAAGTCTGTCAGAATATATTTCTCAGTTCTCGTTGACAAATCAAATGGAAATATTATCGCATTTTGATAAAAATTGTAAGTTTCGTTTCTTCAATTACGGAACGAATAATACAAACAATCTTCTGACTCGTAAATAGTTACCAAAAGTCAAACAATCAATATCAAATATATTTTATCACGAAATGTTAAGCGCATATGTTCAGAAAATACATTTTCTTGCGTTAGCATACAATTTCTAAGATGAAGTTTGTAAGAGTAACTGTAGCGCCACCAAAAAAAAGTTAAAAAAATAAATATCTTGAAATAACAGAAATATGGTAATTATAAAATGCAATTAAAAAATGTTTCGTTATCAGTTGATTTTCTCAATTATGGTATGTTCTTGTGGTTTGAATTATCATTCTCGCGTTTTCAATCTTAAAAAGAGGGACTTTCGAGGGTAGAAAAATAACATAATAAGCTTATAGCAGATTATCAGCACGAGAGAAGCAGGTATGTCGTTGTGACAATTGCACGTATTGTTGATCATCAACATTCCACTATAAGTCGTTTTGAGAATAAAAATCAGCCAACAAACGATGTTAAAGACCATACGAGATCAAGAAGACCCCCTATAACATCTGCTTGGGAAAAATCAAGCAAAATGAATGCTGGTCAGAAGGAAAACCATTGCAAACAATACAATCCTAAAAAGAGAGTGGTTGCCATACAGGAGACTTTAAACAAGATCTGCTCGAGATCGACTCATCGCTAATGGTTTTCGTGCGATAAGACCATTTCGGGGACATTTGCTTACGAACAGACATAAAGTGGCCGTATCCAATGTAGTGCAGAGCTCGCAAAAGTTGGAAATTAGCATCGTAAAGGAAGATCTATTGTTCCAATGAAATTCGGTTTATCTTCCATGGCCCGACTGTAGCCCGGATTTGAACCATATTGAGCATATATGGGATACTATTGGGAGTGACTTTCGCGAAAGGACACCCAAGTTCAAACACGTCAGGAAATAAACAATGCCCTTCGTCAGGAATGGTTGCGGTTACCTCAGCAACAAATTAGTCGATTGATGGCTGGAATAAGAAGACGTTAAGATGCGGGTATCCTTTTGAATGTAGGCTGCATCAATTACTAATTCTTTGGCGTATAACGATCAACCATGATGTCAACAATCATCTTAAAGTTAATTTTGAAATGTCTGACATTGTAAAGTTCGACTACAGTAAAAGTTGTAAAATGCATTTTTTGTACAAAATTGTGGTTAGATAAAATGTGTTTTTTTATACATTGTTTTATTCATTTTAATGCCAATGTTATCAATTACTATGTTTCAATATTATTTTACAAATATTTTATCATATTCTATCCAAAATAAAAGGCTGATTTTTCAAGGTTTAAAAAATTAAGGTGTTGCAATACTTTTTTCCATGTGCATATATTGAAATAAAATGGAGAAAATCTTCTTAAAGATGTACACTATGAATAAAATAAACTGGCTACTACTATAGAATTACTTTAATTAATCTACGTGGAATTAACTGTTATCTCCGATAACTACGAAAATAAGACAAAAATAATGTCGGTTACAAATGGCGAAGACATTGGAGTATTAGCTAGATTTCACACAGATAAAATATTACTGATCTAGGAAAGTTTCATAATATATCCATGTTTTATTTCCTGATGTTATTTTATTTAGAATTCAACAATTAATGCGGAAGATTTAAATTGAAAAAAAAAAAAAAAACTGATAGCTAATAATGAATGCAATTAGCTAAAAAAGTATATATCGGCTTGCAACCTTTGGGAAAACGTTCTTCATTTGAAAAAAAATAGGTGTTATACCGTTATAGTTGAACAAGGAGTGGTTTAATCAAATGTTAAAAAGTAATACGGAATTACCGACTTCCAAGGTAAATTCTAAAATAAAAGGGGAATCTCAGACAAAATCAATGAGCGGAAAACATTATATTTCTGACTCGGTTCGAGTTTTTTGCAAAGAAAATGGTGGGTGAAATCTAGTGTTATAGCTATATAAACCTCCCCCTTTTATGACAGTTGTGAATAATTCTGTTACACTGACATAATTAGGTACACAATATAGTTTATAGTAAAATGTCTTAATAAAGACAGATGCAATAGTAATATTTTATCTAGGAAGAGAGTGATCCTCGAATCCCAATATAAAAATAAAACTGCCTTAGTATATTCTATTTTATGTCACTGTTGGGCTGTGTTATTTATGTATATCCTTCCGACTATATGAAACTTGAGTATCTATTACTAACTTTGATTTGTTAATAGATGCCGTATTATATCTACCATTATCAAGAACGATAACTTTTGTACACACCGTGTATTGCATATACTTAGTCAGCAAAGGACATCGCACAACCAATTGAATTCTCTAAAATAATAGAAGATAACAAACTATTCGTTACACAGTGATCAAGTGAAATAATACAATATATACACGGCGTCAGTAAATTCCAAATAATGCGACAGCAAGTGAAGCTCTTATCACATATAGGGGTACATTCAGTTAATAAATGTACGTCATCAGGGACCGCCCATTTTGGGGAGAGCTTTCTGTATAAAACTGAAGTCCTGTGATCTTCTGATTGGTAGAAGATGTTTGTAATAAATATTTTTTGATAGATGGATCAACACTTGAGTGAAAAAAAAAAGAAAAAAAGAATGCTGAGTGGTACTTATTTTTTTACTACAGAATTTAAAAGTAATCGGGGTCAGTAAAGGAATTCAGTGTTTGTGAACAAGGCCATGTGAATGCCCCAAAATGCCGCATGACCTTATGTTTTTATTGTTGCAAAAGATAGGGCTACATTTGTACTTTCATGAATGATATATGAAAGATTCCAATTTATAAAGGTAAATCAGGTATAAATTTAATTCAAGACATAGATAAGCATTAAAGTCAATGAGGGATTTTTAACTGAATATACCCCTATAGAATTAACTAACCACGTATATATCGTATTAGGTCACTTCCAGTTTGTTTAACGAATTGATCTTACCGACAATCTAATTTTGTGAATTAAGACGTATTTGTAAAAAAGTAATAATTTGTTTTCAGTTGTTGTTTTAATAATCAATATGATTTAAAGTCGGAGCCTCTCATACATTTTTTTTGTTGTTGCCATTTTTGTTTTGTTTTAAACCTTTAGCATATATTATTATGTATGTTTACAATGTATGTGTATTTGAGAACAACACCGTATTGCTTTTAAAGGACAGCAACTATAAATCTACTTCTACTAACCGTGTATTTAAAATAAACTACGTCCAATGACCTAATATTAAGAATACAGGGTCCCAACTGGTTTGCTTTTAACCAATGATGTTTCTAGAAGTTTATAGGAGGCAGGATACAGATTTATAACAGAATCCCTATTTTTTCTTATGGTAATCACTCAGTACTCAACGCATTATGGGTCTCCGTGCATAGTTGTAATTCATGGTAGTAAAAATTAAATGTAATTTATGAAAGCTTTAAAACAGTGAAATGAAACTGAAATCTGATTGATTTTGATTTGTCATGATATCTAAAGTATAGGGAAAACGATATCGTATTCTAGATCTACCATCGGCTACAAAACTAACATTTTCTGAAAATACTACTGACTGTGATAATAAATAAATAAAAACCGGGGCATAAAAGCTACAAAAAAGAATGTATTATTGAAGTACTGTATTATTCTGTTTAAAAATTTAAGTGCCGTTGTTTTTTTTATTGTACCCGTAAAAGGTGTTCGTAGCGACCGTAATTTTACAAAGTCATGAAAAATCAGAAGACATTTCGAACAATTCTAAATTATGTTTACAAATGTTTCAATATACACACTCTAATTATTTAGATATAATTAAAAGATATAATACACTCAAGCATCCAATCACAGATCTCAAAAATTGATAACCTTCACTTGAGTAAGACAATCTATAGTGCCAGGACAATACTACTGTTTCCTTGAATACAAATATACACCTGTCCTATGCACTGACATATTGCACACCAATATAATGTATACGGACATCTGTGTGATCTTAAGTTGCGTCTATCTAATAAGACAATGGAACGAAAGAACAGACAAAACGTTAAACACTTTGAACAAAGAGAAGATGACTCTGTGGAAAAGTCTTATTTGGTTCGCAATAATGAAGCTTGAAAATTGCCATCACATATCTATTCTAAATCTTCATTAAGCGAATCTTAGATTCTTACGGGAACAAAAAAGACACCGTTGTCAACTATCTGTTTAACCAACTCACGTGAAGGACATACAGGATTTAAAAAAAAACGTCTGTGATTGCACTATCTAGGATTTATATTTTGGAGAAATATTTACATTAATGTTTTCATTTACATTTGTTGTACACGGACGGTAAACGATGAAACGATTTCGATGTGTATTCATTTAATGTATTGGAAGATTTTCCACTAGTTTTCTTGACATAATATTAGACCATTTCTTCCCTTCCATCGGTTATGATGAATTGTGCCTAATCAACGTTCATTGAAGACCCATTGGTGGCCTTCGGCTGTTGTCTGCTCTTTGGACGGGTTGTTGTCTTTTTGACACATTCCCCATTTCTATTCTCAATTTTATTATGTATTCAGATGATAAAAGAATAGCGCGCAGATGTTTTGATCATTTGTTTCTAACATACGTTTGCAAAGTTTACATATTAAGCTTTGACAAACTATGCGCTCCCTAGAAATGCGTTTACAGTTGTCGTTCATCGTTTGTTAAAACAAACGCTACATTTGTTTCTAATTTCACCCTGATTAAACGATGTATTTGTTTCTATGTTTGTAAAAAGTCTGTTTACCAACAACGTGTGCATGGATTATTGAAAGTTCAAACAGGGTCAGTAAACACTGATTAAACGATGTATTTGTTTCTACCTTTTGTAGCGTTTAGAAAACAACAACAAACGCCACACAACGTTTACCAAATTTTGGTTAGAAAGAAATGCACTCTAAGTTGATTAGACAGTTCATAAAGGACATATATTATTATTAAGTCTTTTCACTTTTTTGTGAAAAGACTTATTGTATTTGTTCTGATTATTATTAAGTCTTTCCACTTTTCTGTGGAAAGACTTATTGTTTTTGTTCTGATTATTATTATTATTATTAAGTCTTTCCACTTTTCTGTGGAAAGACTTACTGTTTTTCTTCTGATTATTATTATTAAGTCTTTTCACTTTTTTGTGAAAAGACTTATTGTATTTCTTCTGATTATTAAGTCTTTCCACTTTTCTGTGGAAAGACTTATTGTTTTTCTTCTGATTATTATTTTTTTTTCCGCCAAATTTTGTTCTTGCGATAAATGTTTGTTTCGCAATATGTCGCTTAGATATTTCTCATATGGTATCGTATAGTTTATGCGCTTTTAAATTTTACCCTGCTAAGCCGAACCATTTTCTTTGTAAGAGTTATTTCCCTATTCACTGTTTATGATCTGTGTGCATCTCCTTAGTAACAAAAAAAGATATCGACAAAATTCATTTTACAAATTGTTTGTTACATCCTCAGTAATTTTTGGCGCATTTGGATCGAAGCGATTCGATGAAATTTTATATGAGTTATCTACCTTTACAAAATAAATTTGTCGGTATGTTTATTCAACTCATAAACAGTTAACCGTATAACCCTGGAATGTTTTTATTTGAGTCCAATGGGTCCCAACTTAGAAAATGAGGTCAAGGTCAAAGGTCAAGGTCAAGTTCTAAATTGTGACTTTTGCTTGTTTTTGCATTTTCTCCGACACTTTGAGAGATACACATAAAAGAACAAGTGCAAAATGTCAGCTTTATTGTAATGAAGATATGTTACATTTAGTCTTATACAATTAAATGGCATCTTATAGGAGTTGGTGCCCCTGAAATGTCTTGATATGAAGTTATTTGATTATAACTTCAATTAAGTTCATTATAAAGACATTTGACCTCATACAAAAGGCCAATTATCTCCCATTCTACATACAAAAGTATATAGAAACTATATATTTTTGGAATCAGTGTAAAAGAAGCTATCATATGAGACCGGATGTGACATTAATTTCACCGGAAGTAGCATATTATCTCCCTGATATCACTCAAAAAGATAATTAAACCATCATTTATCGCATCAGTATAAAGAAACTACCTTCTTATCCAAATTACTTTAGTTTGGAAAGACTTTCAATTGTTCTCTGAACAATTGGTTTTTAATTATTATTATTTTTTTTTTTTTTCCGCCAAATTTTGTTCTTGCGATAAATGTTTGTTTCGCAATATGTCGCTTAGATATTTCTCATATGGTATCATATAGTTTATGCGCTTTTAAATTTCACCCTACTAAACCGAACCATTTTCTTTGTAAGAGTTATCTCCCTATTCACTGTTTATCATCTGTGTGCATCTTCTTCGTAACAAAAAAAGATATCGACAAAATTCTTTTTACAAATTGTTCGTTACATCCTCAGAAATTTTTGGCTCATTTGGGTCGAAGTGATTCGCTGAAATTTTATAGGAGTTATCTACCTTTACAAAATAAATTTGTCGTTATGTTTTTTTAACTCAATAACAGTTAACCGTATAACCCTGGAATGTTTTTATTTGAGTCCCCTATGTCCTAACTTAGAAAATGAGGTCAAGGTCAAAGGTCAAGGTCAAGTTCTAATTTGTGACTTTTGCTTGTTTTTGCATTTTCTCTGACGCTTTGAAAGATACATAAAGAAAAACAATTGCAAAATGTCTGCTTTATTGTTATGAAGATATGATACATTAAGTTTGAATCAGTGTCAAAGAAGCTATCATATGAGACCGGAAGTGATATTCATTTCACCGGAAGTAGGTTATTATCTCCCTTACATCACTCATTAATATAATTAAACCATTATTTATCGCATCAGTATGAAGAAACTATCTTATCAAAATTTCTTTGGTGTGGAAAGACTTTCAATTGTTCTCTGAACAATTGGTTTTTAATTAAGTCTTTCCACTTTTCTGTGGAAAGACTTATTGTTTTTCTTCTGATTATTAAGTCTTTCCACTTTTCTGTGGAAAGACTTATTGTTTTTCTTCTGATTATTAAGTCTTTCCACTTTTCTGTGGAAAGACTTATTGTTTTTCTTCTGATTATTATTAAGTCTTTCCACTTTTCTGTGGAAAGACTTATTGTTTTTGTTCTGATTATTAAGTCTTTCCACTTTTCTGTGGAAAGACTTATTGTTTTTGTTCTGATTATTATTATTTTTTTTTTTTCTTCCGCCAAATTTTGTTCTTGCGATAAACATTTGTTTCGCAATATGTCGCTGAGATTTTTTTTATGAAGTATCGTACAGGGTATGCGCTTTTAAATTTCACCCTGCTAAGACGAACCATTTTCTTTGTAAGAGTTATCTCCCTATTCACTGTTTATAATCAGAGTGCATCTCCTCCGTAACAAAAAAAGATATCGACAAAATTTCTTTTACATATTGTTCGTTACATCCTCATGAATTTTTGGCGTATTTTGATCGAAGCGATTGGATGAAATTTTATAGGAGTTATCTACCTTTACAAAATAAATTTGTCGGTATGTATATTTTACTCATAAACAGTTAACCGTATAACCCTGGAATGTTTTTATTTGAGTCCCCTAGGTCTTAACTTAGAAAATGAGGTCAAGGTCAAAGGTCAAGGTCAAATTCTAAATTGTGACTTTTGCTTGTTTTTACATTTTCTCCTTCACTTTGAGAGATACATATAAAAGAACAAGTGCAAAATGTCTGCTTAATAGTAATGAAGATATGCTACATTCAGTCTTATTCAATTAAATGGCATCTTATAGGAGTTGTTGCCCCTGAAATGTCTTGATATGAGGTTATTTGATTATTACTTCAAGTAAGTTCATTATAAAGACATTTGACCTTATACAAAAGGTTAAGTGACAAATGACCTTGAAAAATGGCTACCGGAAGTGACCTTGACAAAACCGGAAGTAGCTTTGTTTGCAGTTTTTTCACATACAAGTACTCAGAATCCATATATTTTAACTTATAGATACATAAACTGATTACTGAAGACTAAAAATGACTTCCAACTAACCGGAAGTAACCAATTATCTCCCATTCTACATGCAAAAGTATATAGAAACTATATATATTTGGAATCAGTGTGAAAGAAGCTATCATATGAGACCGGAAGTGACATACATTTCACCGGAAGTAGCATATTATCTCCCTTATATCACTTAAAAATATGATTAAACCATTATTTATCGCATCAGTATGATGAAACTATCTTGTTATCAAAATTTCTTTGGTGTGGAAAGACTTTCAATTGTTCTCTGAACAATTGGTTTTTAATTATTATTTTTTTTTTTTTTTCTTCCGCCAAATTTTGTTCTTGCGCAAAATGTTTGTTTCGCAATATGTCGCTTAGATATTTCCCATATGGTATCGTATAGTTTATGCGCTTTTAAATTTCACCCTGCTAAGGCGAACCATTTTCTATATAAGAGTTATCTCCCTTTTCACTGTTTATCCTCTGTGTGCATCTTCTTCGTAACAAAACAAGATAGCGACTAAATTCTTTTTACAAATTGTTCGTTACATCCTCAGTAATTTTTGGCGTATTTGGAACGAAGCGATTCGATGAAATTTTATAGGAGTTATCTATCTTTACGGAATAAATTTGTCGGTAGGTTTTTTTAACTCATAAACCGTTAACCGTATAACCCTGGAATGTTTTTATTTGAGTCCCCAGGG